>NC_090451.1:381027470-381336637 GCF_031143425.1 Pleurodeles waltl | reverse complement strand
TTGATCCAAGGTTCCAGAAGCTCTGAGTTGCTACTTGGGAGTTGAGAGTACAATTCCCAGAATGCACCTGGTCAGAATCCTCAAATGGCCACTGGACTCTGGTCAGCTGGGCTCTTCTTGCAGGACGTGATGCAGGGACACTAGGCAGCTCCTTTGTACCTGTAGCTTACAGGAAACCCACTCCTGGAGATGCAGAAGCAAGGCAAAGTCCTTTTCTTGTTGAAGCCCAGTGCAGCTGGTGCAGTCCTTGTGAGGGTGGTGTCCAGGTGCAGGCCATGGGTCCAGCAGGGCAGTCCTTCTTCTCCAGAATATTCTTCCAGAAGGGACCTGAGGTGTGGGTACAACTATGCCTAATTTATTATTGCTCCTGGGGTGAAAAGCAGGGGCGTTACTGTCCAAACACGGGCAGGCTCCTTCCCCCTTTGATGAGCACTTCCTGGGAAGTGTGGCAAAAATCAATCCCATTCTTCAAAAATCTAAAATGACTAAAACTGATTTTTTGAGGTTAGATCTGGTTGAGCCCACCCACTGGTGTGGCTAAAAATCCAAAACGCGCCCCTCTACTGCCCTCTCCTAATCTAATCGAAGGCACTCAATTGTCTGGGTTTGCAGGAAATGGGGGAGGTCCTGAGCTGCTCCAAATGTCCTTCCTGCTCTCCCCACCCTGTTTCACCATCTGGTGAGGCAGAACTCCTCCCCAGGCACATCCTTTGTATTCAGCCCAGACCACTTCACACCTCATCAAGGCAGCCTGGTCAGGCTGCCAGAGGCTGGCCTATCAGAGAAGGGCACTACAGAGCTGAAACTGGCAACTTTCACGCAGAGTTCTAAAACTCTTTACCTAAACTAGTTTTATTAAATCCAACAATGACAAGTTGTGGGATTTGTTATAACAATTTATTTGATACCAAACTCAAGGTATTTGGCACTTATGGGAACTTTATTAATTAAAATAAGGTCTCCCCATTTTAGCCTATGGAAGCCATTCGCTACAGTGAGGGAAAACAAAATTGGCTATTTTACCTCACCAGGGTTTATAAAACATTTTTTATAAGATCTCTGCTTATAGTTACATGGCACCCAACCCTAGGGGCACATAGGGCACACCTTAGGTGTGGCCTATGAGGAAAAATAAGGTAGTTTAAGACTTTAGAAGTACTTTTAATTCCAAAGTTGAATTTTCATATAAATGTAGTTTAAAAGTAGCCAGCTAGGCAGGCCTGCCTTTAAAATGACGCTGGGCACCTCAGCAGTGCACCTATGGGAGCACTACTTATGTTGGGGTCCCTAAATCTACATGCCCTACCATATACTAGTGACATATAGGTAGGTTGACATAGCCAACTATAATTAGCCTAATTTATATTCTCATTTTACACAGAGTACAGTTAGCAGTACTCAGGACATCAGAGCCAGGAAAACACCAGGAAAAAGTGGGGGGGCTGTGCAATCAGGCCTGTTTTCTCACACTCTAAGAAACAGCTTTTTGACCACCAAGGTCTTGATCATGGCTGTTAGCACATTTTTATTCTCTAACTTTAATAGTTGTTTTATCCCAAATGCATCATGGTGCATGTTGTTTTACCAGACCAGTTCCTCAATTTAAAAAAGCTGTGCCTCCTTGACCATTTGCCCGGTTCATGATATATCAAACACCACGTGTATATATATATATTTATATATATATATATATATATATATATATAAATATGTAACTATATGTATATATATATATATATATATATGTAACTATATGTATATATATATATATATATATATATAGATATAGATATATATATATATATATATACTAACACCCTTGCCGTGCACAGATTTCTTATCAATAATGCACAAGTTATAGTTACCTTAGGGCGTCAGTTCTAGTTACTTGAAATAACTCTATCGATAACTGCTGAATTTCTAAGGTTTTGTACGAGTAAATGCAGAACCTAACTATAACGTCCAAGGAACCTTGGTTTTCAAAGTGAATTTCTATTTTTTTATTCTTTTTATTTCCTAACTATATCGTCTCTGTAACCTTTGTTTTTTTCAGTGAATTTCTATGTTTTTTATGTAAAGTAATTTTCATCCCTATATGTTATTCCAACCACCGCCGGGCAAGGCCTTTGGCTGCAGGGGGAGTGCCCAGCATACAATTGTATGATTGCCCCGGGGAGGTGGCAGTCCCCAGGGCTGCAATGGGACGCATGCCCCCCTGCATTCCTAAACTATTTAGATCTGGGGAGGTGGTGATTCCTGGGGCTGTGGGGGGGGGTTGTGCTCCCCCACACACAATTGTATGTTTGCCCTGCGGAGGTGGCAGTCCCCAAGGCTGTGGGGGCTATGTGGCCTCTTGATTCATTTACAATTAAAGTCCCCGGGAAGGTGGCAGTCCCTTGGGCTGCAGGGGGCCGAGCAGCACCCCTGCACTAATTTTGTTTAAAGCACTATGGAGGTGGCAGTCCCCAAGGCTATGGGGGGCCATACAGCCGCCAAGCACTCAATTTAATAGTCGCCCACTTTAAATCATTATGTTGCCCAGGGAGGTGGTGGTGTTTGAGACATGGGGGTCCACACACCAGACCCACATTTTACCTTGTGATCATCGCGGAGACGTGGTGGTCCTCAGGGCTTATAGCAGCCCTAGGAGGGGGTGCCCTGAGTGTCCCCTACCTTTCTAAAGCACCTAATGCCCCTTGGACCTGGCCCACCTGGTGGCTAAGTAAAAAAAAAAAAGGATGGCCTTGGCGGGATCCCTGAGGGAAACCTAGTCCAAGGCTAGAGGCTCAGGGTATCCCTACACTGACCCTTTTCTCATTTTTTCACTTTTTTTTGTGGGACTCGGCTGAAGTGGGAGATTCCAGCCAGATGACCACGACTGTATGCTGATTGCCATGTTGCAGAGGTTCTCATTATCCTAATGCATCCATGTCACCTTCAAGAAACACACCAAGCACCACCGCCCCCAACAACTACCTCACCGCTGCTGGAGCAAAGTCACCGCAGAACAACTCAACAATACCCTTGCCCAGAACCCCCCCCACCGATCCCACCGACCCAGACACCGCCGCTCTCAACCTCAGACAGTGGATCACCAACTGGGCCAACTCTCAAGCGCCACTCAAGAACCCTCCCAACAACTAAACCGGCAAAAAAGCCACCTGGTTCACCAACGAGTTCCAAGCTTCCAAACGCTACTGCCGTAAACTAAAAAAGAAATGGCTCCACGAACGCACCCCAGACAACCACACAGCTCTCAAGGACGCCTCCCGCAGGCACCACAAACTCATCAGAACAACCAAGAGATCCTCCTTCAAAGACCGCCTGGATAACAACGCACATGACAGCAAATAGCTCTTCAACATCGTGAAAGAACTCTCCAACCCAAGCACCAACGTCAACGACGTCCCACCATCACAAGCACTCTGCGTTTCCCTGGCCACCTATTTCCTCCAGAAAATCACCGACATCCACAACAGCTTCCCCACCACAACCACGCCAGACCCCATCCCCGCTAGCACCACCCGCACCAACCACCTGGCTTCCTGGACCAACATCAACAACACAGAGACACTCAAGATCATGAACTCCATCCACTCAGGATCTCCATCAGACCCATGCCCTCACCACATATACGACAAAGCTGACGCAATCATCGCCCCCCAACTACAGAAGGTCATCAACATCTCCTTCGAAACAGCAACTTTCCTGGAAAGCTGGAAGCATGCCGAAATCCACGCCCTCCTGAAAAAGCCCAAAGCTGACACTAAAGATCTCAAAAACTTCTGTCTCATCTCTCTGCTCCCATTCCCGGCAAAGGTCATCGAAAAAATCGCCAATACGCAACTGACCCACCACCTCAAAGACAACAACATCCTGGACCCCTCTCGGTCAGGGTTCAGCCGAAACCACAGCACCGAGACCGCCCTCCTAGCTGCCACAGACGACATCAGATGCCAACTGGACAACGGAGAAACATCAGCCCTCATCCTCCTGGACCTATCGCCGCCTTCGACATAGTCTGCCACCACACCCTGATAGCCCGCCTCTTCGAAGCCGGAATACAAGACAAAGCCCTCGACTGGATCGCTTCCTTCCTCCACGGCCGAACCCAAAGTGTACGCCTCCCCCCCTTCCGATCCAAAGCCACTGACATCATCTGTGCCGTTCCCCAGGGCTCCTCCCACAGCCCGACACTGTTCAATATCTACATGGCCCCCCTCGCACAAATGGCCCGCCAATATGACCTCAACATCATCTCCTATGCCGATGACACACAGCTCATCCTCTCCCTCACCAAAGAGCCGCACACCACCAAAACCAACCTCCACGAGGGCATGAAGGCCATCGCCGAATGGATGAGAAACAGCCCGCTGAAGCTGAATTCAGACAAGACAGAAGTCCTCATCCTCGGACCCTCCCCCTCAGCCTGGGACAACTCGTGGTGGCCGACCACACTGGGAACTCCCCCACTCCCACCAACCATGCACGCAACCTAGGCTTCATCCTCGACTCCTCCCTCTCCATGTCCAAACAGGTCAACGCAGTCTCCTCAACCTGCTACAACACCCTCCACATGCTCTGCAGGATCTACAAGTGGATCCCGACCGAAACTAAAAGAACCGTGACACAGGCCCTCGTCAGCAGCAAGCTGGACTACGGCAACGCACTCTACACAGGCATCCCTGCCAAACACCTACGATGCCTTCAGCGCATCCAAAATGCCTCCGCCCGACTGATCCTCTACGTAGCCCGCCGCAACCACATCTCCCACCACCTGAGAGACCTACACTGGCTCCCCGTAAACAAGAGGATCACCTTCAAGCTACTCACCCACGCACACAAGGCCCTCCACAACACCGGCCCTGCCTACCTCAACAGCAGGCTCAGCTTCCACACCCCCACCCGCCAGCTCCGATTCTCTAACCTCGCCTTAGCCGCCATCCCCCTCATTCAGTGAAAGACCTTCAGCAGCAGATCCTTCTCTTACCTCGCCGCCAAGACCTGGAACTCCCTCCCCACCAACCTATGCCAGACCCAACACCTCCTCGCATTCAGAAGACTCCCCAAAACTTGGCCCTTAGACCAGTAGCAGCACCCCCCCAGCGCCTTGAAACCCTCAGGGGTACGTAGTGCGCTTTATAAATTCTCTGATTGATTGATTGATTGATGAGACTACTGGATTTGGCAGAATCACCTGTACTGCGGGGGACTGAGTCTGATCTTGCACCATGTGACACCTGTCAGCCTAATCCAGGTTTGTTCCAGCTAACAAGCAGTGTCTCATCTCCACCCAAGAGCATGGATGATTAGGCCAATTGGGCGCAGGACATATATAACTCCTCAGGGGAATCGTAGTCACTCAGATCTCATCCGTTTCACTCAATTACATTAGTCTAACATATGCAAGGACAATCAGAAGCAGAGTATAGTTCAATAAGGTTTTATTGAAGTAACTGCATATTTGATGATAAAGCATGCATTGCAATAACTTGGATGATGAAGCACAATAAGATTAAAATTGTGACAAGAAGAGTAAAACACAAGAATAATGCTACCATATTGTCACTAAGGTTTGTAGAGATAGTTCCTACCTAAGCTATGTTAGAGCACAGCATGTTAAGCTCTAATTCTGCCTTTTAGGTTCCCCCTGGGAAGACATCATCCCTCATACCTGAGCAAAAGGCCTGTAGTCTACACAAAACCACTGTAGCAAAACAATCAGCTGAAGTCCCGAGATGGCTGCCAACACTTCCTGGTTGAAGTGCTGGCAGCCAATCAAATATCAGCACGGGAACAGTTTGATCCGCGGAGGATCTGCATCCATAGATATCTATATATTTTAAACTCTAATTTCCCTAAAACTACTGAAGGGATTTAGACCAAATCACAAAGAGTACCCTTTATGTGCCAAGAGCTAGCTTTCTGCCAATTGTGATGTAATTCCATTCAGCAATTTGGGCTACAGTACTGTTCAAAAATTTCAAAAAATCCTATTGAAGTAGAATGGGGAAAAAGTGTTTTTGGACTCCCCATTTTTCTTAGTCCCTGCTTGAGGGAGCACCCCAAAACTTTCAACACAGCAGTTGAACCAACCAAAGTATACATTTTGACAATTTTGTGAAGATTCATCAAGTGGTGCCAAAGTTATTGGCAAAACATAAATGCTTTGCCTATGGAAACAATGGTCCTAACTAAAACTACCTACTGGTGACTGCCAATAGGTGTATGTGTGGGTCTACCTCTATGATGCTTGACCCTAGGAAAGCATCTAGAGAATCAATATTGATTAAAAACATCAAAGGGGCTATTATACAGCCCTGCCTGACCCCTCTAAGAAACGTTTTTGGGTGTGTGCAATCCCCAGGCTATGTATAGCACATTTCTGTGGTTGTATCACAGTCAGGCATCTCACCAGGTCCAGCAAAGCGAGGTCAACCCTCGCCTGCTCCATCAATTCACATAGCTAACCCCTGTCTTCTAGGTCAAAGGCACGAGAGAATTCCATAAAAGCCACATGAAGGGCACCTATCCTGACTTTAACACACTTCCCCACAATCAGTAATAAGTTGAAAGCTTGCTCCACAGTCCCTAGGCCGTGTTGAAAACCATATTGTACTGGTGAAAAGAAAGAGATGGACTCTGCCTACACCTCTAATTTGTCCAAGATGACCCGCCCCAGGATCTTTACTGTGGAATCAATTAAAGAAAGTGGGAGATAACATGAAGGTAGATTCCAAACACACTTTTTATAAATCAGTACAATAATCGCTTCTCTCCAAGTGTCAAACCTCCCCTGACTGCTGCTCCTAAAACGGTCATAACTAATGGGGCCCAGAAATCTACATTGGATTTAAACAAGTCTATTGGGACCCCATCGGGACCTGACACCTTCCCAATTCCTGTGCTTGAGATGGCTCTAGTAATAGATGCTAGATATATAGGCTAACCAACTTTCGTTGCAGTCATGTGGCTGTACCCTGATATCCTGTTCTTGGTCTCACCCCTCAATATCCAGGTTAAAAATGAGGGAGAAATAATCAATCCTGTCCTGTTCAGGGATATGACCCTCAAGCCAGCAACTGGATTATCTGTAAAGAAAGGTCGGTTCACTATTTCCCAAAAAGACTATTGTCTTTCAAGGAAGCCACCATTTCTATCTCTTTCTAAGCCTCGGTTCTAATTTGTTGCTTTCTATTTTCTATTGCTCGCTTGTAGTTGTGTCTAGCTTCCCTGATGTCAACAATATTATGTGGGGTCTTGTTAGTGGCCTTTTTAAGGCTACAATACAGTCAGGACTTAACCACGATTGAGCAGAACTCTCCTTTGGTGGCTTATTTGTGCACAACCTACTCGAAACAGTCCTGCAGATTTCTATAAAGCTGCCCTGAGGCTTTTTTCAGTCGAGGTCCAATGAAAGATAGCAAAAAGTATTGTTTGGAGCAGCGACAATCAAGTCATTAAAAAAGTGATTATGGTAAACATTGCCCTATTTCAATCGAACCCCTTTATTTCGGAAATACAAACATGTGGCTTGGGCATACATAAGGTAAGTGAATGAAGCAAAATTGAAAAACTTAAAATAATAAGGAATCGATTGTGCTACCCTTGCCTCTTCAAGTAAAGGTAGTAAAGGTAGGATAGTTTGCATCACCCTGCACACAATTGTCTGAAGAGAAAGTCACATTATAGGTTAAAACTATCTCATTTAGAGATTCACTATAGGGTGAGTTTATAAAGTAGCTAGTGTCAACCCCTTCATTGTTAGAAAACCCACATAAACGGTTCCCATTGTAAGTTTATTGAGTGATATTAAAATCACCTGCCCAAATAATTGACACATGGTTTCCCTGCCTGTGCATCAATTCTGAGACTGACTTCCCCAATGTACAGGGAATACCTACAGGTTGTACAGAGAAAATAATTAAATAGAAATGTATTAAAATGATATTAAACAGTTTTGGTACTCGGAGATTCAAGTTATGATGATGTGGCCTGCAGACCAAGACCTTGACCTTGAGGTTACTAATAGCACAAGGTACAATAATAGCCAAACCCCCTTTCCCTCTACCCACGGCAGATGGGGTTGCATGGAAGCAGTACAATTTAAGCCTGTTTACAGCAACAGATTCAAAGGCAACATATTTTATCAAATTTATGTATGAATGTCAGCTAATCTTCATTTCCAAGCTTCTGATCAATCCCCTCATTATTCCAGGATAAAAGTTGCATGCCTTGCCCGTGAAAAGCACTATTGTTATACATCTTTAAATCTACGACCACTGGGAGCCAGCAGGGGATACAAGGATAAGCTCCTGTTGGCGGCTTCCTCCTTCTAGGGAGTCAGGCTTCGAATGTCAGTCATTTTCAGAGAGGCTCGATAATACTTTGAATCAATTAGAGTGAGCAAGCAGGGCCAAAGAAGATAATCCTTGCTGGGTCTTCCAGTTTGGGTTGCTCCGTTCAAGAGAAATGTGTTTGATGGGGGGTTGGTAGAAAAATCCCAATGGATAGGCCCTTGTCGTAGAGTGTTGGGAAGGGCGGGTACTCAGGCATGACAAAAGGAAGCTAATGCAATCATGGTCAATAACAGACCACACAATCCCCTATGACAAATTTTACTGTGGGTTCTACACAACTTAACCTATGGGCTACAATTAGTTTCCCAAATACCTCTGAGTGGCAATCTACATTCTTATTGCACCAACGAGCGGCTTTATTTAAAAAACGTCGGCAGTCTGCATGTACATCTTCCTTCAGTGCTGGAACCCTCACAAGAGCTACCCTATGTGGGGTACTTTCTGGGGGTAGTGGGGTACTTTCTGGGGGTAAATGCAAGTTTTCAAGTTCTCCAGTGGGGCTTGAAGTTTGAAGACGGAGCAGTCAGTGGTTGCTAAAAGACATTATTAACTCAACTATGGGGGTGACTTTGATGCTCATGGCTTGCACAAGGTAATCTTTGGCTCCTCTGCCTTGGGCAGTTGATTTATCGTTGACAATGCTAATGTCAGGTCATTGAATATAACTTTGCAGGGGATCTGCTTGACAACATCCATTATTATTTAATGCACAACCAAGTAATATCTCAGTAAATGTCTGAATTTTCTCTGACAACGGTTTTATGTGGACCAACTTTTCTTCCTTAAACGATGATAAAGTGCTCTCCAGAGAGCAAATAACTGACTTGCAGCAAGATTTTAGGGCATCATTAATGTTCTTCATTGTTGTCCTGTTAATGTCTACCTTATGTAAATCACAAGTGGACAGTAGGGACTCTTTACACCCCCAACATGGGTCTCTAAAATAACACAGTCCTTCATGGATGGGCCTTGTCTTTTCCCCTCAACTTGTTTCCTCTTAACCGATGGTGGACCTTTTGGGGAAACAAAACCCGTTGATTCTAGGGCTATACCACTAAGGTTACTGTGTACTGCACACTGGTTTCTGACTCTAGTCTTATTCCCTCTTGTAACTTTGGGAATATGTGGTGTGTTTTCTTTTATCCGTAGCAGTGGTTGGAGACATGTTTAGATTTTTGTGAGGGTACCTTTGGAGTGGTTCCAACATCGGGGAAGGTTCAGTGATTAATTTTGGTACTGCTGCAGCCTTCAATCAAGGTAAGCTCATTTGAGATTGCCCTCATGGCTGATGTGAGATATGTGGTTCTGGAAGGAGTGGAATGTGGGCCCTTCTAGCCACCCTTGGGGACCACAAGGTTTTTCTTTCTCATAGGTACACACAACCCGTACCTCCTCGTAATTGTTTAAGAAGCGATAAAAGTCAATCAAGTGTAACAACAATCCCTTAATTTTAAAGTAAGGTAGAACAGACCTGATTAGAATTTCATCCTTGGGCCTTATGTAGTTGGGTTCAAAGCAGCTCTTGCTGGGGATCAAAGCCAAGAGACAGGGCCCAACCCAGTCTCATTCGGCCACTGATGGGCACAGACAGACACGCTTTTGGATTGCTCTGTGCCTGGCTATTTGCCCAGGCACGTCCCATGCCACAGTGACTTGAAGGCACTTTATAGCGCGTGTCCAGGCAAGTGCCCGCCTCCTCCTCAAACTGCAACCTGGGGAATGAAATCCCACCCAAGGGAAGATGATCATAGCGAAATGCTGTGGCCACCTGTTCCTGAAACTGCAACTTGGGGGATGAAGTCCCTACCCAGGGAAGATGGTCAAAACAAAGTGCGGTGGTCGTGCAGCACTTAAAGGGAGTTGTCCAATGTCAATACATCCCCCAGTTGAATACCCGTTTTCTACTCAACCAACAGGATCCTTCTTCCGTGCCCTTGTTTATATTTTCAATTTCCAAGTGCAGTGATTCGGGAAGTGTTCAATTTAACTGCCCCACTAGTTCTACCAGTATACTGCCGAGCTCTTATGGCAGGTGCATCGGTTTGTGAGACTGGACTCATGTAAAATATCACCTCCACCACATAACATCACATCCAAATAAACACAACGGGTACTCTTGGGGTTTCCATGGGAAAAGCATTTTTTTGTTTTGCTATTATGTTGGCGCCGTGTTACAAATCCTCAAAGTGTTTTCAAAGATAGTTTGCCACTAACTTTAGTTGCTGTCTTGAAAGATTTGGGGTGCTTCATCAAGCTGGAGCCAAGAAAAAGGGGGGCCCGAAAAAGCTTTTTTCCCCATGCAATTTCCATAGGGATTTTTAGACACAAAATACATCCCTAACTGCCGGAGTGACTTACATCAAATTTGAGCAGAAAGGTGGATCTTGGTCCAGAAATAGCCTGTTTTGTAATTTGGTGTGAATCCTTTTATTAGTTTTGGAGCTATTAAAGCAAAAAAAAAAAAAAACGTAGATCTGACAGATCTCAAGCTGAGATCTCATAGGCTGCCAACACTTCAACAAGGAAGTTTTGGCAGTGATTATGGGACTTGGACTCAGCCAAGTTAAAAAAAAAAAAAACGTTAAAACTAAAAAAATGAGAGCAGGGATGGAATACCCTGACCACTTAGGCCTGGTGCTCAGCCTGGACCATAAAACATCTTTTACATTATGGGACTTGGACTCAGCCAAGTCTAAAAAAAAAGGTTACAACTAAAAAAATGAGAGCAGAGATGGAATACCCTGAACACCTAGACCTGGTGCTCGGCCTGGGCCATAAAACCTCTTTTACATTTTTTGTAGCAACAACCACAGAAGATCCACTAATCCAGGCAGCAATGTTTTAAAGAACGGAGTGGTCTCCTGCACTTGTTTCCATTTCAGCCTCTGTGTGGGCCAGGTCCTGGGGGCACAATATAATATATATTATGGGGATAGATGTGCAAGCGGCCCCTTCCCTGTGGCTAATATGGGGCCTGGGGACTGCCACCCTCCCGGGACCAGCCCAATTTGCAATTTAGAGGAGGAGCCGCATGGCCCCTCTCCATAGACATTTTAAGGCCCTGGGGACTGCACCTTCCTGGGGTTTTGCCTGAAAAAAAGAGGGTGGCCATGCGGACCCCCCTCTATAGTGGCTTGGTCCCCCTCCCAGACCATATTCGGGCCCGGTGATCACCACCTCCCCAGGGCATGGCCAAATTTTAAAAGGAGGAGGGCCTCCTCTCAGGCTGTTTTTGGCCTGAGGACCACTGCCTCCTTAGGGATGGCCCTACCTAAAGAAACAAGATTGGGCCACAGAGTCCCTCTTTTGGAGCCATTGATGGCCCTGGGGACCGCCTCCCCCCAGGGCCAGCTCCCTATGTCTGAGGTGCCCAACCGTGGGACAAAGTAGCTTGCTGTCGCTTTGGCTATCACAGTTCCCACCAAGCAAGAGCAAACTTTCATGTGGGCGTGAGCAAGAAAACTGGTCCTGCTCACTGGGGGCAGACTTTCATCTGTTTTCCTGCCCGCAGTCAAGCAGGCAGGAAAAAAGATGAAACTATTTATTGCTGCTCCCTGTATGTGGGAGCAATGAGACATAGGGGGAATTGAGGTTCCCCCTGGAGTAAATGCAAGAGCCGAAGGAAAACTCACATTGTCAAAATTACACTAGACATGGTCACTGGACACATTACCTCATGATAGCTCATGCAGAAGTAGTGTAGTGTGTGCACCTTTTTGAATAAATAAGTAAGTGAGGATTCATTTTGGCACCAATGCTCATTTCACAGAAATTAATCCTGAATGGGAAGCACTTACAAATATAAACATAACAGATGCCCCAGTTGAAGCTCTGCTTTTGTAAAGGACAAATCCTCCCAACTTATCGAGCTTCTCCAAGGCAAACAAGGGTGTTTTTCCTGCAATTTGTGTGGCTCAGGGTTGGGGGTGGTGCAAGTTTGGATGACTGGGGGGGTTGGCCACAGGGCCTGGCCCAGGCCAGGCTCTGCGGCTAACCTCCATTACACATGGTTGAAGACCCTGCGTGTCATGGGGTTGGATGCCCGGGGTGTGTGGGTCACAGGGTCTGGCAACAGGCAGGCACTGCAGCTGAACCCCTGCTGTGCATGGCCAAAGGCTGTGCCTCACACTGTGTTGGATGTCTACAGGGGTTGGCTGCAGAGCCTGGCCACAAGGTACTTCTAGTTATGATTGTGTTTCCATACAAAATGCAGTTTTTGTCTTGCTAGTAACTTTGCTGGCATTAGATGAATCTCCATGAAACACTAAAATAAAGTGCTCTTATTTGCTTGTTTGTGCTTGGCAGGTATAGGGGTGATCCATCAAGCAGGGGCTGAGAAAAAAGGGAGTCTCAAAATGCATTTTCCCCATTCATTTTCCCATTGCAGCTTCAGATACAGTTACAACCTAAACCGCTGAATGGAAATTTGGCAGAAAGTTAGCCCTATGTTGAGAAAAAAGTGCTTTTTGTGTTTTGGTATAAATCCTTTCAGTAGCTTTTTGAGCAATTACTGCTAAAAGCTTTGTATATCAAGGGAAGCAGAGGATCTGTGGACCCTGACAGACCTGAAACTGAGTTCTCAATGCCTGCCATCACCTCAACTAGGAATTGGTAGCAGCCTTCTTAAGACTCCGAATTCAGTCTGAGCCCTAACAATAAAGTAAAAAATAGACACAAGGGGGCAGGGTAGGAAGACCCTGACCCCCTAGGCCCTCATCCCCAGGCCATTTTCAGGCCCAGGGTCCAGCCATTCAATAAAGGAGGAGGGGGGCACTGCCCCCCTCTCTGGGCAGATTTCAGCCACAGAGGCCCCATCACCTGGGCCCCAGCTGTGCAATGAAAGAGGGAAGGGGGCATGCAGCCCCCCTTCCAAGGCCATGTTCGGCCCTGTGGACTTCATCCCCAGGGCCTGGCCAAGGAGGGAAGAGGTGCCCAGTCCTCCTCCGTGGGCCAGGTATGGCCCGGGACCCGATTCCCAGGGCCTGGCTGTGCAATAAAGGGGGAGGAGGGCTACATGGCCCCACTCCCTGGGCCCCACAGTGTATGTTAAGGGGGAGGGGGCTGCGTGGCCCCTCTCCTTGGGTCACATTCAGCTGCGGAGACCCCATACACCGGGGACCTGCTGTATGTGCAAATGTGTATGTGTGTATTTTAATGGCCCTAGGAACCCCATCCTCCAAGACTGTCTCATATGCTATGTCCTGGGGAGCCTACCCACCAGACATAGCAGTTTTCTGGTATGCCTGGCTTGCCAGTGGAACCTGTGTTTGCTCTCACTTGGTGGGAACAATTATAAAATCTCACACCAAGCGGGATCAAATCCCAAACCCGCTACCAGCAGGCAGGAGCTTGAAAAATGCTTCTGCGATCTGGGAGCAGATTTTAGATCTGTTTAAAATCCTCCACGGAGAAGCATTTTTAGCTGCTCCCTCGCAGGCAGGAGCAATGCCATCTCCTGCTGAATGTGTGGAGCTGACTGGTGCTGTGGGGGCTGGGCTCCCCCTTTTACCCCCAACGACAGTCTTGTGGATGCCCTGGGGGGGCACCATGGCACCCACCCTTTGTTGGCTGGGCCACGGGGATGGTGTCCTTGGGGCCAAAGGCAGCCCAGGGAGGGTGGCCATGTGCCCCCATCCCCCTTTACATATGGGGTCCGGCCCTAGGTGATGATATCTCCAAAGCTAAAATCGGCTCAGGGAGGGGGTCTGTGTATCCCTCTGCCCCTTAAAAGTGTTGCAGGCCTTGAGGAAAGGTTCCCTGGGGACCTTTAACAATCTTGGGGAGGGGAAGGGTGTGCCCCCACCCTTTTAAAAAAAAAGAAGGCCTGAGAGGTTGATGTCCCCAGGGCTCATAGCGGCATGGGGAATGGATGACCCCATCCCCTTTAAAATTAAAGAAGGTCCTAGGGGCTCCTTGTTGCTCAGGGAGGGAGTCTGCCCCACGCCCCCTCCCCTTTACATATATCTTTTGGCCCCAGGGGATGGGTACTCCCCTTAATTTAACAAAAGCTGAAGGGATGGGGTCTCGAGTGTCCTTAGTGACTCAGGGAGGGGTCAGTGCTCTCCCTTCACCCAATAAAGAAGCAAAGACCATGGCCAGTTATTTAAAAAATGGGAGGGGCACCCCTGCTTGAGCTTCAATAGGGCCCCCTGAGGCCAGAGATGGGTGTTCCATTGCCCTTCTGGCTCACCAGTTATAAACAATGATGGATGCCACGGAGCAGCCCCAGGGACCCGCTGCCCCAACGGCTCCCTGCATGAAACCTTCCTTGGTGCAGGGGATCCAACATTGCTCCAGCCTGGTGGTAGCAGGTACTTTCTTCTGCTTCTGCCAGATGAAATCAATCTATGATTCTCTGCCCACAAGAGCTCTGGTAAGTCTACTCCCAACTGGCTGTAGCATTTTTGCAGATCCCGCCGGGTGAGTACAGACAACCTCCATCCAATCCCACAGGAGCAGACAATGCTACTGTTGAATAAGGAAAAGCCTGTCATGTACCCCTGCACCAACACGCCACCATCCTCAGTTCTGTCCAGCTTTTCTACTGACAGTGTTCAAGGAAAACTATTTGGAAAATGATAGGTGTGACTGGGACAAAGCAATTAAAAAAATGCCAGGAATTGGTCCAGCAATAGAAGCCAGAATTGTAGACTCTGCCCCCCAGTATCCCTGCATCAAATTCTGCAATAGTCTTAATAAGGGTAATAGTTTTTGAAGAAACCAAAACAGTGTAACATGAACAAAAGTATTTTGACTCTTTATCAGGTGAAATCTGGTCTGTGGCTATGTGATAAATTCCTTGGAATGTTAAGTGTTGGAAAACATATACCTTGTTGAGTTCGTCTACAGTCACGGGATTGTTCTAAAAAAACAGACAGCGACTCAGTGGGCTAATAAACGGTTATGTATCACTCTCGTAAAGAGACATTAGGGTGAATGACTAAATTCTTAATCTGGAAATTCACTGCAATGACGTGGCACCAGTGGTTAAGAGAACTTGTTGACCACTCTTGCTGCATTATAAAGGAATTTCAGCCTGCAGTGCATGGGCTCTCTGAAAACCTGTCAGAGCTGCATTAAAAAACACAGCTTCTGGAGGAGAGGGAAGGAAAACCACAGAGAGTGGTGGGATGGGTGGCAGAAGGCTATGAATTTTTCTTTTTTTTTTTTACTTGGGACAGGGCAGATTGGTCATGTTATATATCACTCTCATATTATTCCTATGCCCCTGCATAGCAGTTGTAAGCAGAGACAGATGATTTTGGTGGCCATACATAATACAAAAATGTACATGTGCAAAAAATGTATTGTGGGGATATTTTTAATCTTGAGGTTTTGAGCGACTTCATAATAGAGAACTCAAGCTAATCTCTCATTGCCTACTTTATGTTAGTGAGAACCCCTCGGTGAAAAACATCCCCTTAACTCACTGTTATCCATCTATAATTCTATATGTTATGTATTTTGCATGCTATGTTGGGCTCTAGATAGAATGTTTACAAAGTAATAGCTGGAGGAGTAATTGTAAATGTGTAAGTAGAGGTCAGAATCTGAGTGACCATCCATGCATGTTAAGCATACCTACACTTAGAAGACTCGAGAATGCAACTATCCTGGTCTACCTGTTTCACTAAGATTATTCTGCATGAGACAGTCCTCATAAAATATAAGCTTTGTAGATACTCTATTTTAAGATATCAGAACTCCGTTTTAAAGAATTGGAAAGAAGTGGAAATAAAGTTCAGCACATTCTGCCATTTGGTTAAAACAAAAACCTATTTTGTTATAATTTCCAACATGCAATAGACATTATTAACCTACTAAAAAGTCAGGAGAGGAGGCCAATTAAAATAAGCCTTTTTTCCACATCATGCTCCTCAAGGGATTGTTTTTCTCTTAGCAGCACTGACACACAAACAATTGAATACAGAGTGTAGCTGCAAGTATTTCTCCTCTTGTGTTTCCTGAATAAATCTTTGACATCAAGTATGAATAGCGCCATCAGTCCAGGATGTTATCCACGTCTGTAGAAAGAGGCTTTTGGGCTACAGACTGTGTCTTACGCTGATGACACCCAAATAATTGATTCAATTTCTAAAGATAAGAAGGCCATATCCGCCATTTTTATCAACTCAATGAAGGAAGTGGCGAAGTAGATGTAACAGAACTGTCTAAAACTAAATGAAGATAAGACAATGATCTTAATTTTGGTAATCAACCAGGTATGTTGAATAAAAACTGGTAACAGGAGAAGCTGGGAGAACTGCCCACCACCACTGACTTGGCAAAAAACTTGCCAGTGATTTTGGACTAGAACCTGTCATTTGACAGACAGGTGCCTTGCACACGTTCAGCTTGCTTTGGTAATATTAGGATTACCCCAGTACCTGCACGAAAACAAGTGGTTCTGGCACTGATATATTCCTGACTGGACTACTACAATGCTCTTTATCTCGATATTAACCTGACGCCCTTAATTAAGCTGCAAGTGGTACAAAATTCAGCAATGTGACTGATCCTGAACATTCCCAAATACCATTCTGTCTCGACAGGACTGAACAAACTTCACTGGTTAACAGTGAAAAAGTGCATTATGTTTAAGGCCCTTTGTATGGCAAACAAGGCTTTGCAGAGTACGGCCTGAAGCAATTAAATCTATGCTTCAGTGGTATGTACCTTCTAGGCAGCTCCGCTAAGCAAATCAAAACTTAACTGTCGTTCCTAAATTCTGGAAAGCACGATGGGGAGGCAGAGCCTTCCCGTGGTTGCGTCCAAGTTATGGAATTGTCTTCCCTGACACATCGCCTGTTAAAAGAATCATTTATCCTTTAGGAAAGCTTTAGAACATGGCTCTTTATATTATAACGGGTCCGGGCAGTGCCTGCTATCTCAAAACCTGTTAAGCTTCCCTCTTTCATTGGAGCAAACCAGTCTCTGTAGCATCTTGACGCCCTAGGGTATTTGCGCGCTCCTATAAATCTATCTCATATCATATTATATCATGTCATAGAGCAAATTCAGCAAACCTCTGTGGTGAAGGTGGGAGCAGTGGCGTAGCGTGGGGGGTGCAGGGGGGGCCGGCCGCACCGGGCGCAACATCTGTGGGGGGGGCGTGCTCGCACTCGCAGCTCTCTGCCCCTGCCTGGCTCACTCACGCAAATTACTTGCCTTGCCCCGGGTGCTGACAACCCACGCTACGCCACTGGGGGGGAGATCCAACTCTCCAAGGGTGAAAAGATGTGATATAAGAATAGTTAATAACGTGCCTGGATAAAGTAGGATTTGAGCTCACTTTTGAAAGATTCAAATGTAGGGCTAGGGCAGATCTCTGAGGGAACTGAGTTCCATACTTTGGTTGAACTTCCTGAGAAGGAGCAAGAGGTCTTTTTTTCCTGAAACTGGGTGGTTCTGGCAGGAGTGTGTTCAAACTTTGTGTGCGCAACATTCACTACATGATGTAAGCTTTTTCACTAGGTATTTCGGAGGGCCCTTATGCAGAGCTTTGTGAGTAAGCCAAGCAATCTTGAAGATGTCTCTATCCTTAATCAGAAGTGAGTTAAGGGCAAAATGCAGTAGGGAAATTAGATTAAAAAATCTTGCTCCTAAGACAAGTTTTGCAGGAGAGTTTGAGGTTCCCAACAAGGGTCCCAGTGTATTTTGGGAATTTCTGTAAAGACAATATTATCATAATCCAGAATGACAATGCCTAGGGTGTGTACTACCTGTTTGAAGACTGAGACAGGGAAGGTATCTAATGTTTTTTAAAAGTCTAAGTTTAACTTCATGTAGGAAAGTCCTCCTTTTTGCCCTGGTCAACACCAAACGTTTTGGACAGATACTGGTGGTTACTGACTCCTGGCTGTGGCCTGGGTACTGCTTACCAGTCCCAGAGCCAGTCCTCTGTGTAAAGTGGATATGCAAATTAGGCTAATTATAATTGGCAGTATCAACCTACCTATAGGTCCCTAGTATAAGGTAAGGGCATGTAGGTTTAGGGACCCCAGCATAGGTATTGTACCCATAGGTGCACTGCTAGGGGGCCAGTGTCATTTTAAAAGGGAGGCCTGCCTTGCTGGCTGTTTAAACTTAAGTTATATGCAAATTCGAGTTTGGAATTAAAAGTACTACCAAAGTCTCAAACTACCTTATTTTTACATACAAGCCACCCCTAAGGTGTGCCCTATGTGCCCCTAGGGTTGGGTACCATGTAACTTTAGGCAGGGACCTTATAAAAATAGTGTTATAAGCCCTGGTGAGGTAAAAATAGCCCAATTCATTTTTCCCTCACTGTAGTCAATGGCCTCCATAGGCTAAAATGTGGAGACTTTATATTAATTAATAAAGTCCCCTTAAGTGTCAGATACCTTGAGTTTGGTATCAAATGCATTGATATAATAAATCACACAACTTACAATTGTTGGATTTAATATAACTAGTTAAGGTAAAGAGTTTTAAAACTCTACCTGAAAGTTATCAACTTCAGCTCCGTAGTGCCCTTCTCTAATTCACCAGCCTCTGTCAGCCTGGCCAGGCTGCCTTCATGTGGTGTGAAATGGCCTAGACTGGTCACAAAGAATGTGCTTGGGCGAGGAGATCTGCCTCAGCAGATGGGGAAGCAGGAAGGGGGAGGGCGGCCAAACTGGTCTTCAAAGGCAGGGAAAGACATTTGGAGCAGCTCAGCACCTCCCTCACATCCTGCAACACCAGACAATTAAGTGCCCTCTTGATTAGATTTGGAGATGGCAGGAGAAGGGTGTGTTTAGGATTTGTGGCCACACCAGTGGGTGGGCTCAGCCAAATCTAACCTCCAAAATCATTTTCAGCGATGTTGGATTTTTTCAGAAATGTTGCTCCCTGGGATTGATTTTTGCCACACTTCCCAGGAAGAGGACATCAAAGGAGGGGGTAGCCTGCTGGTGATTGGATATCAAGGACCCCCCTGCTTTCCACCCAGGAGCAAGGATAAATATGGCAGAGCAGTGCCCATATCTCAGACCCTTACAAGGAAGAACATCAGAAGAAGAAGGACTGCCCTGCTAGACCCCTGACCTGCACCTGGACAGTGTACTCTGAAGGACTGCACCAGCAGCACACTTGGGCTTCATCACAAGAAGGACTTTTCCTGGCTTCAATTGGTTCAAGAAGGGACTCCCTGTTTGCTACAGGTGAAAAATAGCTAACCGGAGTCCCCTGAATCAAATCCTCAAGAAAGTGACCAGCTGGTCACTGCCCAGTGGCCATTTTGGAGTTTGAGCCAGGTGCATTCTGGGAGTTGTAGTCCTCACCCTCAAGGAGCAACTCCCTCAGAGGTTTTGGAACCTTAGGGTGAGCTGTGGACTCAAAAAGGACCTTAAAAGTCCTTCTGGAAGAAGATTCCGAAGTTTGGAGAAGATTGGAGAACTTTTTGAAAAAAAGCTCTATAGAGGGATTGACCAGCTGCGGTGATTCTAGCCGGCTTGCCTAAACCGCTACCCGGCCTGACTTGCAGGTTCGTCCCACTGAAGAAAATCTCCAAAAAAGTGATTAAGTCCGAACAAAGAAAGTTGACCGAGACCACCTGCGCAGTGTATCCGAAGAGGGCTCCAGGTACATTGGATCAAGATTCAGGTTTGACCCTGTCAAAGGATTTTCATTTAGAAAAATCATCTAATTCCGAACGTAGAAATATTCACCTAAGTCTCCTGCGACGCATATCCTAGGAGAGGCTCAAGAGAGGTCAGATCGGACTGGCAACTTCATCCCGCTGATGAAAATCTTCAAGAAAATGACTAAGTCTGAAGGTAAACTTTTGACCAAGGCCTCCCACTTGCTGTAGCTGAGCAGCGCTCCATCAGGTTCGGCCTTAAACATTGACTTTGCCCCAGTCGAGGTACCACCAGATGACCAGATTGGAGCTATTAATTTCTATGCGCAAAACATTAATTCTTTCAAAATTAATTTCTCCGGTTCCCCTTATCCGATTTTATTTTTTCTGGTGTCAAATTAAAGATAAAAATATTACCTATTTATATAAATTGGTTTTGGATTTTTAAACTGTTTCCTGTGTTTCATTTAATGACTGTTTTATGATACTTGAATGCTTTACAAACTTTGGGGGTCAATATGGCCCTGGGGGTCCTGCCGCGCTACACCGGCAGTGGAGGTCAGACTGCCGAGATCGTGGCGGTGCAGGATCGCCAAATTATGACCACTGCAGTGAACTGGCTGCATGGTAGCAAGTTCACCACCTGTACCGCCAGGGGGGTGGGACTGCCTGGCCGAAGGTTGATCACCTTTGGCCAAGCGGTGCACCTAACATTGCCCGTGGTATCATGAGAATCCTTACCACCAGGGATTCCGTGGCAGCAGCCCACCATGAAATCCCTGGCAGTAAGGATACTGGGGACAGAAATACTAATTCCTGTCACCACTAAAGGACTCCCCAACCCCCCTCCATGTAGGAGCCCCCCACCCCGACCCCCATCAGGAGCCCCCACCTCCCCAAGCAGCGACACCCCCTCCCCATTATTCTCTTTCTGACCTCCCTCCCCCAATCCCCATACTGACCCCACCCCCCCGATCCACAAACGCACACACCACACATACATAAATACATGCACACATCCATGCTCACTCATTCACACACACATGCAGACATGGCCATGACACTCCCCCCACCACCCTGCATACACGCACACGTACTTCCCAACCCCCTGCATACATACATTAAAACAAGCACACAGACACTTGCACACACACGCAACACCCCCATCCCCTCCATTCACACACACATACACACCCACACATCCCCATTCAAGCAAACAACAATCAACACCCTCCCTTCCCTGTCGGACGATCACCTTACATGGTGGTCACTAATAATACAGGAGAAAACGGGGTCCAGGGCACTTTCTCCGCTGCCAGCACCCCGCCAATACAACATCGCCACGCCGTTTACAATGTAATATGGCAGAAGGTGTTGTGGTGACGGGGCGACGGAGCAAGCTCCACTAGACTGCTGACCACCAGTATGGCTGCTTGCGGCTTCCCCACCAAATAGTGGCAGAGAACAGCCAGCAGTCATAATATGGCGGTCTGAAGACCCCCAACACTGACGGTCATATGGCGGGCGTGACTTCGGCGGTCTACTAAAAAGACCTCCGAAGTCATAATGAGGACCTTTGTCTCCTAAGTTAAGCCTTGTCACTAACTACCAAACTACCAAGGGTTGAGCTGGGGTTAATTTATTGAGACGTAACTGGGACTAGTGGGGGTTATTGGCCTATTGCTAAGTGTAGGTAATTAACTGACCTTACTAATGATCCACTTTCCAACATTTGAACACACTTCTTTATGTTATCATGCATGATTGCACATTCAAATTCCTGCCAGGGTGATCCAGAGAGCTCTGGAGCATTCAATGATTATGGGGACTTAGTCTAGCTCATCTAACGAGGCTAGCCATTCTGAGACCGGAGTGAAGGCTGTGGGTTTGGGGGGCTGGGGGAGGGGTTGAGATGTGGAAGAATTCTCTTGTGAGATAATTTACTTGTAGATGGTTGAGAAACAGCCATGCTTGGATGTGTACACAGATTTGGTTAAGTCAGAGGATGCAGCTTTGAGGTAAAGCTGTGTGTCATTTGCATATCAATAACAGATGCTAGCTTGTTTTCGGATGGTGGTTAAAGGTTCAATGTACAGACTAAAAAGAGTAAGTGGGTGAATGGAGCCTCGAGGTACTCCCTCAGCAATAGTAGTCGGATCTACAGGATACCGGTCCAATTTGACTTGTTGGTCTTGAGTGTCTAAGTGTCTAAGCAGGAGGAGGCCTAGCTAATAACTCTTCCACCTATTGTTGTTTTCATCTTAGGAGTAGGCCAGAGTGACATTTCATTACTCAAGTGTATTTTCAAGTAATTTCAGGAATTTCATCTCATGGTTGTTATGAAAATTTCCCAAAATTACTCCATAAACCCATGTTTTGTATTTAAGCCATGGAAGCATGGAAAGAATATGAATGACCAGAATGCAAGAGGCTGTCATTCCTGGCACTTGTGCCTTTTGTGCTATTTTTATACTGAAAAATGAAGCCTTGCATCTAAAATAGACAAAGGGTCCATACAGGATTTGAATTTCACATAATTATGCATATTTTTTGTCAAATTTCATATAATTTCAGAAAAGTAAATGTATGCCAATTTTACATACTCCTACTCAAGAGTGTTTAATAGGATTTTCTCATTGACTGAATTAAAAGCTAGAGATAAATTCAAACCCGCAGGACAAACCCTCAACCAAGATGCATAGGACATCATTCATATGTGATCTAGAGAATGCTAATTCTTTGCCAAAGCACAGTCTGAAGCACAACGGAAAGTCACTTAGCAGGTGGTGCTCCTCAATGAGATGCTTTAATTGAGTTGCAATACAGCTTAATGGGAGGTCAATTATTGGGCAGAGGTTGTTCAAGCCCTCTGGGTTTGCTGTCAATGTGTTCAGGAGCTCTGTGACTTGACCCACTTCCAGACAATCCAGGAAGTCTCTCTAAGGCAGGGATACTCAAAGTACGGCCCGCGGGCCTCATGCGGCCCCTCTGACTTTTACATGCGGCCCCTGGGGCAACAGGAGCACTGGGCAGTTGTTTGCTCGACTCCGCACAAAATATTAAATACACACACAATCTTTAATTTCAAACTTAATTGGTGCTAAAGAAAGGAAGAAGGGACTCTTGCACTTAACTTTAGAAACGCCTTCATTTTTAAAGACATCTTGCAGCATAAGTGTAAAACCAGGACAGTCTCTTCAAAATTAAGTGTATTTAGTTAACATGCAGAACCTTTTCGCCTTAGTACAATTTATTTTATCAGTGCATTGAGATGTATTCTTTTTAAAGTGATAGTTTTCAAACATAAATGTGGAAACATTAATTATTTCCCTTACCCTGAGAACACCACCAATAGTAAATTAAAGAGGCAAGACACTTGGGGGGTTATTCTAACTTTGGAGGAGTGTTAATCCGTCCCAAAAGTGACGGATATACCACCAGCCGTATTACGAGTTCCATAGGATATAATGGACTCGTAATACGGCTGGTGGTAAATCCGTCACTTTTCCGTCACTTTTGGGACGGATTAACACCTCCTCCAAAGTTAGAATAACCCCCTTGGTATTTGCACTTTATGGGTGGCCTGGGTTCCTATCATACATAAACAACATTATAGTTTATTAACTCAAACATAGAAGCAGGTTATGTGCAGCGCACACCATGAATCATGTATTTCGAGGTCATCTTAAATGTGATAATGCAGAAAAAGGAGGGAAAGTGACACTAAACAATTGGCTAGGATCACACAATTTGGAAAAGTGGGTAAGCTGGGATTAATTCCAGGTTTTCTGGTTTCCCATTGTTTATTTCAGCCACTAGATGTATATCCTTTGTTTCCCCTACACCTACCTTGCCACCAATCCCCCTAGTCACCCCACCTGACCGCCACTGCCCTGGCATCAGTGCGGCCCCCAGGTACATCACAGACCAAACTTTTTGGCCCCTGGGAAAATGTTTGCGAGTACCCATGCTCTAAGGCAATCAAGTATTGGTTACCTGTTTCCAGTAAGGGAATATGTCCTAACAGATTTCTTTGATTAATGCAGCAGGAATCAGGCTTGGTTAAAGCTGAGTGGATGGTGTTGTGCTCATAATAACCATGGCACCCGCTCATTCCAGGACTGACCTGAATCATTTCAGATCATATTGGTTTTCAGAGTTAGAGGAATGTGGGAAAAACGAGCTAGGATTTTTGGTATGGAAAGCTCAATCTATGAGGATGATTGACAGCTCCTTGCTTTTGTGTTAGGTGACATGGTACGGGGATATAATATAATATAATATAATATAATATAATATAATATAATATAATATATCAATTGAGATATTTCTTTCTATGGCAATCAGCAGATCATGAATAGTCCACTTCATATGGGTTTGGCTTGGGCAGAGTTGCTTAAGATAGTTATATGTTAGGGAACCAACCTACCTAGACATCCTATGGATCACTGAATGGAGGTTCAAATGCCTCAAGAACATGTTGTGGGAGACTTAGGCCCATATTTATACTTTTTTAGGACCGCATTTGTGTCATGTCTTGACGCAAAAGCAGCGCAAAATTACTAAATACAATTATATTTTGTAAGTTTGCGCCAAACAAATTACGCAAATGCAGTGCTAAAAAAGTATAAATATGGGCCTTAGAGTGTCTGTTTGGTAATAAGGACCATGATTTAATCTATGAAGACTTGTTTTTCTCCAAGTGTGTGGTAGATGATGTGTACCTTTGAGGAAATTGATTGAGGAGATTTGAGAGTCACTCCCAGGTAGTCTACACATACATATTTGAGGTTAAGCAAGCGTCTGGGGATAACTGCTAGTCCTCCTCTGAGGCGGCTGACTTGAAACAGCCATAGAATTTTATAGCCAAAAGGCACTAATAAAGGGGTGCAGCAGAATCATTAAGCAAGGTTTTAGTAAGGAATAGAAGGCTTTAGTCATAAAAGCAAATGGTCTCAACTATGTCAGTGCATTGTTTTGCAGCAGACCTGCAGTTTAGAAGGATGCAGTTGAGGTTGATTTTTGTAGGCCTAGTGGGATGGTGTGGGAAGAGTGGGATAGTGAATAGGTTATAAAAGTTGTGTTTGTCATGATGGGAATTTCCTGTTGCCTTTTTAGTGCTGATAATGAAAGTGCTTTGAGTTAGTTGGTTGGTAGAGTTGTAATATTCCAGGATTGAAGCAAATCATCTTCTATCAGATCACAGAAGATATCTTAGAGAGCATTCTTTGTGGTTGCTGGTGTGAGAAGACACAGATAATTCATGGTGTCGACCTATTCTTAATTAGGATTCACAGGGGGTAATGACTTCCTTACATCTATAATTGTGAAGTTTATGACTTTCAGTTCTGTGGACACTGACTTGATTTCTCTAGTTAGGTAGTCTAGACTGAACCAGATGTTGAAGAGGGATGAGTGCAGCTCTATAGGTCCAAGGGAAGCAGATAAATGATTAAACGTCCCATGGTTGCTGTGATTGCCATGGGCATGAGTTGAAGAGAACAGAATAGATCTTACATAATGGGAGGCAGTGGGGTTACGGGGTGAGTAGCGAAGAGCATGGTGAGGGTAAGTACATTTGTATTCAGGGTTATTGGTCTGGTGTTAGGTGGAAGCAAGCTATGAAAATGTCACATGAGGATGTTCTACGTCTGGAAGTTGTTAAGTAAGAGGAGCAGAGTCACATCAGAGGCTACGGGGAGACATTGAGGATTCATTATGTGAAGGATGATGCTTCATGGAATACTCTATAAATGGGTTATGGTTGGGTGAGTTTGAGCATGGAACTCTCTAGGGGGTATTAAGGGTTGGGATTCAGCCATTGGAAGGCACATTCTTTGGAAAGTGGAGTGGAATGGTGTTCATGAATTGGTGGAATCATCTTGAATTACCAGTTGCATCACCATGATATTACATTACATTGAGAATACAACGCAGTAGGGGATGGAAAGATTTGTGGTTTGGACTGTGTTGGGGTAGATTCTTTATGGATGGAGTTTTGTACTTGAAATGTTGGAAGACTAATGGTCAGAGGATGAGGGGATACCTGAAAGGGGATGGTGAGATTATTTTTTGTGTATGAATCTTGCTCTTCATGAGAGTGTGGAAATGAAGCCCACAGATATTCAGGTTAGTGTCATATGCTTAGTTCATAATGTTGCCATTATTATAGACAGATCGAGACCTCAACATTGTTTTCTGCAGAGAAAATTATTGAACGTTTGTGACTGTAGGGATTTGTGGGTATCCAAGATATGTGAAGGTGATTCTGGAAGATGTATTTCCAGCCTCTAGAGACTTGAGAATATATCAGGTCAGTCATTATACATTCATTTTAGTGGAAATGTAATGGTCCGAGATCAGAGTTCTGAGGTGATCTTTGAGTGCTGTGTGTTTGAGGTTTTTAGCAGCCTTTACTTCTCTGTGAGTGCATCCCCTTAGTGGACATTGTTGCTAGGACTGTTTTGAGGATGTATGTTGACACAAAATGTACCTGAAGTTAGACAGTGTACAGTTATTTTATATTTAACCTATAACAGACCACAGAAGATGTCACATCAGAGGCTGTGGATTTCAGTTTTAACAAGTGCCAAGTTGCACAAGGGTAAACAGAGATTATTGGGGAGAATTGCACACACGTTTTTTAGTGTTACAGACAGGCAGCTTCAACACCATACAAGGATTGGAAAGGTAGTAGAAGATTGATACTCTTCTTTAGTTTTGCTTTCATTTTTCGCTCATCTTTAGTCTTTAGTTATAGCAGCTAGTTTACTGTTCTCCTTAAGTTTAACCCAAAAATATGGCTGCTCATTTGTCACCAGGGAGCAGGAGGGAGGAGTTGGGAGGGGATATTGGAGGTGAGAAATCAAAGCTTCATTGGATTTTGTGACAAACACAATCATGAACTATGTAGCCATTCCTTGGTTTGTGTCTCACTTTTGCTGTCCTTTTAGATTCAACCTTGATGAAATGGCCACTTCCATTAGTTAGGTTAGAGCAACATGCCCTCTTCCATGACACAGAGGGGGCAGAGAGCAGGCTTTGAAGAGTCGATCCAACCGGGAGCTGCAAGATATCATGTAGGGCAAGACCGGGTCTCAAGTAAGTGCTGTGATCCTGTGGCAGTAAGGGCTGCAAGGGTTGCACTTACTATGTTCAGAAAGTCAGAGGTTGGCGTGCAGCAGGTGCACAGGACCCAACAAGTAGGAGGAGAGTGCTGTGAGCCAGTGGCAGGTAGGGACAACAAAGATCAACTTCTCAATGTTCTTATGGCTGGTGGATAACATTCAGCAGGTACACAGAACTCCATCCGAAAAATGAGTCTGAAAAAGAGTCAAGCACTGTATCGGTGTCACACCACAAGGCCTCTTTGGGTACTCAACAACAACTGCTGTGGAGGAGGTCCCAGAGGGAGGTCCGATCTGGCAAGCAGGGCCCATATATCCTGGAAGAACCTCTGGGTTGGCAACTACGAGTAGGACCTCCTCAGAAGGGTTCTGGGTAGAGGCGGAAGCCCAGCCCAGTGGCAGACCATCAGCAAGGTTAGCCCACAGGGCAAAGCAAGTGCGATTATCTGGTTAGTAAAAGTGAGACACCATACCAGTCACCATATCGCCGTAAATGCAGCTACTTCCTTCGCCTTAATTAATATGGAGGGTCTTTTGTACACATTAATAAGGCAAATTGGAGATTTACAGAGAATCTGTTCCCTGGACCTAGGAGTAACTCATGAAACCCCGTGTTGGAGGTCATCTTTACACCTAAAACAACCTTTGGAATGGCTTTTGTCTGAATAAGGCTGAAAGAAAATTGCATCAATTCTAAACAACATTAATCTGAAAATTCCTCTCACTCCTGGACAGCCATTTCAGGAGAATGGCTTCTATTGGTGCAGTAGGTTAAGTGGTTAAGTGACATTAGAGCCCAGGGGCCTAAGGGGCTCGCTGAACCCAGACTACTGCTGTATTTTATAAGTAAAACAATAACCGAGGGAGGGGGGGTTGGGCCTTCTTTCCTTGCCCTAGGGCCATGACACACTGGCCACGCTATCGCACTAGTTAGAATGAGCAATCATACAATTACAGTTATTGGATTTTGTAAATCTTGAAAATAAAGGGTATTGTAAGGGTTCACAGAATTCACTGTAGTGGAAACCAGGAATCTCAAACCAATATTTCAGCTTTCCTACTTTTTGAAATTGGTTGCCCGCACTGTTTCTGTTGTAACATCAGTGGGCAGCTCAAGCAACCTACAACTTGAATAATTAATCTCCAAACCTTGGAGATAGGTTTAACTTGTGGGATAAGCTTCTTGCATGGATCCTCGGCGTGTACTCCAATCAAATGTAGTTCGAGGATAAGCTCTGTTGGTGAAAGAATTAATCTGTATGATCTGAGCAATCTGCATGATAGTTACAGTCGGAGCCTGTGATTTAAGTGCAAAGCTCTACCTAGAAAGTGTTACAGCATACAGTTAATCTATAAAATGTATAATGTTAACATAATGTTAATGATAAAGCTGAAATATAAAAAAGTGTGGTGAAATTAAGTAAAACTCATTGATATCAGCTGTTACCCTGTTCTTCTGTATGTATGTGTCTTCTATGTCTGTCAACCCTCGATTTTAGCACTTATTTGATGATGTGCTTTTGCACGTTGTAGTCTTTTTTTCAACAACAAGATTTGCATCACGAAAGGGGTATGTGTAGATATAGGAGCATATTTACAAGCCCCTTGCACCTCTGGTGAGTCATTTTTTGTGACGCACCAGCGGCGCATACTGCAGATCCACATCTACAAGGCCACGCAAAGCCACTTTGCATGGCTTTTCATGGCCTCGTAGATATGCCGTAAGACAATGCAGTGCAGGTCACTGTGTTGCCTTATACTGCATTAGAGAGCTGTACCATGGGCGTTGTAGTAGGGGTTCCCAGGGAACACCTATGGGTTTTGATGCATTCCCAGATTTACAAGAATGTGTAAACCTGGGAGTGAGTTACAACTGTACGCTTCCCCAGGGTAGGCAAAACAAGGAGAAATATCTTTATTTTTCCTCGTTGTTTCCTCTTCCCATGTGTGCTGCATTCTGCAGCACACCTAGAAAGAGAAAAATGCCTTTCTGGATTGTTTTTATGCAGGAAGATGTCCCTTCCTGCACAAAACAATCCAGTTGACAACACAGACACCCTTGCACTATGGTGCAACGGTGTTTGCATTGGCACCAGGCAGAAATTTGTGTGCCAGCACAGGGGAAATGGACAAGAAATGCACAGTATCTTCCAATTATGGGACATTTCTGCTGTTTCAAATTGGTGTAGGGCAGCACAGCATAAAAGCTTGCAGTACTGCCCTACGTCAATTCTTTGTAAAGATGCCCCTTAGCATATAGCTACCAAAGTGTCAACTTGCATTTGTGTGGCGTTTTCATAGTTTCAATGTCTGTGTGTGAGTGACATTCTACTGTGTCACCTTTTTCACATTTTTACCTTCAGAACATATATTTAATCTCACTTCTATATCTAAGGGGGTCATTCCAACCCTGGCGGTCGGTGTTAAAGCGGCGGCCAACCAGCAAACAGGCAGGCGGCCAAAAAAATGGAATTCTGACCCTGGCGGGAACCGGCAACACAGACCGCCACTTTAACACTCCGACCGCCACGGCGGGACAAACAAACAGCGCGGCGGTCACTGCCAACAGACAGGCGGCAGACAATGTACCGCCCACCCTATCACAACTCACCAATCCGCCACCTTTTCTGGGGCGGGAGCCCCGCCGATAAAAACACGGCGGAAACAGACTACGAATGGGAAAACGCTCACCCTACACACTCCACGAGGAATCTGGACAGCATGGAACCAGAACTACACATCCTACCAGCAATTGTCTACCTGCTCCTCTACCAGGAGCATGAACGCCGGCGCAGAAGACAACGGTGAGTACTGCACCTACGACACAGGGGAGGGGGGAGGAGAAAAGAATACGGGCACACACATACGCGACCCCCCCCCACCCAACTACCTACACACCAATGCAGAGCAACAACTCAGAGTGACACCCCCCAAACCCCCCGGAAGAATGCAAAGACAAAATAATATGTTATTGGAATTCAAATATATTGTAAGGCTAAGTAAATAAGTAAGTCGAACATCCCATAACTATATACACATATGTAAATTGTCCCGTCAAAATTGGCTTTCTGTCATTGTACGTGGGCCAATGGTCCTCAACACATGGGCAAAGCCCACACATGAGACCCGAATCCATTGGAGAGAACACTGCAGGGGCATCAGATAGGAAAACTACAGGCACCTCAGGGGGAAGGGAAGGGGGCGCACCTCAGCCACATGAGTCCACGACGCCAGATCCACGAGGGGCCTCCATGGCCACTGTTCAATCCTGGGGAGTGCAAAGCCACAGTCTCTCAAGTCCAGACAGTGGGTGGCTTGCCCACTGTGCCATCCTGGGGAGTGCAAAGCCACAGTCTCACAAGTCCCTACAGTGGGTGGCTTGCCCACTGTGCCATCCTGGGGAGTGCAAAGCCACAGTCTCACAAGTCCCTACAGTGGGTGGCTTGCCCACTGTGCCATCCTGGGGAGTGCAAAGCCACAGTCTCTCAAGTGGATGACAGACTCCAGCGGTACTGGAGGAGTATTGGTGCCCAGAGTGTATCGTGCAGCCCTGTCCGACACTGATCCGGGCCTGCCCCTTCTGCCAGTGTGTCAGCGGTGCTTGAGTTGAAGGGCCCAGCGGAGCGGTGCTTGAGTTGAAGGGCCCAGCGGAGCGGTGCTTGAGAGGAAGGGCCCAGCGGAGCGGTGCTTGAGAGGAAGGGCCCAGCGGAGCGGTGCTTGAGTTGAAGGGCCCAGCGGAGCGGTGCTTGAGAGGAAGGGCCCAGTGGAGCGGTGCAGAGACGGCAGTGCCCAGCGGAGCGGTGCTTGAGTTGAAGGGCCCAGCGGAGCGGTGCTTGAGAGGAAGGGCCCAGCGGAGCGGTGCAGAGACGGCGGTGCCCGGCGGTGCCCAGCGGAGCGGTGCTTGAGTTGAAGGGCCCAGCGGAGTGGTGCAGAGACGGCGGTGCCCAGCGGAGCGGTGCTTGAGAGGAAGGGCCCAGCGGAGCGGTGCTTCAGTTGAAGGGCCCAGCGGAGCGGTGCTTGAGAGGAAGGGTCCAGCGGATCGGTGCTTGAGTTGAAGAGCCCAGCGGAGCGGTGCTTGAGAGGAAGGGCCCAGCGGAGCGGTGCTTGAGTTGAAGGGCCCAGCGGAGCGGTGCTTGAGTTGAAGGGCCCAGCGGAGCGGTGCTTGAGAGACGGCGGTGCCCAGCGGAGCGGTGCTTGAGAGAAAGGGCCCAGCGGAGCGGTGCTTGAGTTGAAGTGCCCAGCGGAGCGGTGCTTGAGTTGAAGGGCCCAGCGGAGCGGTGCATGAGAGGTAGGGCCCAGCGGAGCGGTGCTTGAGAGGAAGGGCCCAGCGGAGCGGTGCTTGAGTTGAAGGGCCCAGCGGAGCGGTGCATGAGTTGAAGGGCCCAGCGGAGCGGTGCTTGAGAGGAAGGGCCCAGCGGAGCGGTGCTTGAGAGGAAGGGCCCAGCGGAGCGGTGCTTGAGTTGAAGGGCCCAGCGGAGCGGTGCTTGAGAGGAAGGGCCCAGCGGAGCGGTGCAGAGACGGCGGTGCCCAGCGGAGCGGTGCTTGAGTTGAACGGCCCAGCGGAGCGGTGCTTGAGAGGAAGGGCCCAGCGGAGCGGTGCAGAGACGGCGGTGCCCAGCGGAGCGGTGCTTGAGAGGAAGGGCCCAGCGGAGCGGTGCTTGAGAGGAAGGGCCCAGCGGAGCGGTGCTTGAGTTGAAGGGCCCAGCGGAGCGGTGCTTGAGAGGAAGGGCCCAGCGGAGCGGTGCAGAGACGGCGATGCCCAGCGGAGCGGTGCTTGAGTTGAAGGGCCCAGCGGAGCGGTGTTTGAGAGGAAGGGCCCAGAGGAGCGGTGCTTGAGTTGAAGGGCCCAGCGGAGCAGTGCTTGAGAGGAAGGGCCCAGCGGAGCGGTGCTTGAGTTGAAGGGCCCAGCGGAGCGGTGCTTGAGAGGAAGGGCCCAGCGGAGCGGTGCAGAGACGGCGGTGCCCAGCGGAGCGGTGCTTGAGTTGAAGGGCCCAGCGGAGTGGTGCTTGAGTTGAAGGGCCCAGCGGAGCGGTGCTTCAGTGGAAGGGCCCAGCGGAGCGGTGCTTGAGTTGAAGAGCCCAGCGGAGCGGTGCTTGAGAGGAAGGGCCCAGCGGAGCGGTGCTTGAGTTGAAGGGCCCAGCGGAGCGGTGCTTGAGTTGAAGGGCCCAGCGGTGCAGAGACGGCGGTGCCCAGCGGAGCGGTGCTTGAGAGGAAGGGCCCAGCGGAGCGGTGCTTGAGTTGAAGTGCCCAGCGGAGCAGTGCTTGAGTTGAAGGGCCCAGCAGAGCGGTGCATGAGAGGTAGGGCCCAGCGGAGCGGTGCTTGAGAGGAAGGGCCCAGCGGAGCGGTGCTTGTCTTGAAGGGCCCTGTTCAGCGGTTCTTGAGACGGCGGTGCCCTGTTCAGCGGTGCCTGTCTTGAAGGGCCCTCTTCAGCGGTTCTTGAGACGGCGGTGCCCTGTTCAGCGGTGCTTGTCTTGAAGGGCCCTGTTCAGCGGTGCTTGTCTTGAAGGGCCCTGTTCAGCGGTTCTTGAGACGGCGGTGCCCTGTTCAGCGGTGCTTGTCTTGAAGGGCCCTGTTCAGCGGTTCTTGAGACGGCAGTGCCCTGTTCAGCAGTGCCTGTCTTGAAGGGCCCCGTTCAGCGGTTCTTCACATGTGTCTCCAGGGCACCAGATCCGGCCAATATATGGTGTTCACTCGCCATCCGACTTCTCGCTTGCGGGGCCCTCCTGTGCTGGTGTCCCGTGCCCGTGGGTGTACTCCTTCACCCCCGGAATGGGGCTGGTGGGGCCCTCCTGGGCAGCTCGCCTGCTGCCGGACTTGTCGGCCGTGCTGCCCTTGCCATCCTTGCCTGATCCTCTGTGGCCCTTGCCTCCCTTTGGAGATGTGCCAGGTGGCACCCCACTTCCTGACGGTGCAGGGTGGTGCCTGTGGAGGCTGCCGTCTCTGTCCTCTTGCGCCGGCCCTTGCCTTTTTTGGATTTTTTCCCAGGGGGTGGGCTGGCTGTCCCTTTGCTGCTGGCCGATGTAGCTGCCCTCGAAGGTGGTGGACTCCAATATCCCTGGACTATGGTCCTTGTAGGTCCAGGGGTTGTGGTGGCTGAGGTGCTGATTGGACTTTTACGAGATGGAGGGGGTGGGTCAGGTGATGGAAAGAGGTTCATTTTGGAGAGGAAAAACTTTTTAGGAGCAATGGGAAGGGTAGGTGCAGTGGGTATGGGAGTGGAGGAAGAGGATGTGGTTGTAGGAGAGTCAAGTGTGCTGTCTTTGGGTGCAGGTGCTTGTGACGGACGCTGTCGTCAGGTGGATGGCTGTTGGGTGGGTGGCTGCCTGCGTTTGTGTGGTTTGGAAGAGGGGGTGACAGACACACTGGGAGAGGACACAGGGGACATGTAAATGGCAGTGGGGGTGGTGACTGCACGTGTGCGGAGTGTTCTGGTGGATGTGCTGGTGATGGACGTAGTGGCTGATGAAGTGGTGCATGCAAGTGTGAGTGGAGACGTCACAGGGAGGGAGGAGGGAGACGAGGAGGAGGGGGACACAGAGGAGGCAGTGGCTGTTGGCATGTCTGAATGTGGATGTTGCTTGTGTGAATGCTTGTGGGATGTGTGGTGCTTATGTTTGGATGAGCTGACCTTGGGTGTTGAGGTGTGTTCAGGCTGGTCTGTAGGTGTGTCTGGGATAGGCAGAGGAACAGGGGAGTGGGACTGGGTGGAGGGAGTTGGAGGAGGGAGGCAGGAGACAGGGACAATGGCTGCCATCAGTGCTGAGGCCAGAGCGTTGAACGATCGCTGATGGGCAGCCTGACCCGAATGAATGCCCTCCAGGTATGCATTGCTCCGATGCACCTCCCTTTCCACCCCCTGGATGGCATTCAAAAGGGTAGACTGCCCAACAATGAGCGTCCGGAGGAGCTCAATGACCTCTTCACTGAGGGCAGCAGGGGTAACTGGGGCAGGGCCTGAGGTGCCTGGGGCGAAGGGGATGCCCGCCTTGGTGTGCGAGCGGGCACGGGGCGAACGCTGAGGGGCTGCTTGGAGGGTGGAGCTGGTGCGCTGGGTGGCGGCTGTACCTGTTGTTGCGGTGGGCACGGATGTTGCTGCCACCACAAGGGAGCTCCCTTCCGAGGACATGTCGGTGTCGCTGATGTCTCCACGTGTCCCCGTTGTGGAGCCCCCCTCGCCCTCCGTCTCACTGGTGAAATCAGAGTCCGTTGCATGGCCCTCCGGGGCCATGTGAGATGCAGCTCCCTCGTGCTCCAATGCCACTTCTCCTCCGCCAGATGATGCTAATGCACACATGAACAGGAAGAGCAGACATAAAAAGGGGGGGGGAGAAATAAAGACATGTTGAGTGCATGCATTGGCAACACAGTTGGCGGAGAGGACAGACACAGAAGCCCCCTGCACTACGCCGCGCACTTGGGGTACACTACTCAATCAGTGAGACTTGGCCTACAAGCCAATGGACGACATCTGCACACATAGGTGACACAAGGCCATGGATAGCTGTACTTGGCACCCTACAGAGGTGGAGGGCGGGGGCACAGGGCCATGCCTTACGGAGGGGACTAGCCTACAGAAATCGCCCTGGCCTAGGGATACCCACATCCCTCCTCCCCCACCCAGACACCTCCACTGCGCGCTATGATAGCAGAATGTGCTTGTACTCACCCCCTTGTGTCTGCTGTGATGTCCTCACGCGCCCATCCAAATCTGGGTAGGCCACCGCCAGGATCTGAGACATCAGGGGGGTCAATTGACGAGTGGCACCCCTCCTACGTTGGGAGGCCATCCCCAGCAGAGCCTCGGCGGTCTTTCTGCTCCTGCGGCGGATGTCCTCCCACCTCTTGCGGCAGTGGGTGCCCCGTCTGTTGTGGACCCCCAGGGTCCGGACGTCCTTGGCGATGGCACGCCAAATGTCGACTTTCTGATGGGCGCTGACCTATGTGACACGTACAGGGAGCGAAAATAAAATATCATCATTTTCTGCATGCTCGATGTGAGTGTCCCCCCATCCCCACCCTTGCCATGTGGCACATGCTCTCATCTGTCGTTTGATACATGCCTCATATGCTCCCCTCCGCCCCATCGTTCATTCACCCCACTCAAACCAGGTATTGCCCACAAAGCATGGTCCCAGTGTACTAACCTGTTGGTCTGGAGGATCGTAGAGTAGCGCATACTGGGGGAGGACCCCATCCACGAGTTTCTCCAATTCTTCAGAAGTGAAGGCAATGGCCCTTTCCCCAGTCGCAGCAGCCATTGTCTCTTCCAGACCGAGGTCACAGCAGCACTTGCAGTATAGGTCCTCTCCTGTGGATGATCAGGTCTCGAGTGATTAAGCTGATAGAAAATGGCGGTCACGCCTGCGGCGGTGCGTACCGCGGCGGTGCGTACCGCGACTGCCGGCGCACTTCGTCATTGGCTCCTGAAACCCATAGGGTTCTATGTTAACCAATGCGGCTTTGCACCGCTGTCTTCGACCGCCTACCGCCACGGTGTGCCACGCCAGCGCATTGAACTCACATGCCATTGTCACACTTCACAGGTCAGGCAGCCGCCATTTTAAGGGCCCACATAGCTTAATTTCTACTGCGTCACACAGGCCTAGGCCTTGCATTGCCACTCATACAAGCCATTCAATGCATAGCGGATCGTGTACTGTGCAAGCTGTGGGAACGTACCTGTGGTTTGCTTGACTCTGTGCTCCATGTTGTCCTTCCTAGGCACCGTCCACTGGGACTTGCGAGGAGATGGAGGAATGTTCCAGTGTACAGACCGCTGTTGGACCTGTCGACAATGGAAGAAAGACATGTCATACTGACATACAGACTTGACCGAGCCACTATACAGGAACTGTGTGCCCAGCTGGAGCCAGACCTGATGTCACCCATTCGCCAACCCACAGGGATTCCCCCTCTGGTGCAGGTTCTGTCAGTACTCAATTTTTTGGCAAGTGGATCATTCCAAACAACAGTGGCCATTTCATCAGGGATGTCTCAGCCTATGTTTTCTAAGGTTTTGTCCAGAGTGTTGTCTGCCCTGATAAAATACATGCGGAGCTACATTGTTTTCCCTGAGGTGGGCGATTTGGCTACAGTGAAGGGTGATTTCTATGCCCTTGGACATATTCCCAACATCATTGGTGCCATTGATGGGACCCATGTGGCTTTGGTTCCCCCCAGTGAAAGTGAACAGGTGTACAGGAACAGAAAAAGTTATCATTCGATGAATGTCCAGGTGGTCTGTTTGGCTGACCAGTACATCTCCCATGTAAATGCCAAGTTCCCTGGGTCAGTGCATGACGCGTACATCATGCGAAATAGCAGCATCCCTTATGTGATGGAACAGCTACAGAGACACCGTGTGTGGCTAATTGGTGACTCTGGTTACCCCAACCTGTCGTGGCTACTGACCCCAGTGAGGAATCCCCGGACCAGGGCAGAGGAACGGTACAATGAAGCCCATGGGCGGACTAGGAGGGTGATCGAGCGGACCTTCGGCCTCCTGAAGGCCAGGTTTAGGTGCATGCATATGACAGGTGGATCCCTAATGTACTCACCGAAGAAGGTGTGCCAGATCATCATGGCCTGCTGTATGCTTCACAACCTGGCTTTGCGACGCCAGGTGCCTTTCCTGCAGGAGGATGGTCCAGAGGGTGGTGTTGTGGCAGCTGTGGAGCCTGTGGAGAGTGAAGAGGAGGAAGACGACGGGGACGACACAGACAACAGGGACACAGGGATACAACAGTATTTTCAATAACACACAGGTACGAATCCAAACCGCCATTTTACATGTACTTACAGTCTCCTGCCTCTCTACTGTCTGAGTTTCCCCCCAGTTTATGTTAACTGAGTTGTGACTTTCCCTTCCGTTTTCAGAGATGTGGGCCCCACTGCGTGACCTCTGCTTTGTTTGCCCATGGACTACAGCTGTGTGACAGTGGTATGTTGTCATCACAATGTAACTGAACATTTTGGCACCGTTATGTCTAATACATTTGTTCAAAATACAAGCAGACTCCAGATAATTTTAGTGCAATAAGTGATTTTATTTAAGTGCTAAATTTAGGGACATGCTTGAAAATCGGTGATGGGTGATGGTGGAGTAATGTCCATGGTAGAGTCCAGATTTTTAGTCTCACCAGAGGGAATTTTCCATATGCCTGTGGAAGGATGGAGCAGGGGCAGTTTAAGGTTGGACAGGGTGACAATGTGGGACAGTGGGATGACATCAGGGGGTATCCTTTGCTGGCGCGGGTCTTGGCATCCTACTCTGTCTTCTTCCGAGATCTCAGGCCCCGCTTGCGGGGTGGTTCTTCTTCTGCAGGAGGTGGGGTTCTGGTGGCCTGTTGTTGTGTGGGGGCCTCCTGTCCACTAGCGCCAGCAGAGGTGGTAGCCTGTTCTTGGCCCATGCTAGTGACAGGGGCCCTTTGTGGTGCCACATGGTCCTGCAATGTGGTGACAATCTGGTTAAGAGCCACGACGATGGTCCCCATTGCGGAACTAATGGTTCGGAGTTCTTCCCTGAACCCCATGTACTGTTCCTCCTGCAGTACCTGGATCTCCTGGAACCTGGCCAGTACCGTAGCCATCGTCTCCTGGGAATGGTGGTATGCTCCCATGATGGAGGAGAGGGCCTCGTGGAGAGTGGGTTCCCTGGGCCTGTCCCCCCCTGTCGCACAGCAGCCCTCCCAGTTCCCCTGTTTCCCTGGGCCTCTGTCCCCTGGACCGTGTGCCCACTACCACTGCCCCCAGGTCCCTGCTGTTGTTGGGGTGGTGGGTCAACCTGGGTGCCCTGTAGTGGTGGACACACCGCTGATTGACGTGTCCTGGAGACAGAGGCATGGCCCCGCTGGGTGGGAGCTGTGCTGGTGTTCCCAGAGGGGGGTAGGTCTCCTGTGGCCTGTGGCTGTGTGAGGGGAACCGACTGTCCCGAGGTCCCCGATGGGACGGGCTGGTCATCTGGGTCCAGGGAGACAGAGCTGCTGTCATCACTGGGGGCCTCTTCTGGGGGTGGGATGGACATTTCTGGACCCTCCTGGGCGGTGAGGTGGTGTTCGGGTCCTGCAGGGGTATAAGAGTATGGTTATTGCTTCTGTGTGTGCCATAGTGTGCAATGGGTGTGTGGCCGTGTACCCAAGTGCTGGCATTCCCTTGTGGGGGCTGCTGTGACGGTGGCTTGTGGGGGAGATGGGTATGTGCAGTGGGCATGCTTTGGTGATGGGTGTCCATGCTTTGTGGACGCATCCAGGGCTAGGTGTTGGGATGGGTGGGTTGTGATGGTGAGCCATTTGCAAGGGGTTGGTGTGATGGGGGTGGGGGTGAGGGTGGGGGTATGATTTGGCATGCAGGTGGGGTGGGGGGAATGAAGTAGTGAAGATTTGACTTACCAGAGTCCATTCCTCCAGCTACTCCTGCGAGGCCCTCAGGATGCAGGATGTGCAAGTCTTGCTCCTCCCATGCTGTAAATTCTGGGGGAGTAGGTGGGGGTCCGCTGCCAGTCTTCTGCACCACGATGTTGTGCCTTGATACCATGGAACGCACCTTCCCCCGTAGGTCGTTCCACCGCTTCCTGATATCGTCCCGATTTCGTGGATGCTGTCCCACAGCGTTGACCCTGTCCACTATTCTTTGCAATAGCTCCATCTTCCTGGCAATGGTGGTGTGCTGCACCTGTGTCCCGAAGAGCTGGGGATCTACCCGAACTATTTCCTCCACCATGACCCTGAGTTCTGCATCAGAAAACCTGGGGTGTCTTTGGGGTGCCATGGGGTGGTGTGGATGAGGTGTGGGGTGGTGTATGTGTTGTAGAGTGTGGTGAGTGTGGTGGTGTGTGGTGTTTTGTGCGTGGATATAGTGTGGGTGATGTTGGGATTTGCCTCTGTGTGATGGTGTACTCTATTCTGTGCTGTCTCTCTCTGGCCTTCAGTCGCAATTGTGGTTGTAAGGGTTTGTGGGTGATGTGGGGGTGTGTTTTATATTGTATTGGGTGTGTGGGAGTGTTGTGTGTATGTGTCTCAGGTGTGTGTATTTTGAATTGTCCAATGTGGCTGTGTTTTGTAAAGGTGTGTGTATTTTGAGCGCGGCGGTGTGTACCGCCAATGGAATACCGCGGTTGAAAGACCGCTGCGGGGATTTGTGGGTCGGAATGGCATAGGCGGATTTCTGTTGGCGTAACGGTGGTTTGGTCATTGCCAGTTTTTCGCTGGCCGTTGGTGTGGCGGACTTTTGTTGTTGTCGGGTTTTTGGCGGTTTGCCAGTTGCGGGTCAGAATGACCGTGGCGGTTTACCGCGACCGCGGCGGTGTTATGGCGGTCTTCTGACCGGCGGTAAGCGCCTTTTACCGCCGAGGTCAGAATGACCCCCTAAGTCTTTTCACATTCTACGTGAGCAGCATTGAACTATGTTTCTTGAAAAAATGGGGTTTGTGGTGTGAAAGAAGCTCGATTGTTGGACTGACCTGTGTGCCAAAAATATAAATTAGTGCCAAATTTGTAGAACCTGAGTGTGCTGTTCTCTTAAGTTGAGGTCATCAGAAAGCTAAGGACAGTTAGAGTCGTCTCATACTTAGGCCTAGCACAGGGGAGTTTCTTTGTGGAAGGACTGGCCTCGGCACTGACCTCCTCAGTGCACTGTGCAGCAGCACTTGCTCTAGGTCTCACTGCCCGGGGTACTTACTAATCTCTGAGTGTTCCCTGATCAGCAGTGCACTCAAAGGCAGTTGCCTCAGGCACATTTTAACTCCAACCAGCTCAGGCACAAGATAGTATGTGAGGGCAACTGCTAATAGCTCCCCCCTACTCCCTGGCTGATTAGGAATCAGGTCAGGGAAGCAACATCTCCTACCATATTGTTGACTGGTAAGAACTATGATTCAGAACTCCAAGGTGGACAATTTTACTTCAAAGATTTTGAAGGTTTGTAATCCTCCAGCGAAACTCCTGAACATCGTCTGATCCTTTCAGTCTTCAGACTGTCTTCCCTCCTGTCAGGAACATTCTCAACATCTCTGCAATCATCTTTCCAATGTTGCACAGAAAATACCTGCCAGGCATCCTCCCATCTTGTGTCTCAGGCCAATGACTTCAGTATTTACACACCTCTGGCACCTCAGTCATCTGTGCCTCACTTAAATAGATTTTACCCAGTTTTGCAAGAGAAATGTTTCCATTCTCCTGTCCTCCATGAATTCTGCATCCCCCTTAGATTCCTGTTCATCCAAAGTGTTTCATTCACTGACAAATGCATTGTTCTTTTTTTCTGTTACCCTGACCTAAGTAAGGGATGTGAATGTTACATTTTCAATTATGCAAATGTGGTGAGAAATGCATGTTCCAAGACAAATTGTCATACTTCAACCTTTCCCATAGGCATGGTTTTCATAGAAATATATTAATGCATTAAAATGTTTAGCTTGATTGCCATAGAATGTTTCATATAAACAATAAAACGTTCCTTTAGAACAGGTGAAAAAGTGCATGATCTAATGCTGACATATAGCATCCTAACCATGAACTGTTTTTGTCTTGTAGTAGTGGATGGTGGGAATCCAACTTCATCTAGCAATTTGTAACTAAAGTAAAATGCTTGAGGGTTATTGGCAACAGATTGTTTGGAAGACAGAATCAGTCTGTTCCCAAGATGACACCACTATCTGATTAGAAGAGTTACTGCGAAATGGCAACATATTATAGCAAAGTGCTGATATGAAGTGTGTTATAAATGTGTGCTCCTAGAGTAGAAGAGGGACCCTCTTTTGACTTCTCTACACACCCATACTCTTTGCTGATGCTCTCAGGTTCATTCTGAGAGACTTAATTTTTTCCCTTACCTGATTCTATGCTGCTCTGAGGCTCTACTGAGTTTCTTGAACCACTGTTTATGAACGTTCTGCTTATGATCTGAATTTTATGCTAGATGCTTCATGCTTTCACCTCTCAGATTTGGAGCTCTTCGTGGGTTCCATTGAACGCTTTTCTCTCACTCTCCATATTTTAAAATAGTGATCAACTTATATAAATGCACTTCATGCTTTGTTCCATATTGTATTAATAATTGTATTGTTCAATACTGAAGACTTTTAATAAAGAAATACTTACTAAAAGACTTAATAGAACTTTAAAAGTCACACCAAAATCTCATCATTGAGCCCCAAGAATACGTAATTGATTAATTGATACATGATGCATAGATTGTTTTGATTTACAGCTTCTGGTTAATTCCCACTCACCTCCAGGGTCCCTGCCCTTTGTCCATTAACTGGAGTGGGGACTTTATCTTTCCGGATAGGTTGGTAGGATTGATACCGTAAATGGAACAACAAGAAAAGTTGGTATCAGAGAATGGTTTACATGATGGGAAAGAGGAACTGCAATAATTAAAAAGTGGCACGTGATATATAAATGTCCATGTCCCTATGGCCAAATGGCAAGATTGTAGATTGTGGTTTTCTGAAGCAGTTGCATATTTGGAGGTGTGAGTATTAGTAGGGCTATGCATCAAAATTGATTACTGATTATTATATATTGTGTTTTGCTCAAGTATTGAAATCGATGATGTGTACTGAATGAATCATTGAAGCTTATGAATTGCGTATGTGCTTTTGACAAAGTTAAAGAAGTATCAGACTACAAAGTAGTCTAAGACCGTGGGATGGATAAATAAAGAGTTGATTTATGGTATTCTTGTCTGCTAATGATTTGGGTGCAAGTAATGAGATGTCGTTGACTGCACTCTTAAGAGACCTAGAGGAACACAGACACGTGCCAAGACCTGGCAGGAAATGTTATTATGCAAGGTAAACTGAAAGGATTGACCATGTTTTGGATAAATATTCAGCATGTTCTCCTGGCCTGCCAATCGGGGCAAGGGAGGTCTGGCTTGCACCAATACAGTATATAGGTGTACAGAATTGAGAAACATTAGTTTTTATAATTTCCATATAGTTCTCAGTATGGTATATGTTGTCCTATGAACACTATACTCAAAACAGTAATTCTGCTATAATTTAGTGATCTGTGTTAATATTACCTAATTGATTGTGCAGACTGAATACGCTAGGAAAACCCACATATTTATATATTTTTTTTAAATGCTTGACAATCAGGGATACATTTCTAGGATATAATTCTGGGATTTGTGTAGAGCTTGATCTTCAAGGAGAACATTGATTTCAGTGTTTGTGGTTTGTTGAGGTCACAGCTGATAAAATGGAGGTGACAACAAGAAGTGAATTTTCTCTAGGTAACTGTAGTTTTCTTTAAAAGTGTAACTTAAGTACCCTGATTATTTCTGAAGTTCATCTCTTGTTAATGCTTACTCCTCTCAATTGTGTGACGTGCAGCTGGGGAGAAGTCATACAGGATCCTTCACAGTCAATTGAATACTTAAGTTTTTGTTCAATTTTTTCATATGATTGATTAGTTGTGCTAATCTTAAAAGATAAATGAAAATTAAATCTTTGTCAGCATCCTCATTCAAAATTAAACCCAGCTGTTTTCTATTTTTCTACTTGAATCTTCCTAATCCTGATAATAAACGTGCCAATCAAGTTTACTTAAATGTCTTTCACAATTCCCTTATTAGCTTTGCACATGGATGTGCAAACATTCTGACAGTGAGATTTTAAATAACTGTTTAATCACCAAATACAAATATCTACTTTTATAAACTAAAAACCCTTGCAGAAACACTGAGATGGATTTTAATTTCTAAAGGCTCTTTTTAGTCAAAATTGTTTGTTTCTTCTGTAGATAAGACGTTTAATTTTTAAAGCAATCAGAATGTTGACAATTCAAAAAATAATAACAGGCTGCCAACAAGATATCATGAAAGACATTTAAGCAAACTTGATTGGCCTGTGTAAATACAACCCTCAATGGAAACCTACATATATTTATAACTGCAAGACTCAGGATATTAAGGACAATATAATCTCTGACTGCCAGGGTCTTTGCACACTCATGTGCAAAACTAATGAGGGAATTGTCCTTAAAATATCGAGTCTAGCAGTTATAAACATGTGTAGCTTTCCACTGAGGGTTTTTTTTACACAGGAAATTGTGCAGCAATTGTGACTATTAATAATACCTCTCTTTTTGAGTGTACTGGTAAGGTACAAGTGTATAAAATGTAGAACAAAAAAAACATAAATATATTAGTTCATGCTTTTGAGTGAATATATCCATATCTGTTGCATTCATTAAACATAAAATTTTACATCTACTATACTCTATAATATGTTTTTGAATATCAATAGATTTTGGCAAAATCACACATTATAATGAGCTAGTCATTTAATAAGAAACTGAATCACAAAAACTATATAAAATGTATAACACTATTTGCTAGCTCTAGGTTCACCTAATGAGCTCTTGTGGCCTGGTCAGGGGACCATGTGTGTGTATTTGTTTCATTTAAAAAAATTCTCATTCATAATTTTGTAAAAAAAGAAAAGAACACATTTCCCTTCATCCTCCTTTTGTCAGGGAATGTCCCTACAAAAGTGTTATATAACATTTATGCAAGATTAGTTGTTTGTATAGTTCTTTTTAGACTTAGCTTGTTAGGTAATGGAACATGGCCTAAGGGAAATTTTAGCCGGAGCTGGAGAGGGCAGTTGTGCTGTTTATCTGTCTGCCACTCATGGGCTTTCATAGATGTAAATAAAGTGAAAAGTTGTACTACGGCTATATGTGTGTACTACTTCTTCTTTCATCACAATAGAAACATCAACCCAATTTGTATTCCCCTGAGTTTTCTACTGCAACAGCACCAGACTTGTTTTCAATAGTTTTATGGTGACAAGAAGCTCTATCCTGGACGCAGTGTGGGCAGCCATTTTAATGGGCAAATCAAACATACAGTATATGCTGGTTTAAGCTTCTGATCTTTGTTTTTAGGTATCAACCCATGAACCAAAAGGAAATGTTTCAAAACCACATTAAACACTTTGAGCACACAATGGTGTCAGTTGCACTGAATGAATGGTCGGGAGAGTCTGACAGTTTTCAGTAATTGTAAAAATATATCCAGAAAAATATATTTTCTCTAAGTCAACCCCATTCAGGGGTATGTGTTTTTGCTAAGGTAAGTCAACATAAATGCTCCACTGGGAATGTGATGATGATTGTGAATATTTTCTACTTTTTTGAGGAGCCTATGGATGTTAAGCTGAACCCGGTGCAGTTCAATATCTAATGACAACAACTTCCATAAAACAGCAGTAATGGCTCTTCAAAACCTCACAGTTGATAATAGTCACACAATCAAAAAATGAAAAAGGAAAATAGTGGTGCTTTACCTCTTAGGGTCCTACTTCTTAAGAACCCTGAACAATTACAACTCAATCTCAACCACCAAAGGGAGCTAATATGTCACACACTCCAACAGAGTGAATGGTCCTTCTTTTGGTCTTTTAAAACATGGTCACCATAATCTGAATCCCAAAGATTTTGTTTTATTCTGCAAACATCAAAATCCAGCCCAGCCAAAGTGTTTCACCCTTAAAAGGACATCAGCAGATGTAAACAAACATCAGAGCTGTAAACAAACATACAAATACAATCTTAAAATCTCATATAACAAGATTCATTTTTTACATCATTGTGGGTCTCAAACCACACAAGCATCAAATCCTGTTAGCAATCAAAATAATGTACATAGAAATTACTTCATTTCATCATGCAATAAAACCAAAACTATTTTACCCAAATATCGATATATCCCAACCAAAAATATACAGATATTAAGTACTCATCTAGTGTACTATTTCACATACATGTTTTGAGAAATTCAAAAGACAACTCAAGTATACTTGAATTATATGTACTTAGATTTTTGCTAGCTAGACTGTGGAGGTGAAATCCATGGCGGTAAGCACTATCACTGCCAGGGAATTCCTTCCCTGGCACTGATAGTGGTCTCCCCAACCCCCCACCCCCACTGCCGCTTCTTCCCCCCACACCCCACACCCACCTGCCACTCCCCAGAGGTGGCAGGAACCCCCTTCCCACCCCTACCCCCAACATCGCAACCCAGACACACACCATACACGCATCCATACACCACCAACACACATACCCACACACATATCACCAAACATGCCAACAGCCACACACACAGTCATACACGCACACCCACATACAGACATACACGTACACATTCATTCAGACATACAGACAGACACGCACACATTTCCAAACACAACACACCCCGCATGCATACACGCACTCACACACCCCTCTACATACTCACACGCATGCCTCCATTCAAGCAAACAACACACAACACCCCCCCACCCCCTCCCCTAACGGATGATCAACTTACCTGGTCCGTTGATCCTCCGGCAGGGGACGGGATCCTTGCGGGCTGCTCCGCCACCAGCACCTCATCAACAGAACACCACCACACCGAATCACAGAATGTGATTCAGTGGGCGGTGTTCTGTTGACGGGGAGGTGGAGGTGGAGCAGCCTCCACTTCCCCGCCGACCGCCAGCATGGCAGCTGGCAGCTCTCCTTCTGAAAAAGGATGGAGGGCTGCCAGCAGTCATAATTCGCTGAGCGTAAAACCGCTTGCAGTGGCGGTCTTCAGCACGGCGGTCCCTCAGCGGTCTTGCAAAAAGACCTCCGAGGTTGTAATGACCACCATCATGTTGTTAAAAAAAAGCACTGCAGCACTATTTTAACTGAAGACTCACGTTCCTCAATTAAGTGCAATGACATCTTCCAACCACTAATAAATTCTTGATATTAGAAAATATATGGCTTGCCAGGATTGTCTATGGTCACAGAATTGTTCGCCAAAAACAGAGTGTAATTCATTATGCCAATAGACTGTTACATATTTTGTAAGTCATCCGGGGCCTTGATAAAATGATAAAATCTTTCCAAATTAGCACCGTTAGAGCTCCTATGCATGCCAAACATATGTGCACTCAAAAGACCAAAATATCCAACTTTCTGGGCCTAGTTGGCTCACTAATATATGTCTGCATGAGGGAGGCCTCATAAAGCGAGAAGCTCTGTAGAGATCTGATGCAAAGATATAACAATACCATTTTGGTCAGGGCTATCAGCTAGTTAGTCGAAAAGAGCATGGTCCAGCACACCCTGTTTGAGGGCTGTATGAGGTTGCATGGTTTTGCTGACAAAGCAAATTAAATTGCTTCTTTTATGGGTAGGCTGGGCACATCTCTGGTCTTCCAGAGGTGACCTAATCTCACCTTGCTGGCTGTGGTTGGAGGAAAAAGACCAGAGACACTCCTGGGCTAAACCTGTGATTGACAGCCATTCCTTAAGTTTACTCAACATGATATTGTTGGCCATAGTGTTATAGGTTATTGCCATTTCTTGGCAAAACCAGTCTGTGCACCTTTCAGTGTACTTGTTTAGCATTAAGTATGTGTAAAAAAAAGCATGTTTTTTTATTTTTGCTTTCTTCAAATGCAGGGTTGGCATTCTGGCACTTCTGAAGCAACACCTAAAGTAGCTGCTATATTCCCCTTATAAATGTCCTGCTAGTGAGGACCATCTAGCTTGCAGCTTTTCACTCCAGCTATATAATTTATGCTCTGAATTTCTGGTTGGCTTAAGTGTGCCTTCTGAGGAAGTGCCCTAGACTGGAATACCATTGCCTGTATGTATTTGTGACTATATACCACATTCCTACAGTGATCAGTTAGTTATGTTCCAAATGCAGACCTTTCAGTCTTAACTATCAAATTTAACATATACCTGAAAGCTATTATTCAGTTATTTTCCCTCCAACTGTGTTAGTCTCGACAGTGACCAATCAACTTTGAAACTTACTTTAACAGCTTTTCAGTTCATCATCTTTTCAAAACAAAGAGGCAAGCTCCTGCACATGCAGTACTTACAATTGTGTAGGATTTTGCCTACAATTGTGTTGTATTCAGCAAAAACATCAGTGCACAAAGTGTGACCCAGCTGGTCATTTGTACCAGTGGTAAATGTGTGCAGGTTGTGGGCAGTGGTACTATAGTTTGGGGACCAGGGATTGTTTTTCATCAGAAGACTTGGACCGAAAGAAAAAAAGAGAAAGGCCTAAAATGGAGAAAGAAGGAGGAAGCGAAAGCTAAGAAAACAGTGACAACGGGAGAAGAGGTGATGGCAAAGAATCTACAGGATGAGATAAGGAGACCGGAAGTGTAGGGTTGTGGAAGAAAAAATGAGTGAGGTAGAATCAAGACAAGGCAGCATTGGCATTCAGCAACCCTGACTTCAGCACCTTTGGGCCAAAGAACTTACTTATGTTTTAGGCTAAGCACTGATTTGGGTGTCCTCGAGTGGCATCTAGGCAAAATGAATGTAAAATTCAATCCACCTAAATGCTTTTCAAAATGCAGAAACCTGAGCAGCTACGATACTGCAAATAAACAAGCAAAATGTAGAAGTGTGTCAATGACCAGCCTCCGCTTTCATCACTAATATTCAGATCCAGGGTAGCTACCATGCATGTTTCTAGAAAGCCGACCTATTTGGTTTCTACAACCAAGAGCAAAATTCAGATTGTCTTTTTTTTCAAATATTTGTTTAATCTGTTTGTAAAAGCTGATCAACAAGGTTGTCCTAGAAGGTACATATCAAAGAAACTCTGCTTGGAAAGTTACAACCAGTGCCCGCTTTCTTTCATGTAAAAGGAAAGGTTGCAGGCCTGTCAGCAGAGCAGACCAGTTTGGGGTCTGTGAGTAATGCCTCCCAAGGGCGGGACCAGCAAGCCGCAGGAGGATGCAAGCCTGTCAAAATTGAGTGCGGAGATTTGTCAGTGGTATTTGAAGTTGCCAATCATCTACCAATATACGGAGGACTGTAAGGTCAAAAGGGGAGTGCAAGATGGCACCTCCTAACAAGGACCGAACTCACAACATTGAGAAGGACAACCTTCGAGAATCAACTTTGGATTGCTTCGGTACTCACCATTGGAGTCACTGGCATTGGAGGCTCACCGTGGGACTATGTTTGGCCAAGAAAGAAAGAACAGTAGGAGCAGCTGGAACAGAACATCCATCAAGGTGAAAGGGGCTCTGTGGAACTTCAACAGCACCAGCGGTGGGCAGCAGTTTCCAGGGTAAGTGATCATCAATTAGGAATGGCACTCAGGAGGAACAGTACAGGTCCCGCTTGTGCGGCCAAGTGTCTCACCCCTTTGGATCCCAGAGCCGGGTTGGAGTGGACATACCAGAAAAAGGGACAACAGCCGCCTTTTGCTACAAGCAGGAGCTGACCATCATGCTGTCAAGTGGGCCTGAATTTTGCCCATAGCCTCCCCTGGGAGACAGCAGCAGTTAGCAGCCTCAAGGAGTGAGCTGACCGCTGAATGCCAGGAAATGCGTTACTAGGTCTCTGTGAGGTGGGGGAGCTGTTTTGTCTTTATTTGGTACAAGGAAGAAAGATGAAATGTGTTTGTTAGAAATGAAGGGCCATCTATAGAAACACAACTCAAGGCAAAAGAGCTAGCCTGCTCCACAGGGGGAATTCCTGGAAACCCTGGGCACCTGGGAGCTGCAAGGACAAAGCCCTGTGCCTCCTATGTTTTCAATGGCACTAAAAAGGACCCCAGGGGTTGCAGAAGCAGGCACATAACCTTTTGGGTCAAATAATGGAGCAGGAGAATACTTATGGTGGCCAGGGTAGGGAAAGGAAATGCCCCACCCGCTTTAGGTATGATGGTGAGCCAGAAACAGCAGCAAAGAAGAAACAACACAGAACTAGAGCTGGATGGCAATTTGGAGGACCTGCTGATGAAGGCAAGGCAGCTTGTGGCCATACAAGGCAGAGACAGGGTGAATGAGAAGGTCCTGGGACCAGCAGAGCGAGGCCTGGCAAAGACATAGAGGAGCGCAAAAGGGAAAATACCAGCAGCTGGGAAAGCATGTGAGAAGGAGAATGGTGTCCTTCTAGCCCCTGGGCTTAGAGTGCTTTCAGCCAGATTGGAAGCACCTGCAAGAGGATGGTAGCTCATTGGCAAGGGGCAGAACCACGCCACCCCACAGACTCAGGGGGCAAGCACCCACTAGCCTCCACGGAAGCAGAGGAACTGACCAAGGCCAGCAAGGAGAACAGTGAGAGCGAGAAAATCGGGGTGCCTGAAGCCTTTGTGGCAACAGCCATATGACCCGTGAAGGAGCAACGGGCAGCACAAAATGGTGAGACACGGGCACAGCGCAAAAACCGTGAGCAGCACAGTGCAAGGCTATCTAACAGGAACATAGCACATTTTGGCACACCGATGGGGGTAGTAAACTCCATGCAGCATGATTTCCCTAGGCAACAGGGCACCCTCAACCAGGCGTTGGCAAGTCAGGAAAGTCCATTGCTCGGCGGAATAGGTCTCTGGCCCCAGCAAGTACAGCCTCCAGTACCTCTCAGGGCAACCCATGGTGGGTGTGGCCCTGGTTTCCCTCCATTATATTCACCCAGTGTAATACCTTGGCAGAGCCATGGTGGGGGAGAAACAAGCATGGAGCACACAACAAAGGTGGCCATCCAGGTGGAGTTGAACCTGGGGTAACAACAGCAAACACCAGTGGGACACAGCCAGCCAGGGATGGCCAAGTCAAGACTACAGAGAGTGGTAAAGAGGCTAGGCAGGAGACAGTGAAGGACAAGGCCGCTCAAAAGGGACAGACACAACAAAGGCTTGGACTGGTGGGGCAGTGTAAGGAGAGGACAGGGAAACTAACAAGCGAATACATCAGACTATCCTCTGGTCACTTCCTCATAACGGCAAGAGACAGGCCTCACCAGCCTTATTCTGCTAGCTGTCAAGGAAAAGACTTGGAGGAAAGAGTTCATAGGTATATTCTCCATTCTGGAGGTACACCAGGCCAGATTAGACTTGGCTACACATGACAAAAAGGAAGAAGAAAAAAAGGATAGGCTCAGACCAAGAGCAGAGAGGTCCATTGGGAATTGGTTATGGGCATTCCAGACCTTAGCTTGTGTGTTCATGGAAAAATTCCCAGAGAGTGCAGTTGCATTGTTTCTCCACGAGCAGGGAGTGCATGCAGTGCAAGTAAAGTATCAGGGGGATGCCTGGCTGTGTTATGACGAGGGATTCTGAAAGAAAATGCAGACCTGGCCAGGTATTGAGTGGGACCAGCAGTATGTTGAAGGTTTTACTAACCACATGGTGGCTGCCAGGGAAGGCGTGAGCACACAAGGGCATAGTTTTCACCCAGAAAGGTATATGTACGTCACCCCTAAGGTAGGCCCAAGGCAGTCCCATGGGCAGGGTGCAGTGTATTTTAAAGGTAGGACATGTACTATTGTGTTTACATGCCCTCAGAGTGCAAAACTGCTAAATTTGGTTTTCACTATTGCAAGGCATATCTCTCCCATAGGGTTACATGGGCATTGCCTTGAAATATCTTTTAAGTGCAGTTTCCCATTGGGAGCAGATTGAGATGTGACATTTGGAGTCTCTGAACTCACAATTTAAAAATACATATTTTTGTGAAGTTGGCTTTTACATTATAAGTTTGAAAATGCCACTTTTAGAAAGTGGGCATTTTCTTGCTTAACCAACCTGTGCCTCTGCTTGGCTGCTGAATCCACGGCTGGGTCAGACTGACAGTTGGCTGTTTGTGAATTCACTCTAGACAGTGACATAAAGGGAGCTGCGATGTGTCCTGCATATCCTAATACGTCTCCCTGGGCTAGAGTGGGAGGGAGGAGCTGTCATCTGCACTTGAAAGGGCAGTGTCTGTCCCCTCACAATACAGTCTCTAACCCCCCAGAGTGAGGCTGGGGAAGGGCAAGGAAGAAGCAGCGTCTTGTACACTACAAAGACTTTACTTTGAAGTTTGCATACTTCAAAGGCAGAAGTGAGTATAAATATTGGACTGCTGACCCCACAACTTTAGATTGCTTCTGGATAAAGAGGAACCTCTGCCAAGGGGAAGGGCTTGATGCTTGAGAAACACCTGCCCCTCTGCCTGTTGCTTTGCTGTGCTGGCCTTCTGCTGCTATCTCTGCCTTAAGAGGGAAAGGACTGTACTTTGCTTTCTGAAATCCTGTTTGTGAAGTTTCCCCAAGGGCTTGGACTGAGCTTGCCCCTTTTCTGAAGTCTCTGGGCCATGAAAGACTTCATCTGCCAGCACCTGGGATCTCTCACTGAGACCCCTGCCCTGCCAAGTGGTGCCATATCCAGTCCCTGGGCCCTTGAAAGGAGAATCTGGTGAACCCAAGGTGAAAATCCATGCACCAGAGCCGAGCAGCAGAAAAACTGATGCAGTGCCTGCAATGCGGTTAAAAAATTGCTGCAGTGCTGGTGAAATCCATGCATCACCAGTTCAGCATGGATTCATTGCTATCCTGCCTCTGGATTTTCCATGTATCATTCCTGGTCGTCAAATTCTTCAACATCACCACACAGACTTGAGGCTGCTTGTCTAGAAACTGGCACATCCCTTCCCTGCGAGGAAAGAATTGAAGAATGACCTGGCGGAGAAAGAATCAACGCATGGCCTCACTTGTGAATAAGAAATCAATGCATTGCTTGCTTTTCCAATGCACGCTCGCCCCGTGGCTTTATTTTTGACCCATACCAGGTACTAAAAAAACACCTCCATTGATTTTCATGGATTAAGATTCTTTTTACTTTAAAAATGTATATCTCTTTTTGTGTATGTTGGATTTCTGTTGTTTTGGCCTTGTTAGATTTAGATAACTACTTGCTATTTTTCTAAACTGGTGTGTAGTCCTTTTGTGGTGTTTTCACTGTGTTACTTTTGTACACATACTTTACACATTGCCTCTGAGATAAGCCTGCCTGCTTGTGCCAAGCTACCAAGGGAGTTATCTGAGCTGTTTATCTTCTTAACCCTGACTAGAGTGAGGGTCCCTCCTTGGACATGGTGTAAACTGACTGCCAACTAGAGACCCAATTTCTAACTCTGTATATTTCATTTTTGTGGAGGCTCTTGTTGATAACATTTTATACATTGAAACATCTCTCACCCTTGTTCCAAATCCAACCAGTATGTGTGTGTACTTGATGAACAGATTGTTTTGGAATAATATTTGTCTTTTCTGTCTTTCTCTACCAGGGTCTACATTGTCTCTACATTGTTTGTTGATATGAGTGGTGTAATGTGCTGGGTCCATGGCTGGCAGCATGAAATTATTTGTGTGTCACTTATAAAAGGTGTGTGAAAGGACTATAAAGCAGTTGGTGCCTTGACGCGGCTTTAGAGCTCACAAGCTATGAGTCATTGGTTCTGTTTTTTAACCTTTCAACTATTAACAGTGTATGTAAATTTTGAGAAATCTCCTTTTAATGAAGTCTTATATATTGAACCATCACTCACCCATTGGCTAAATTCAACCAGTATGTGTGAGTACTTGATTAAAAGATAGTTGTGCAGTAATATTTATCTTTTCTGTTTTCTCAACAGGGTGTACATTGTCTCTGGGGAAAATCTACCAACTCTCAGTATTTTTGTAAATTAGACACCTAGGGGAGTATAGGGTGGCATGCCTCTTGTGGATCTCAACATGTTTTCTTTACCTCAATGCCCTGCAAACCTCAAAATGTGACAGAATTCCATATTTCCTTGCATTTCTGTGCCATATTGTTCCAGAATCAGAAGGAAACCATAAAATGCCTGCCACCCAGCGTTTTATGCTCCATTAAAAATGCTGCCCCACTTGTGTAGCTGGTTCTAGTGCCCACTACAAGAAATGATCAAACTAACATTAATGGGAGTCCTAACAAAGGGACCTTCCTTGACCGTGGTTTGATTTGTTCTGTTGCAGGCACTAAGTCAAGCCACACAAGTAAGGTACCATTTTTATCAGAAGACTTGGAAGAATGCTGGGTGGAAGGAAGTTTGTTTCTCCCCACAGATTCTGGAACTTTCCATCACCGGAATATGGGAAAATGTGTTTTTTGTCAACGTTTCATGTTTGCCAGGGATTCTGGGTAACAAAACCTGGTGAGAGCCATGCAAGGCAGGCCACTCTTGATACCCCTATGTGTCTAGTTTTCAAAAATGCATAGGTTGGTTAGGTTTCCCTAGGTGGCAGCTGAGCTAGGGTCCAAAATCTAGAGTTACCCATATTGGGACAAAAGGGTCAGTTTTGGGTGGAAAAATGTGCAGCACCCATGTTGCATTCTGAGCCGTTTCATGTCGCGGGCACTAGGTCTACCCACACAAGTGAGCTACCAGTTTATGAGGAGACATGGGGTAATGCCAGGTGGAAGTAAGTTTGTGGCTCCCCATGGATTCTAGAACTTTCCATCACAGAAATATGAGGAAAATGTGTTTTTGAATCAAAGTTTTAGGTTTGCAATGGATTCTCGTTAATAAAACATGGCAAGAGCCATGCTAGTAAGCCCACCATGAATATCCCTGTGTCTAGTTTTCAAAAACGTACTGATTGGCCAGGTTTCCATAGATGGCTGCTGAACTAGTGTCCAGAATCTAGAGCTACCCACATTGGGAAAAGGGAGTCAGTTTTCTGTGGAAAAATGCACTGTATCCATGTTGCATTTTGGGCCATTTCATGTTGCAGGCACTAGGCCCATCCACAAAAGTGAAGTACGTTTTTATCTGGAGACTTGTGGGAGCATAGAATAGTAGAGTATTTGTTATTACCAATTAGATTTTGCTGCATTTGTGCCTTAGAAATGTAAACCAGTGTTATAAGAAAGATGACATTTTGAAAAATCCCCTCCAAATCATTCTCTAGGACAGGTACCCACAATTTCAGAAATGTAGAAATAACCACTACTCCTAAACTCTATATGTTGTGCCCATTTGAGAATTATATAATATTAATTGATACCCTATAAGCATTGGTCCATACTCGGTACTCAAAGAAAACCCATTGTATGGTGCAGCTCAGTTGTTTGCTTTTGGTACCTTGGATTTTTTGAAGAATGTACAAGCCCTAGATGCAGCAGAGCAGCAAAGGTTGAACTAGGAGACATGTAAAGCTCCTGCAATACCAATATAGTTACACACTACTTGGGAACTTGAAAGAGAAATAGAACTAGTACAACGTCGTCTTGCTGTCCCTCCTTCTGCATCCATTAGCTCAGCCCATGATAGCCCAGTCTCACAGCCCCTCCCGCGACTAGAGCTCCAGTCTGTCCCGATTATCCATTCCCCTTCTCCGTCCAAAATTTTTCAAGAGATCCAAGATGATACTCCAATTGCACCTGCCATTTGTGCCGCATCAATTTCATTGGCCCAGTGTCCCCCTATAGAAGGTTCCCTTACTTTAACTGAATCCAATACCAAAGGGAAAAGGAAGCGTAGGGAACCTGTCCTCAAAAATAAACGATCTAGAACCTTGAGTCCCTCCAATCTGGCCCAATCTTCTATTAATGAAATGGCATCAATCTCCTTACACAATGCCAATAACTCCCATGCAAACTACTTTATTAGGGATCTCATAAGAGATGAGCTCTCTAAACTACTTCTTCCTATCTCCAACCGTCTACAAAGGATCGAGGACAAACTTGAAAGTCTTACGAGCAGTCAGCTACCAACAATTTCTTTACCTGCAGAAATTCATCCTAATCATGACTCTACTGTTGCCATTAGTCACACAGGCCAAATTCCCAAAACTTTTCCTCCTACTCTAAATCACGTCTGGCCTAGTCCTGCTAAAACCCCCAGCATCCTGACGAACAAACCCCATATGGCCTTAGCTCCCTTATTAAAAGGAACCGCCTCATGGAACAATCCAGCAACTAATTCACGAGACGGCCCCCCCTTTAGGGAATCCTCACAGCCAGCATACCAGAAGAAGAATAAGAGTTGGGACTCTCAAGAATCCAAAGTGCTTCATTTACCACCTGAATCATGCCCTTATGTTCTTATTATATCAAATGTTCCTGAACTCAAACCTTATTTTTCCGAATCCTTCACAGAACTCAAAAATAAGGTTATCCACTGGTTGCATGTGAATGCGGGGTTTGCTTTTTCCATGTCATCTTCAATACTGATGGTGAGAAGGGTAGGGTGGGTGGGCCCGGGTGGGTGGGCCCGGGTGGGTGGGCCCTCTAGCGAAGATCGGTTTTGGGGATTGTATTGTCATTAATTTTAATTCTCCCGATCTAGTCCAACGACTTTCTCTTAATGCCAACAGACTTTACCCTACAATTGGCAAAACTTCTCTTTGCAGGTTACATGTGTTCTATCCTCCTTCTATGTCGTCCCGGAGTACTCAATCACCACCATTACACGGGGCCGACTCGGCCTCTCACACACTGCCTACCCCTGAAATTGGTTCTAGACGTCCTCTATCCTCCCTCTCCGAGGCAGACTGACTAGGAGATGCCTTTCAGGATGCGGTTTTGTCTAACTGCGAAGCTGAGTCCATTTGCCCTATTGGTCTCAACATCTCGGCCGATTTTGTTGTCCCGGGTTCACCCAATAGTTTAATATGCCAAGCATCTGAGGAATGCATTTCTAATCAGTCAAAGGCTCCCTATACCTTGGGTCACATCTGCATGGCCAACCCATCAAATCCTAACACTACTGAGGATATACCCAGCGAGGTTTTAAAGACTCAGAGTGAGAAACCTTCTGATCTTAATCCACCCGAGGGAAGCACCATGGTCCTTGACAGTCCCTCCCCTAGTACTCCATATGCCCAGAATAGAGTTGGGTCCTCATGCCCAGAGGATCTCGATAAGGTGCTCAGCTGGAAAATAGCTGGATTGGAAAGTAAATTACACAGCCCAGGTTGGGGTAACCTTATTGATGATCACTTGATTTGTCTTTTTCAAGAAACATGGGCATTAGAACCCCAATACAGACTCGGTTTTAAAAGCTTCTGGGTTCCGGCCCGCAAGTCATCTTCTGGGAGACCTTCGGGAGGGTTGCTCGTGTGGCTAAATATTTCTCTCAGGTGCAAGATAGAAGAATTAGACACTGGTTGCCCTGACTTGCAAGCCCTATTGTTAATGATTTCTGAAGAAAACCCCCTCCTTTTAATTAATATCTATAACAGGCATGTGAGTCCCCACTCTGAGTCTGACGTTCTCTCAAACTTGGACTATGTTCTTAAAAGTAATTCCCCCTCTTTTGTTTTAATTGGTGGAGATTTTAATCTTACCTTCGAACCTAATCCTTTAGTCCAAGGAATCTGTAAAGAAGAGGATGCCCATTGGGGCATCCCCCAGTTAGTCTCCAACAAAAAACCAAGATTGAACAAATCTGCTCGCTTTTTGGCTGACATCGCACTAGCTCATGGCCTCCGAGCCTGTAATGGCCGTTCACACTCGGATGCTATTTTGCGACCCACTTTTAGGCGCGGAGTACATAGCAGTCGCATTGACTACATACTTCTTGATATCCGTCTTTGGTGTTACATGGTAGATATGAGGGTAGATGAGCAGCCTGTGAGCGACCACGATCCCCTGATTCTATCAACCAGAGGTCTTTTTCCTTCGTTTATAGTGCCTCACTCTAGGTCCAACGTGTCCCAACTGGCCCTAACCAATAATAGACGCAATCTAAAATGGGAATCTGTTATCTCCTCCCCTAATCATTTAGCATCTATCTACAGTTTGCTCGTGAATCAAATGGAGTGTATGATCCGGTTAGATGAGTCCTAGGAGGGCGATAGCCTTCTTACAGCCCACACTGATCTGTTCCAATCTTTAAAACAATTTTTTACAAAAGAGTCTGTTAACAATTCCAATAAAAAACACAATGCCCCTTGGTTCAATAATTCCTGCAGATCAGCACAACTAGCTCTCCTGGATGCAATTAAAGAAGGCCATGCTGCGACGTTGAGAATAGCCAGGGCCGCTTATAAGAAGGAATGTTCAAAGGCACGCAGAAGTTGGGAGGAAGCCAGATGGGCCACTATCCTGGTTTCAGCCTCATCTAATAATACTTCCAAGTTTTGGAAACTAATAGCTGATAATGACAGTGACTCTCCAGCCGCGCCTGGCTCTACAATCCTCTCAGCAACTTGGGTACAGCATTTTGGGCAACTTTATGGTGGTCCACCAGATGTTTCTCTGAGGCCCCCCAATGATTCATCAAACCAAGAGATCATTCCAATTTCTTTTTCTCTTTCCGAAACTAGAGCTGCAATAGACTCCCTGAAATGGGGGAAGGCGCCTGGCCCAGATAAAATTCCAGGTGATCTATATAAATCTAGACCTGATATATGGGCTCCCTACCTCAATTTTATCTGCAATACTATTGCAGCAGGCGCTCCAGTTCCATCTACTTGGAAAGGGGCAGAAATTGTACCGATCTTCAAAAAAGGAAATCCAAACATTCCGGCTAACTACCGTCCAATTAGTCTCCTCGATAACTTCCAAAAAATTTATGCTAAACATCTTCTGTCCCACCTTGAGGAATGGATTAGTGAGTCTAAAGCCCTTTCTGATTTACAAGCGGGCTTCAGACCCGCTGTGAGCACAGTTGACCAAGCTCTAAGATTTATGTCAATAAAATGGAAGAATGTTGACCTGGGGGGGGCAACCTTTACGTGGTCTTTATAGACCTAAGAGCTGCATTTGACCTGATCCCCAGGAATCTGCTGTGGTCAACATTATTAAACATGGGAGTGCCACTTGGCCTCCTGAAACTCATAGCCCAGTTGCACCAAAATACCTTTGCCCAAATCAGGTGTGGTCAAGGGGGCGAGCTGACTGACCCTGTAGCTATCAAAAAAGGAGTTAGACAAGGTTGTGTTCTGGCACCCACTCTTTTTCTGCTCTACATCAATAATTGCATCCACTACCTAGAGAACTGCATAAATGATTCTCCAAAACTAGGTGGGAAAAAAATCCCCTGCCTGCTTTATGCAGATGATACGATCCTACTATCAAAATCACCAATGGGAATTCAACACCTAATTAACCAGTTCTGTGCTTACTGTAGTGATTATGGTTTAGATGTAAATATTAAGAAAACTAAATTTATGATATTCACTACCTCTAAAAAACGACTGCGTACTAATATTGAGATGAATTCGACCCCATTGGAGAAAGTTGAAGAGTTTGATTATTTGGGTTTCAGACTATCTACATCGGGTAAATGGAAGGCAGCTATTGACAAGGGGGCTCTGATCATAAGCCAAAGAGGTGGGGCCTTAGTCCGCAGATCTAGAAAGGCACCGAGCCCCCCTCTGAACATTCTTGCGGAGATTTATAATGTTCAAATCAGAGCAGCAGCCCTATATGGAGCGGAACTTTGGGGGTCCCACAAAAACCTGGACATTCTGCAAACTAAGGAAAATATCTTCCTTAGACAGGTGTCCAGGCTAGGTACGGGTACACCAATGACCCCTGTAAGGCTTGACCTTGGTCTAAATGGCATTAAAACTATAGCGGCCTTAAGACCTCTTTCCTACTGGATTCGTCTATGGAAATCTGCTGAACTAGAACCATATAGGCTGGCTGTAAGAGAGTTGATAGCCGCCCCTAAGGCACTGGAGAGAATCCCTTGGCTGAAAGAGATGAAAACTGCCTGGGACAAAATGGGTCTTCCCCATTATTGGAATCACCCGGATCAAATCCCTGACAAGGCTAGGAGATTTGTTACGAACAGATATTGGGAGAAAGTTAACGAAGATTCCCTGCACCAAAAGAGGGCGGGTAGGTTAACTATGGATTTTCTCCAAATTAAGCATGAACCCTGGGCTGAGATTTTCCTGAACCTCCCTATCCCTCCGTATGCCCGTGCTCTATACCTGCAGTTAAGATATGGCACATTGCCTACCAATGGTTTTACGGCCCATTGGCCATCTAACATCGCTACAAATGATAGGTGTACCTTCTGTCAACTTTGCAAAGAAACATCAGAGCATGTATTATTCTTCTGCCCTTTGTACAAGACACCAAGAAAGAGGTGGATTATTCCCCTCTGTAAAAACATGTCATTTCAGGACAGAGTAACAGCCATTAGAATCTGTACGTATGATTCTTCTCCCAGGGTTGCCATTCCAGTTACCAAATATTTATCGGAGGCTTGGTACATCCGTCGCAAGTTCATAGCATCCAAAGGCTCCTGAGCCATTTCTATATTTGTTTTCAGAAGGATTTTAATCTTCTTTTTTTATCCTTTTTGTATTGTTTTTAGTTGGAAATTTCCATTATGAATTTGTTGCTTTCCCTATGACTACCAAGACTGCACAAGCCCATATAGCCTTCTCATATAGTTATCCTGTTGTTTTCTTTGATTGGTACTCTGATTATGTCGTCTTTTAGTCCAATCAGACTATCTTTTGTCTTTTTTGTCTTTTGGTTGTGCATACTGGTCCTCCAGACAAAAAAGTCTTATACTTCAGTTTTTAGCCCTGTCCCCTTTTTTACTATATTTATTCAAGTTTTATTTTATTGTATTTATATATTTGATGAAATGCTTTGCTTTGTTATTCTTTTTGTTACACTGTTTTTGATGTCTATTGGTTTTACATTGTTACCATGTTTTTATTACATCCCTTTTTAAGTATGATTGTTATTATTATTTTAAATGGTCTAGATTTCTAGACCGAATGAACTTAATAAATAAATAGTTACACACTACTTATTCACAATAAAAGACAATACTCAGTGTTGCCAAAAATAAAAGGTACTTTATTTTAGTGACACAAGGCCAAAAATATCTTGGAGGCAATACACTAGTAACCAAAATCAGGGAAGGAAACAGTCATAAAATAGTGCAAACACTTGAAAATACAATAGATTGCAATAGGCCTAGGGGCAACACAAACCATATACTACAATAGTGGAATGCGAATGCCGAATTCCTCCCCTAGGCAAGTGTAGTGTTTAGAGGGGCACTGGGAGTGTAGGAAAACACAAAAGGTAAGTAAAGTACCCCACCCCAGAGCCCAGGAAAGCAGAAGTAAAGTACAGCAAGTTTCCTCAGAACACACTGCAAGTCGTGATGAAGAATTATGCAAGAACCAAGCAAGACTGTCAGCAACCAACGATGGATTCCTGGACCTGAGGACCTGTGAGAGAGGAGACCAAGTCCAGAAGTCGAAGAAGAGTCCAGGAAGAACAGTAGCCCCTGCCCACCTGGAAGAAGGTGCAAAGTGGATTCTCCGGTTGGAAGAAAAGTATAGAAATGCACCAAAGAAAATAGCTGCAGGTTCCTCCTGGGTGCTAGAGATGTCCAACGTTGAGTTGTTGGATGCAGACTGTTTGCGTTGCTGGATTCTGCCAACAAGCCTTGCTTCATGCAAGTACGCAGTTTGCATCAAAGAGGAGCTGCCTGGACCCAGGAGGGACCTGAGGTCTCAACTCAGAGTGAGGAGACAGAGGGGTCTCTCAGTAATTCAGAGAGTCCTCAGAAGACCAGGCAGCACCCACGGGAGTCCTAGAACACGGGGACAAAGAAGTTGCAAAGTGCGGTCATCGCAGCACTACACTGGAGGATCCCACGCTGCCGGAGAACAGCTCAGAGAGCTGTGCGTCACAGGATGGAGTGCTGGGGACCTGGGCTACACTGTACATGATGACCTTTTGGAAGAAGTGCACAGAAGTCCAGGCAGCTGGACAAGACTCTGTGCAAAGGGGTACTGTTGCTGCACGGGGAGGCAAGCTCCTACCTCCACCAAATTTGCACAGCTGGACCTTTGGACAGTCTGGGTCACTTCGGTCCACCACCTGTGTTCCAGGGATCACGCTCATCGACAGGAGAGGAGTCCCAGAGTACCGGTTGTTGTCGCACAAAGGTGCCTGCTGAAGCAGGGAAGTGACTCCGTCAATCCACGGGAGATTCCTTGGGGTCTTCTGGTGCAGGATGAAGGCAGGCAGTCCTTAGAGCGTGTACACCTTGGAAATTGTTGCAATTGTTGGCTGTAGATGAAGTTGCAGGTAACAGGAATCTTCCTGAATACTTTTTTGCAGTTACAGTGGTTCCTGGAGCAGTCTGCGGTTGATTCAACTGTCAGAAGCTGAAGCAGAAGATGCAGAGGAGTCCTGGAGGAATCTTGCAAACTGAATCTGAGGAAACACCCAGAGGAGAGACCCTAAATTGCCCTGAGAGGGGGATTGGCTACCTACCCAGGTATGCACCTATCAGGAGGGGTCTCTGACGTCACTGGCTGGCATTAGCCACTCAGATGTCTCCAGAGGGACCCCACACCTCGGAATCCAAGATGGCTAACATCAGGAACACTCTGTAGAAGCTCTGAGCACCACCCCTGGGATGGTGATTGGCAGGGGAGTGGTCACCCCCCTTTCCTTTGTCCAGTTTCGCACCAGAGCAGGGACTGGGGGTCCCTGAACCAGTGTAGACTGGATTATGCAAGGAGGGCACCATCTGTGCCCTTCGAAGCATTTCCAGAGGCTCTGGGAGGATACCCCTCCCATGACTGTAACACCTATTTCCAATGGGTGAGGGTGTAAACCCCTCTCCTAAAGGAAATGCATTGTTCTGCTTTCCTGGGATTTAGCTGCTCAATCCCCAGGAGGGCAGAAACCTGTTTCTAAGGTGGCAGCAAATGGTGCTGCAGTGGAAACATGGTGGAGCCCCCAGGAAGCATGGGATTGGCCCCCCCAATACCAGATTTGGATTGGTGGGACAATTCCATGATTTTAGACACCTCACATGGCCATATTCGAAGTTACCATTGTGAAGCTGCATATATATATATTGACATATATGTAGTGCAGGCTTAGAATGGTGTCCCCGCACTCATGAAGTCCAATGAATTGGCCCTGGGCAACGTGGGAGCACCTTTGCTAGAGCAAGGGTGCCCTCATACACAGTAACCTTGCACCAAACCTTCAGTAAATGAAGGTTGGGCATGTAGGTGACTTATAGGTGACTTATAAGTCACCTTGTGCAGTGAAAAATGGCTGTGAAATTGGCAGGATTGACAGTCCTGAGGAAAGGTTTATATGAGCTCCTAATGGGTTGCAAAAGAAATGCTGCAGCCCATAAGGATCTCCTGGAACCCCAATGCCCTTGGTACCTAGGCACCATATACCATATACTAGGGACTTATAAGGTGAGTTCAGTGTGCCAATCAGAATTGGAATATGGAGTCACTAAACTATAGTGACACATTTGTTACACAGAGAGAGCATAAGCACTGGACTTCTGGTTAGCAGAACTCCAGTGACACAGTCAAGCATATTGACAACACATATAGGCCACAAACTATGAGCACTGGGGTCCTGGTGGCTAGCAGGATCCCAGTGAGACACACTGACAAACAGGGTTTAAACTATGAGCACTGGGGTCCTGGCTAGCAGTGAGACAGTAAAACACACTGACAAACTGGTCACAAATGGGGGTAACCATGCTAGAAAGAGGCTACTTTCTCACACCCACTACCAGCGGGGTCTAGTGGATGTAATGGTATACTCCTTTTGTCAATCTGCCATCATGACAAAAGCAATATACCATTACATCCACTAGATATATATTAGATATTTACATATGACCCCTTGCTGAATTTGATTTTACCTAGTTTTCAGAAATGTATAGTTTTTCTGAATCAACCATGTGTTTCATACTGGTTTCCACCACAAACTGGAAGTAGGTTGAAAGCACAAAAAATAGAGAAATATTCTACCTCTTTAAAAATGCCAAAACTGTGGTACAAAATTGGATTTTGTGATTCAGCTCTGCATGTTCCAAAAATCTAGGAAAATAGTGACTTCAGTACAGTAAACCATTTTTGGATGCCATTTTTCAGAGAATAAAAAAACAGACAGTTTTATCTGGAGCACTTTTTCCCTATTTTAATTACAAACTTTCAAAATGTTACAATATTTTGCCTATTTTCTCGGTCCCCTCCAGGGGAATCGACAAAGTATTTGTTGATTTCCTGGGGGTGTTGGAAAAAAGGAAACAAATTTGGTGTAATTACCTTATTAAGAAAAAAAGTTATTGAGCCTTAAGCGTGAACTCCCCCAAATAGCTAAAAAAGAGCTCAGTTGTTGGGGGTGGGGGGCTAGCAGTGAAGGGGTTAGATTTCAGAGGTGGAAGTTCAAGTTCAAAGATTTATTACAGATTTGAGGTCAGGCTTATGTAAATGAGTCTTAGAAACATGCTATACACATACAGAATAACCAAAGGCAAAGTAATGTGTCTAATCAGATTAAAACCTACAAGCAAAAGGCATACCAATATTTCAGTCAAGCAATACAAAAAATAAGAAACAACACTTGGTGCTCAGAGTGCAAATTACTGTCTTCCTGTCTAACCATTGTAAACTAAGTAAATCTAATTATTCTAATTAAACTAAAGGAAACCTAAGATTTTGCCAGAAATGTAGGGAACTGGATAAATAATCAACAGTGTCAACATAGCAGAAAACCTCAGTAGAAGTTCTGCAAGATGTGCATAGCATGATGCCACATCAGTGAAAGTAGAGTGGAGATCTGTACCCCTGTACCCCTTTGAGTCTCAATAGATCTGCCCTAGTCAAAGGGTAAAAAGGGTCTGTCCCGTCTAACTAACTGAACACCACTTTAGACCATGAAGAACTTTCAAGAGTCCAAGTCATCTAAGACCACTAGTTTTCCATATTCCGAACACAGCTTAGAATTTACAACTTCCATTAGACTTTCATCTCACTAACCAAACATCAGAATGACCTTGAGTACCTCCCTTGTCCAGGAGCTCGGAAGGGAGTTATTCTTCTCATCCTTTAGTTGGCGCTACTCGACCTTGCCAACATATCCTTCCATACCCCTTTATCTCAAACTCACAACAGCCCTTTCATTAACTATAGATTTATGCAGACACACCTGCAAATAAAGGAAATGCAATTCAAGCAAAACTCCACGTTGAAGGTTAAGCATAGAAAAAACATTGAGGCCGTAACTTAAGTCAATTTAACACGGGATTCAATGCTGATTCGAATACATGCCTATATGTACAGTTCTCCTTATAAGTATAGTAATTTGCAAACAACTGTGGTTATATAACGTTTAACTGCAATATTGAAATCCCAATACATTGAGTATAAAGGTGTACGTTTGTTATTTTTCAGGCAATAAATGTCATTACAGAAACATGCATAAAACTTTTCTACATTTCGATTTGTGAGTGCACCCTGATTAATATGATTTTCGATGCACCACGTTAACATGAATACTTTGGAGTACATGTTACATATGTAATTGATTACGATGTTCATGTCCTCTCTACAGCGTATATTGGCACAGCCAAGTTATGCTCTCTGAATATCTTACAAAAGTATCACCCCACTGGAGTTAAAATCTATATCTAAGGGGACCATAATTTTGTAACAATATTTAGGACACATTACTTATGTGACAATGTATTCCTGTATATGATATTGGGAGAGGCACCTGGAGAAAAGTGTAGCTATCTTTATATTTGTTTTAAGTACAAAGTACTGTTTTGGAGGTGCAAGTAATTGCTACGAGTGCATGTACTTGATTGGCTCTATGAGCCTCGTAGAGGGCTCAAGGCTAGGGCTAGGGCTAGGCTAATTATTTTTGAATCAAGCAGCAGAGGTGAATTGTGATGCAAACCAGGAAAATGTTACGATTTCGGTTCAGTTTAACATGGAAGAATAAAAAGTTGAACAGCTGCTGATCATCCTGCCATGAACAGAGAGCCATAAAGTTGGTGAACGATTGGTGCAGTTTGTGTGGTTCCTCTGGCAAAACAAGAACGGACTGGCTTATGGGGCAATCAGCCAGTGCCCAAGGGGCTGGTCTGAAGGGTCAGTGTGTGGGGAATTTTTTTGAGGTTTGTTGGAATGTTTTATGGTCTGATGGACTGGTTTTACTGTTGATTTCTCTTATAGTATCACAAGCATTGCCTGTGGCAATCAAAAAAGCATGTGGTCTCCCATACCTCGCAAAACACCTATAAATCGTATTTTGACAAGTTCAAACATGCCCTATTTGCAACTAGGATACTTTTTTAGCTGCCTGATTTAATATTGTTTGTTCAAACCTGGGCACCGTTTAATCGTGCATGCGAGTGCCAGCTATTCAACACACAAAAAGCATTGAAAAAAACAAAAGGTTTCACTGCTGAGACCTATTGACTTTGACAATGTTTGTTACAAATAGAGGTGCATGCAGCACTGTCACATCTGTAGCACAGTAATATGTTTTGACTTTTGAACAGTCTCCTAAATGTTTTACCAGTTTTATGATATACACGTTTTTTGTCTTTCACCCAATGTATGTCAGTGCCAGTTGTGCCAAACCTGCTGGCTTCAACAATTTATACTATAAGGAATTCCCACTCGTTAGTGGAGAGAGGAATGACTAATCAGTTACACTTATTCTTGAATCACTTTCAGTGACTGTGTGCATCATTAATTGCGCAAATTGTGCATGTCTGCTCCTGGCCGCCTGACATTAATATGAAGAGTGTCTGTCAGGCTGACCTTTGTTCGGGGGGTGTGGCCCCTTCCCCCTAAAGGACGGTGACCAGGTGACCTCAGTGTCCTGTTTAGCCTTGCTCTTCGTAGCGGGAATAGGTGCTAGAAAATACATTTTTAAAAAGTCGTAAATCCGCTTTTGCAGGTCTATTGGCAGCACTTATTTCTTTTGGTTATCCTCAAACCTAAAGGCACCTGGTTATTTCATGTATTTTGTAATCTGATTGTTCATTGTTGCCATGTTATGTTTTTTGGAGTAAAATCTGGGGTGGAGAAATGTTTTATTTTGTGGCTGCACTACATTTGTCCCATTAAAAATACTTCATAGTAATTGAAATAAATTAAGCATAATTATTTAGTTTTCACAGATTTGAATACTCTCACATTGAAAGTACTTAATACTCCTACTTTGGGCCCTTTCCATCTAGCCTACATTCCTGTAGAGTTTGAATATTGTGGAATGGTATTTGAAAGAGAGAATAGAGGCACATTTGTTAGTAAAATATCACTGGGTAGAAGTATTACCAGATGTATGTGTGTCTGAAGTGATGCAGCTGCTCTTTAAGTTGTATGCATACCTCTCAACATTTTGCAAAGCTCAAATTGTTTTAAATTAAAATATTACATTGTTTTACCATTCTGTATTTTTAATCCCCCACCAATTGAATGCAAGTTCATGTAGAAATTTAATTCTCTCCTTATTTTTTTTCTAGATCGTATTGGTTCCCAAAATGTGGATATTGGTGTGTCCTCTTCACTTGCCGTATAACAAATGTTAATTGTGTAGGGTGTTGGAGCACTTAACATCACACACGCAAACAGAGACAATGAATCATACATTTGTAAATTAGTGTAGAAAATGTTGACAAAGCGGACTACAAAGTTTAGGATTCACATGTGGTCCATACTGTGAGGTATTCTTTAACAGTGCCTGGACTGGAGAAGCAGAAACTCAGAATTCAGAATGTAAAACAGTGGTTAGGGTTGACTCCACTAATAACATTTTATTTCTACCTAAAACAAACCCTTTCTAGCAACATTAGGATAATCAAAGACTAGCAGAAAAACTGAACTTTCTAACCTGTACCATGCAGTTTGCATGCATCTCTTTGATGACAGTTTACAGCTCACTATGCTAGATTATAATTGTAACTTATGAATTGTACAGCAACAAAAGGAGCTCTGTGACAAAAACAGTATCCCACTGAGCTATGCACATAAATATTGTCCTGTGATCTGCATAGTACGCATTCTTTGCAGAAGGCATATTAACCCTCTGTGCTACCTGAACAAGTAAAAATTACCACTGAACAAAACCCCCCTCTCTCTCCAGATGGTACATTAATCACTAGAGTTGTCTTGGCACTTTTATTGTTACCTGAAAACTACTGGATAGCCAAGGAACACTGCACAAAACCCCATCTCTCTCCAGATGGTACATTAATCACTAGAGTCGTATTGGCACTTTTATTGTTACCTGAAAACTACTGGATAGTCAAGGAACACTGCAGTGTTTTTAAAACTGCTGCACTCATACAAAACCAGCACCAAGTAACAAAAGTGACCCTTCACCCTTTCAGTTTCACGGGGAAAAGCCTGATGGCAGGTAAAGCCAGACCGGCCCTGCTTGAAGCATTGAGTGGATGTTAGTTATATCATATTATAACAAAGTAGCATTGTCTTGCTACATAAATTCCAGCCTGCCCACTCTTATCTTCTGGCTGAGAAGCTGTCTGTTAGCAGGTAGTCAGGTAACAGAGGAGAGAATGGCAAGCCGAAGTGAGCAAGACCCAGCATGCTGACAGTTGAGTGGGCATGAAGAAGTGGAAAGTGGACAGACTCGGGGGCAAAGCAGAAAGACAGGGTAAAGATTGGGTGGTATTTAGTAAGGCAGGGCACACAGAAGAGAGAGATGTGAAAAAAGAAGAGCATGTGGTTGGAAAAAGACAAGGGTGTGAGGTGGAGACAGAATGGCTGGGGACAGCAAGATTGGGGAAGGAGTTGATGCAGATGCAAAGAAGAGGAGGAGGATGTGGCAAAGAGAGGAGGGTGAGACAGAGAGGAATGTAAGGTAGGGAGATGGAGGAACTCATGGAAGAAGGAAGGGGAAGGGAGGGGTGGAAGGAGGATACAGGGCAAAAGAGAGAGAGGGAGGAGGTAAAGGTACAGAGAGAAGAGGGCAAGGCAGAGTTTGCTGGGTGGAGTGAGAAGGCTGGGTAGAAGGAGAGGGAAAAAAACAAGGTGGAAGGGGTGAAGAGGTTGCACTGAAAAGAGTGGAGGAGGATGGCATTATAGAGACAGAAGGAGTAGGTTGAGGTGGAAAGGGAAAATTAAGAGGCAGACTGAGGTAGGAGGTTGAGGTGAAAAGATAGAGGACAGTAAAATTAAGTTTATGAACATGGAAATTCATAAAGGGAGAGGAGGATGGTGGGACAAAGAGTTTGAGGAGGATAGTGAGGCAGAGAGAGAGGAGAACAGTGAGGCATAGAGAGAGGAGACAGTGAAGCAGTAAGGGATGTGCTGGGTGAGGCAGAGTGAAAGAGGGAGGATGATGTGGAGAGAGATGAAGAGGGTAAGGTGTAAAGAGGAGGGTGACGAGAAAGACCTCAGTGAGGTGAAGGTACAGAAGAGAGCGGTAGGGAGAGGGAGAGTGGTGATGCACATAGGGAGGTTGGCAAGGCAGAGAGAATTGATGGAAAGGCATGGAAGATGGGTGGAATGAAAGACAGAGAAAGCACGAGCCATAAAGGACCATTAAGCAGTAGTGGTAGGTGAGGCACAATGGGGATGACAAGGCACATAGGAGAGTGGAGAAGCAGAGAGAGAGAGAGCATATGGCAAGAGAACGTCCCACTTATGCCTCAGGGGCTCATGATCATATCTTTGAAGGTCCTGCAAAACCTCTTAACAAGCCTAGTAATCTGAGGATGGTATGGTGTAGAAAACGTGTATGGTACCATACACTCATTCCATACTGAATTCATGTATACTGAAATGGAGTTGGTGCCCTAGTCAGACACAATCATCCTGGAGAAACCCACCCGGGTAAATATCCCCATCAGTGCCCTGGCAACTGAGGGCACAGTCACTTTTCACAGAGGTATGGCTTCTGAGTACCAGGTAACACTGTCCACTAAGACCAGGATAAACCTGTTGCCTGGGGCCGCATGGGGTCCCTAGGCAATGTTAATGCCCACCCTTTGAAAGGGGCTTCCCATGATAGAAAAGGAGCGCAGAGGAGCCTTTGCTTTTTCCGTACTTCCCACTGGCCTGGCCGATAGTTTAGGACCTACAGAAGGCACCTGTGGTCCCTCTCGTCTGGGGCCAATAGAAGTTGGTGACCAACCTTACAAAGGTTTTGGCCTGCCCCAGATGTCATGCCAGGGATACATCATGAGACAGATCCAGTAGAAAGGCTAGGCACTACTGGGGGACCACCGACACATAGGATGCTGCAGACACAGGGGCCTTAGGCTTGCTATACAGAAGAGCATTCTCCAAATAGATAAGTGATCACCAGTGGTGTCTCCATTTGCCTGGACCTCAGCCTGTCGCAGCAGACCCTTGAGAATGGGGTATTCCTTCTGCAACAGACAGAACTTTGCGCAGGGGGGACCTCCTTCAGCTTCCCATCTGGCTAGTTCAGGTGGGCATCTCAGAGCACTGTTCCAGGTGCCAAGAACTTTGGGCTTCCCTCTCGGGCTGCCATGGACTATGGGGGTCATTACAACATTGGCGGTAAAAGGCGCTTACTGCCGTACAGAAGACCGCCAATACACTGCCGCCGCCGCGGTAGTCCGCCACAGCTATTATGACACACATCTCGGAATCCGCCGAAATTCAGACACCCACACAACTCCGCCACACCAAAGGTCAGTGATAAACTGGCGAAAACAAAACCTCCACCTCCACGCCAACAGAAACACGCCCATGCTCTTACGACCCACGAATCCACGTGGCGGTCTTTCAACCGCGGTATTCCATTGGCGGTACACACCGCCGCGCTCAAAATACACACACATATACAAAACACCGCCACATTGGACAATTACAAATACACACACCTGATACACATACACACACCACTCCCACACACCCAACACAATATAAAACACACACCCACATCACCCACAAACCCCTACGACAACAATTTTGAGACGAAGGCCAGAGAGACTGCACAGCCAAGACAACACCACCATACAGAGGCACACAACACCATCACCCACACCACATCCACGCACAAAACACCAAACACCACTACACATCACCACACACATCAACACTCACACCGCCCCACACATCACACACACCACCCCATGTCACACCAAAGACACCCCCGCTTCTCCGAGGAGGAGCTCAGGGTCATGGTGGAGAAAATCATCCGGGTAGAGCCACAGCTATTTGTCTCACAGGTACAGCACACCTCCATAGCCAGGAAGATGGAGCTATGGCGAAGAATCGTGGACAGGGTCAACGCCGTGGGACAGCACCCAAGAAATAGGGAGGACATCAGGAAGAGGTGGAACGACCTACGGGGGAAGGTGCGTTCAACGGTCTCCAGGCACAACATCGCGGTTCAGCGGACTGGCGGCGGACCCCCACCTCCTCCCCCACAACTAACAACATGGGAGGAGCAAGTCTTGACCATCATGCATCCAGAGGGCCTCGCAGGAGTCGGTGGAGGATGGGATATTGGTAAGTCAAATCTTAACTATCATATCCCCCACCCTACCTGCATGCTCTCACACACCCCCACCCTCACCCCCTCCCCTATCACTACAACTCCTCACTAATGTACTTATAACACAAACCACACATCCCAACACCAAGCCCTGCATGACACAACTAAGCATGGACACCCAGCACTAAAGCATGCCCACTGCACATACCCATACAACCCCCTAAACTACCATCACACAAGCTCCCACACAGGAATGCTTGCACTGGGGTACACGCTCACCCACCCATTGCACACCATTACACACACACATGCAATAATCATGCTCTTATGCCCCTGCAGGAACCCGAAGGACCGTCACCACACCAGAGGGTCCAGACAACACCACTCCACCCCCAGAAGAGGCCCACAGTGACAATAGCAGCTCTGCCCTACTGGATCCTGATGACCAGGCCAGACCATCCTGGGCCTCGGGACAATCGGTTCCCCTTGCACAGGCACAGCACAAAACCGACCTTCCACCCTCTGGTAACACCAGCACAGCACCCACGCAGCGGGCCCAAACCTCCCTACCCAGGACAGGTCAATCAGCGGTGTGTCCACCACTACAGGAAACCCAGGCTAACCCACCACCCCAACAACAACAGGGACCTGGGGGCAGTGGTAGTGGGCATACGGTCCAGGGGACGGAGGCACAGGAACACAGGGGAACTGGGAGGGTTGCTGTGCGACAGGGGGCGGACAGGCCAAGGGAACCCACTCTCCACGAGGCCCTATCCTCCATCATGGGAGCATACCACCACTCCCAGGAGACAATGGCGACGGTCCTGGACAAGTTGCAGGAGAGCCTGCGCCTGCAGGAGGAACAGTATTTGGGGTTCAGGGAGGAGCTCAGGACCATCAGCTCCACGTTGGGCACCATCGTAGGGGTGCTGAAGGACATACAGCAGACCTTGAGGGACACCATGGCACTCCAAGGGGCCCCTGACACTAGCCAGGATGATGAACTGCCCACCACCTCCGCCGGCACTAGTGGACAGGATGCCCCGCCACAGGACCACCACACCAGCACCCCACCCCCTATAGACGGACAACCACCACGCAAGTGGTCCCTGAGATCCAGGAACAGGACAGAGCAAGATGGCAAGACCCCCGCAGGAAATGAGACCACCCTGTTTGTCCTCCCACTGTCCCACCTTGTTACCCTGTCCATACTTAAACTGCCCCAGCTCCACTTCCTATGCCCAGATGGGCAGTGCACCTGTGAGACTAATAGACTGGACTCTGCCATGGACATTCGTCCGCCATCACCCATCCTCATTTTACAACCCCCTCCCATTTCTGAGCACTTCAATAAACACCCTTGAAACACAAAACAATCTTGAGTCAGTCTGTGATTTAGTAAATATGTATTATCAATGACAGTGTCATAATGCGTTTCCTATTGTAAGGCTAACATACCTATGTCACACATCACAAGTCCTTGAAGGATGCAAGCAGATGACACGTTGGTAACCACACCTGTGAAACCGTAATGGAAAGGTACAACTCAGTTACCAAATAGTGGTTGAAATCGACAGACAGGAAAGTTAATGTAATGTTAAAAATGAAAATGTTCTCACCTGTGTGTCACTGGAAATATTGCTGTATGACTGACTCCCTGTTGTCGTTGTCTTCTTCCTCAGCTTCCTCCTCATCACTGTCCAGAGGCTTCACAGGCCCCACAGCTGCTACAATACCGTCATCTGGATCATCCTCCTGCAGAAAAGGCACCTGGCATCGCAAAGCCAAATTATGAAGCATGGAGCAGGCGATGATGATCTGGCACACCTTCTTCGGTGAGTAGAATAGGGATCCACCTGTCATATGGAAGCACCTGAACCTGGCCTTCAGGAGGCCGAAGGTGCGTTCGATCACCCTCCTAGTCCACCCATGGGCCTCATTGTACCGTTCCTCTGCCCTGGTCCTGGGATTCCTCACTGGGGTCAATAGCCAGGAAAGGTTGGGGTAACCAGAGTCCCCCAATAGCCATACACAGTGCCTCTGGAGTTGACCCATCATATCAGGGATGCTGCTATTCTGCAGGATGTAGGCGTCATGCACTGAGCCAGGAAACATAGCATTTACCTGGGAGATGTACTGGTCTGCCAAACAGACCATCTGAACATTCATAGGATGATAACTCTTCCTGTTCCTGTACACCTGTTCACTCCTGTGGGGGGGGGGGGACCAGAGCTACATGGGTCCCATCAATGGCACCTATGATGTTGGGGATATGTCCAAGGGCATAGAAGTCACCTTTAACTGTAGGCAAATCTGCCACCTCAGGGAAAATGATGTATCTCCTTACGTGTTTCAGCCGGGCAGACAACACTCTGGAGAGCACGTTGGAAAACATAGGCTGGGACATCCCTGATGCCATGGCCACTGTTGTCTGAAAAGACCCACTTGCAAGGAAATGGAGCACTGACAGCACCTGCACGTCAGGGGGGATTCCAGTCGGATGGCGGATTGGTGACATCAGGTCTGGCTTCAACTGGGTACATAGTTCCTGGATTGTGGCACGGTCAAACCGCTAGGTGACGATGACATGTCGCTCTTCCATTGTCAACAGGTCCACCAGCGGTCGGTACACCGGAGGATTCCGCCATCTTCTCACATGTCCCAGCTGATGGTGCCTACGAAGGACAACAGCGACGAATCAGTCATTATTCTTTCAGGTATGTACCCACAGTTACACACAAGACTACACCACTCACAAAACCCTTCATGTATGTGTGTTGAGTGTAGGCCCAGCTATGTGTGACGCAGAGGTAAATAAAGCCATGTGGGCCCCTGAAATGGCGGCTGCCTGACCTCTAAACTGGGACAATGGGATTGTGGGGTAACTGCGCTGGCGTTGCACACCGTCGCGGTAGGCGGTCGTAGACCGCAGCACAATGCTGCATTGGTTGATATACGACCCTATGGGTCCCAGGAGCCAATGAACAGGTGGGCCGGCGGTGATGATGCGCACCGCCGCGGACGTCACCGCCATTTTCTATCTGTTCAATCACTAGATACCTGACCTTCGACAGGAGAGGACCTACACTGCAAGTGCTGCGGTGACCTCGGTCTGGAAGCGACGATGGCTGCTGCGCCTGGGGAAAGGGCCCCTGCCTTCACTGCACAGGAGTTGGAGAAACTGGTAGACAGGGTCCTCCCCCAGTACACGCTACTCTACGGTCCTCCAGACCAACAGGTTAGTGCACAGGGAGCACGTTGTATGGGCTAGGCCTGGGTGAAGAGGGCTGGTTGGAAGAGGGAAGGGGGCAGAGTTCATAGAACATTAATGCATGGGAATGAATGGGCCACGTGGCCAGAGTAGGGAGGGGGCCACTCACATCGATGGTGCAGTTGGTAATGACTGTTCCTCTTTCCTTGTGCATGTCATGTAGGTCAGCGCCCACCAGAAGAGGGACATTTGGCGTGCCATCGCCAAGGAGGTCCGGACCCTGGGGGCCCACCAGAGACGGGGCACCAACTGGCAGAAAAGATGGGAGGACATTCGCCGCTGCAGCAAGAAGACGGCGGAGGCTCAGCTGGGGATGGCCTCCCAATGTGGGAGGGGTGCCCGTCGCACCATGACCCCCCTGATGTTCCGGATCCTGGTGGTGGCCTACCCGGAGTTGGATGGGCGCTTGAGGGCATCACAGCAGACACAAGGGGGTGAGTACACTCTCATTCTGCTGACTTTGCGTGCAGTGGAGGTTTCTGGGTGGGGGAGGTGGGCTGTGGGTGTCCCTAGGCCAGGGCGAGTTCGGTAGGCAAGGCCCCTCCGTAATGCAGGCCATGTGGCACTCTACCCCACCTCAGCAGAGTGCCAAGTACAGGTATAGTTGCCCCTGTGGCATCCATGTGTGCAGATGTCCACCATTGCCATGTAGGCCATATCCCAGAAATTGCATGTACAGAGGGCAGGAGCACGGCGTAATGCAGGGGGCTGCTGTGTCTGTCTTGTCCGCCAACGGTAGCGGTATGCCATGCACTAAAACTCTCTTTCTTCTGTCTCCCCCCCCTTTTTCTGTTCTCCCTGTCCTTTTGTACATCAGCATCATCAGGCGGAGGTACAGTGGCACCGGAGCACGAGGGAGCTGCATCCCACATGACCATGGAGGGCAACACCACGGACTCTGAATGCACCAGTGGGACGGAGGGCGAGGGGAGCTTCACGTCGGCCACCGGATCACCAAGCAGCGACACAGACTCGTTCGCTGATGGGGACTCCCTTGTGGTGGCGGCACCATCTGTGCACCCCACTTCTACAGGTACAGCCGCCACCTCCCCTACCAGCACCGCCCTCCCAGCAGCCCCTCAGCTTTTGCCCCGTGCCCGCTCACCCAGGAGGGTGGGCATCACCTTCGCCCCAGGCACCTCAGGCCCTGCCCCAGTCACCCCTGCTGCCCTCAGTGAGGAGGCCATTGACCTCCTCAGGTCACTCACTGTTGGGCAGTCTACCATTGTGAATGCCATCCAGGGTGTAGAACGAGAGTTGCAACACGGTAATGCATTCCTGGAGGGCATTCATTCTGGTCAGGCTGTCCTTCAGCGAACCCTGCAATCTCTGGCCTCAGCACTGATGGCAGCCATTGTCCCTGTGTCCAGCCTCCCCCCTCCAACCTCCTCCACCCAGACCCAATCTCCTGTACCCCAGCCCATCCCAAGCACACCTACAGACCAGCATGCACGCAAGTCAGCACACACAAGTAGCTCAAGCAAAAATAGGCACCACACAACCCACAGGCACTCACGCAAGCCTCACCCACGTACAGACACAGCAACATCCACTGCCTCCACTGTGTCCCCCTCCTCCTCTTCTCCCTCCTCCCTCCCAGTCTCGTCTACACACACACCTGCATGCACCACATCTACAGGCACCATGAATCGCACAAGGAGACCCAGCACCACAAGCCGCTCACCTGCACTCACCACCTCCACTGCCATTTACACGTCCCCTGTGTCCTCTCCCAGTGTGTCTGTGACGCCCCCTCCCAAAGTACACAAACGCGGGCACCCACACACCCCACATCCATCCACCTCACAACAGCCTCCAGTACCTGCACCTGCACCCAAAACACCTAAAGTGACACCTCCGACAACCACCTCCTCTTCCTCCACTCCCAGACCCCCTCCAACTACCCATCCCAGTGTACGTCAGAAACTGTCCCTCTGTAAAGTTGACCTTTTTGCTCCCACCCCCCCCTCCAATTCATCAGTCCCGTCGTAGCGCCTCAGCCAAAAAGCATCCAATACCAGTGGTGCCTGGTCAAGGTTTGTGGAGTGCACCGGCCACCAGGGCAGGCAGTGTGACCCGGAGCCAAGGCACTGGCAGCCCACCCCCTGTAAAGGCTCTAAAATTGGAGAGTGGACGACAGGACCGTGTGAAGACTCCTGGTGGGAAAACAACTCACATGGGTTTCAAGGGGATTGGAGAGTCAGCTGTGACTCCACCAAAGGTGGGGAAGGGCCAGAGGAAGTCTGCCCAGCCTGTTGTGAGTGTCACGGCGGAGAAGGGCGGCATCATTCCCGGCGGTCGAGACACAACCGCCAGCACCGTCATCACTGGTCAGGAGACACCCGCCACCGCCAGAGTCACAGCCCAGGAGGGCCCAAGTATCGTCACTGGTCAGGAGACCACCGCCACCGCCAGAGTCATTGCCCAGGAGGGCCCAAGTATCGTCACTGGTCAGGAGACCACCGCCAGAGTCACAGCCCAGGAGGGCCCAAGTATAGTCACTGGTCAGGAGACCACCGCCACCGCCAGAGTCATTGCCCAGGAGGGTCCAAGTATCGTCACTGGTCAGGAGACCACCACCAGAGTCATTGCCCAGGAGGGCCCAAGTATCGTCACTGGTCAGCAGACCACCGCCACCACCAGAGTCATTGCCCAGGAGGGCCCAAGTATCGTCACTGGTCAGGAGACCACTGCCAGAGTCACAGCCCAGGAGGGCCCAAGTATCGTCACTGGTCAGGAGACCACCGCCAGAGTCATTGCCCAGGAGGGCCCAAGTATCGACACTGGTCAGGAGACCACCACCAGAGTCACAGCCCAGGAGGGCCCAAGTATCGTCACTGGTCAGGAGACCACCGCCAGAGTCACAGCCCAGGAGAGCTCAAGTATCGTCACTGGTCAGGAGACCACCGCCAGAGTCACAGCCCCGGAGTGCCCAAGTATCGTCACTGGTCAGGAGACCACCGCCAGAGTCACAGCCTAGGAGGGCCCAAGTATCGTCACTGGTCAGGAGACCACCGCCGGAGTCACAGCCCAGGAGGGCCCAAGTATCGTCACTGGTCAGGAGACCACTGCCACCGCCAGAGTCATTGCCCAGGAGGGCCCAAGTATCGCTACTGGTCAGGAGACCACCGCCAGAGTCACAGCCCCGGAGTGCCCAAGTATCGTCACTGGTCAGGAGACCACCGCCAGAGTCACAGCCCAGGAGGGCCCAAGTATCGTCACTGGTCAGGAGACCACCGCCGGAGTCACAGCCCAGGAGGGCCCAAGTATCGTCACTGGTCAGGAGACCACTGCCACCGCCGGAGTCAGTGCCCAGGAGGGCCCCGGCTGCCACAGCCCAGGTGGGCTATGATGGAACGTCATGCCACACACGAATGCCCAGTGTAGGGAGCGTCATGCCACACACGAATGCCCAGTGTAGGGAGCGTCATGCCACACACGAATGCCCAGTGTAGGGAGCGTCATGCCACACACCAATGTCCGTACCAGAACCGCCATGGCAAAGCACCGCTGAACAGTCCAGAGACCGCCATGGCAAAGCACCGCTGAACAGGGCAAAGACCGCCATGGTGAAGACCGCTGAACAGAGCAAAGACCGCCATGGCAAAGCACTGCTGAACAGTCCAGAGACCGCCATGGCAAAGCACCGCTGAACAGGGCAAAGACCGCCATGGTGAAGACCGCTGAACAGGGTAAAGACCGCCATGGCAAATCACCACTGAACAGGGCAAACACCGCCATGGTGAAGACCGCTGAACAGGGCAAAGACCGCCATGGCAAAGCACCGCTGAACAGGGCAAAGACCGCCATGGTGAAGACCGCTGAACAGAGCAAAGACCGCCATGGAAAAGCACCGCTGAACAGTCCAGAGACCGCCATGGCAAAGCACCGCTGAACAGGGCAAAGACCGCCATGGTGAAGACCGCTGAACAGGGTAAAGACCGCCATGGCAAAGCACCGCTGAACAGGGCAAAGACCGCCATGGTGAAGACCGCTGAACAGGGCAAAGACCGCCATGGCAAAGCACCGCTGAACAGGGCAAAGACCGCCATGGTGAAGACCGCTGAACAGGGCAAAGACCGCCATGGCAAAGCACCGCTGAACAGGGCAAAGACCGCCATGGTGAAGACCGCTGAACAGAGCAAAGACCGCCATGGAAAAGCACCACTGAACAGTCCAGAGACCGCCATGGCAAAGCACCACTGAACAGGGCAAAGACCGCCATGGTGAAGACCGCTGAACAGGGTAAAGACCACCATGGCAAAGCACTGCTGAACAGGGCAAAGACCGCCATGGTGAAGACCGCTGAACAGGGCAAAGACCGCCATGGCAAAGCACCGCTGAACAGGGCAAAGACCGCCATGGTGAAGACCGCTGAACAGGGCAAAGACCGCCATGGTGGAGACCGCTGAACAGGGCAAGCACCGGGTAGGAATGAATAGACCGCCACATCAGGCATCCTTATCCCATGTGCAGCTGGGACAGTGACAGGACAGGAACTTTCACGGGGAGACTCATCCAGTCTGGGCACTAGTCCCCCTCCAGAACCAGTGGAGACATGCATCCACTACCTCAGTCCTGCACAGGATGAAGCACTCTGGGTACCAGTCCCCCCAGAACCAGTGGAGAATGTTATCGACTTGAGAGACTGTGGCTTGGCACTCCCCAGGATGGCACGGTGGACACCCCACCCACTGTAGAGACTTGAGAGACTGTGGCTTTGCACTCCCCAGAATGGCACGGTGGGCACCCCACCCACTGTAGAGACTTGAGAGACTGTGGCTTTGCACTCCCCAGGATGGTCCGGTGGGCACCCCACCCACTGTAGAGACTTGAGAGACTGTGGCTTTGCACTCCCCAGGATACATCAATGGGCATGGAGCCCCGTCGTGGATCTGGCTTTGCAGTAATCCGGCTGAGGTGCCCCCCCTTCACTTCCCCCTGAGGTGCCTGTAGTATTTCAATCTGATGCCCCGGCAGTGTTCTCTCCGATTGTGGTCAGGTATCTTTTGTGGGCCTCGCCCATGCATTTTTGGACTGTTGGTGCACGGACATTGTTATGTAAATATCTGCACTACTTCTCGTAATGTATATATTTCTGACTGAATTTCGTATATATCTGTATATTTTTGTAAGACATGTATATTGCAACATTACAATGTTTGAACGGATTTCGCTTTGTCTTTTCATTCTTCCGGGGGGATTGTGGGTTGTTACTGTGATTTTTGTGGATGCATTGGTGTGTATGTTGTATTATGCGAGGTTGGGGGTGGGGGTGGGGGTGTTTGGTGGGTGTCCCCTTAACTTTTGCCTCCCCCCTCCCCCATGTCGTAGGTGCAGTACTCACCGTTGTCTTCGGCACCTACGTAGATGGTGGTCGTAGAGGAGCAGAAAGACAAGGGCAGGGAGTATTTGGAGTACCGGGTCCATGGAGTCCTCGTTCCTCGTGGGATGTGTTCAGGTGAGCGTTTTCCAATTGCAAAAGCTGTTTCCGCCGTGTTTTTATCCATGGTGAATCCGCCCCGGAAAAGGTGGCGGATTGGCGGGTTGTAATAGTGTGGGCAGTACATTGTCTCCAGCCTGTCTGTTGGCAGTGACCGCCGCGCTGCTTGTCTGTACTGCCGTGGCGGGCGGTGTGTTAAAGTGGCTGTCTTTGTTGGCGGTTTCCGTCTGGGTCATAATTCCCTTTTTTTATCCGCCGCCCTGTTTGCGGTATTACCGCAGCTTTAACACCATCTGCCAGGGTTGTAATGACCCCCTATGTGTTCAGGCACACCCACAAAGGAAATCCTAACATCTCCTAAAGGGTCTGGAGCAACACATTTTTTTAGATAAAGAGCTCCAGGTCATTTTCTAGCAGACAGTTCACCGGCAAGGCTTCACTCACAGCTACCTTTAAGAAACTTGAGAACTTCTTCCCATTCTAGAGGAACCAGAGCTACTGGATAGTGATTCACCTGATTGTCTTCTGTCAAAACCTGGGAAACTACATTGGGGACTACTTGTTCTGAGGACACCAAATTACACCCAACAGTTGCCATACTGGCCCCTGTGTCTCTCAAAGCTTCCATCCACTCCCTATTGATTGTGATCCACTGCCTGTAATTCCTAGTGTTTGCAGGCAAGCAAGCTTTGGTGCCATCTCTCTGTCACTAACTCCTTCTGTACCCAGGACGTAATTGTTACGTCCTGAGGCACAGTGCTCGTGTGCCCAGGACGTAACCATTACGTCCTGGGCACAGAGCCAAGAGGGAGCGCTAGCGCTCCCTCTGTGGGGTTCCCCCCCACCCTCCCAAGGCAGGGATGGAAGGGGAAGCCGTTCCCATTCCACCCCGACCCCCAGCCCCCCTGTGATGTCAACGCGTGATCTAGCGCTGACAATCACAGAGGCATCCTCCCATTGCGCTGGAAGCTCAGCTTCCAGTGCGATCGGAAGAGAAATGCAAAGCATTTCTCTTCCGATCATGTTGAGGAGGCCGGAGAGGCTTTAAAAGGAAGGAAATGAATTTCCTTCAGTTTGAAGTCTCTCTGAGCGTTTTAGCAGCCGGATTGCAAGCAATCCGGCTGCTAAAACGCCCACTAGACACCAGGGATTTACTTTTTTTAGGAAATTGGCATGAGGGAGCGACCCCTTGGGCAAGGGTTGTTCCCAGGGGGGCATTTTTTTTTAAGGTCGGCCTATTATTTTTTTGTTATTTTTTTTTAGAGGTGAGGAGCGACCCCTTAGGCAAGGGCCGCTCCCCTAGGGGACAAATTATATTTAGGCCATTTCTGCCCCCCTTGGGGGCAGATTGGCCTATTTTTATGAGGCCAATCTGCCCCCAAGGGGGACAGAAACCACTAGACACCAGGGAGTTGTTTTTTTTCTTCGTGAATTTCACGCAAGGGGAGCGACCCCTTAGGCAAGAGTAGTTCCCCTGCGGGGCAAATTTATTTTAGGCCGTTTCTGCCCCTCTGGGGGGCAGATCAGCCTATTTTAATTAGCAGCAACCACTAGGCACCAGGGATTTTTTTTGCGCTCCCAGGGGGGTTAGGGTGGGCAAATTTATTTTAGGCCATTTCTGCCCCCAAGGGGGGGCAGGAACCTCTAGGCGCCAGGGCTAATTTTTTTTGTGTGTTTTTGTTTTGTTTGTTTGTTTTTTTAGAGATGGGTTGCGACCCATTAGGCAAGGGTCACTCCCCTGGGGGGCAAATTGTATTTAGACCATTTCTGCCCCCCTTGGGGGCAGATTGGCCGATTTTAGGTCAATCAGAAACAACTAGGCACCGGGGATCTTTTTTTGCGCCATTGTTACGCAAGGGGAGTGACCCTGTAGGCAAGAGTCGCTCCCCGGGGGGGGGGGGGGCAAATGTATTTTAGGCCAGGGGGGGCAGAAACCTCTAGGCACCAGGGAAAACATTTGTGGGTGTTTATTTTATTTTATTTTTTTTTTTTTTAGAGAGGTCAATCTGCCCCCCATGGGGGGCAGAAATCTCTAGGCGCCAGGGTTAATAATTTTTGTGTGGTTTTTTTTTGTTTGTTTGTTTGTTTTTTTAGAGATGGGGAGCGACCCATTAGGCAAGGGTCGCTCCCCTGGGGGGGCACATTTTATTTAGACCATTTCTGCCCCCCTTGGGGGCAGATCCGCTGCTTTTAGGTCAATCTGCCCCCCAAGGGGGGCAGAAACAACTAGGCACCAGAGATCTGTTTTTTTGCACCAATGTCACGCAAGGGTCGTTCCCCGGAGGTGTGGGGAGGACATTTATTTTACGCCATTTCTGCCCCCAGGGGGGGCAGAAACCTCAAGGCGCCAGGGCAAAATTTTTGGGGTGTTTTTTTGTTTGTTTGTTTGTTTTTTTAGAGATGGGGAGCGACCCATTAGGCAAGGGTCGCTCCCCTGGGGGGCAAATTTTATTTAGACCATTTCTGCCCCCCTTGGGGGCAGATCCGCTGCTTTTAGGTCAATCTGCCCCCCAAGGGGGGCAGAAACAACTAGGCACCAGAGATCTGTTTTTTTGCACCAATGTCACGCAAGGGGAGCGACCCTGTAGGCAAGGGTCGTTCCCCGGAGGTGTGGGGGGGACATTTATTTTACGCCATTTCTGCCCCCAGGGGGGGCAGAAACCTCAAGGCGCCAGGGCAAAAAAATGTGGGTGTTTTTTTGTTTGTTTGGTTTTTTTTTTTTAGAGAGGTCAATCTGCCCCCCATGGGGGCCAGAAACAACTAGGCACCAGGGATCTTTTTTTTTGCGCCAAAGTCACGCAAGGGGAGCGACCCCGTAGGCAAGGGTCGCTCCCCGGGGGGGTGCGGTGGCAAATTTATTTTAGGCCATTTCTGCCCCCCCGGGGGCAGATCGGCCTATTGTTATTAGGCCGATCTGCCCCCGGGAGGGCAGAAACCTCTAGGAGCCAGGGCAATTTTTTTTTGTGTTTTTTTTTGTTTCTTTCTTTTTTTAGAGACGGGGAGCGACCCATTAGGCAAGGGTCGCTCCCCTTGGGGGGAAATTGTATTTAGACCATTTCTGCCCATTTTGGTTAGGCCAATCTGCCCCCATGGGGACAGAAACCACTTAGGCACCAGGGATTGGTGTGTGTATGCGTGTGTTTTCTTTAGGGAGGCAGCCCCTTGGGTAAGGGTCGCTCCCCATTGGGGCACATTACTGTTGGCCATATCTGCCCCCCATTGGGGGCAGATGGGTCTATTATTGGAAGGCCCACCAGAGGCCAGTGATGTTTTTTTTTAAAAAAATAAGAGGGTGGGGGTATGGCCATACCCCCAACCGAAATAAATGGGGCCAAAGTTGTTCTGCCCACTAGTGGGCAGATGGGGCAATTACCCCTGATCCACACCCCGGGGGGGGGCAGAAAGTCTACTAGATGCCAGGGAGTTTAAAAAAAACAAAAAATATTGGGGTGGTGGCTACCAACCAGTATGGGCCTGGTTACGCCCCCACCTCAACTGAAGGGGGTAGCAGTCTTTCAGCTCTCCCCTGTACTCTAAAACATCTCATCCAACAGCAAGCAAGAAGACATTTGATTATTTTGGGTTTTAGTTTTACATTTGGGTCATGAGAACTTGGCTTACTCGCAAAATCGTCCCACTTGGAATGGTGAGGGCTGCACTTTATGGACTTTGGGACGCTGCCATGTAGAAAAATCCACAAGACCTAGACACATCTGAAAACTAAACATCTGGGTGATTCCAGGGTGGTGTGTTTCACATGCACCCCATACCATTTTTGTACCCACAATCCCCTGCAAACCTCCAACTTTGCTGGAAATCACACATTTTTCCCATGTTTTCGTGATGGAACCTTCCGGAATCTGCAGGAATCCACAAAATTCCTACCACCCAGCATTGTCTCATCTATACCGATAAAAATTCTGCTGCACGTGTCAGCCTAAAAATGTGTTTTTTGCAAAGTGCCCTTTTGGACCCCCTTTGTTCCCCCTCAATATCAACATGTTTTTGGCTCATCCCTTTCACAAGCACTTGGCCCACCTACACAAATGAGGTATCATTTTTATCGGGAGACTGAGGGGAACATTGAGTGGTATGAAATGTGTCCCAGTGCAGTGATCCCACACAGAAATGTGGGAAAAATTAGATTTTTTTGCTAAATTTGAGGTTTGCTGAGGATTCTGGATAAGAAAATATTGGGGGATCCACGCAAGTCACACCTCATTGGACTCCCTCAGGTGTCTAGTTTTCAGAAAGGTCTGGGTTTGGTAGGTTTCCCTAGAAGGCTGCTGAGCCCAGGACCAAAAACGCAGGTGCCCCCCTGCAAAAACAGGTAGTTTTGTAATTGATAATTTTGATGTGTCCAGATAGTGTTTTGGGGCATTTCCTTTCGTGGGCGCTAGGCCTACCCACACAAGTGAGGTACCATTTTTATCGGGAGACTTGGGGGAACGCTGGGTGGAAGGAAATTTGTGGCTCCTCTCTGATTCTAGAACATTCTGACACCGAAATGAGAGGAAAAAGTGTTTTTTTGGCCAACTATTGAGGGTTGCAAAGGATTCTGGGTAACAGAACCTGGTCAGAGCCCCACAACTCACCCTATCTAGGATTCCCCTAGTTGTCTAGTTTAAAAAAATGTGCTAGTTTGCTAAGGTTCCCCAGGTGACGGCTGAGCTAGAGGCCAAAATCCACAGGTAGGCACTTTGTAAAAAACAACTCTGTTTTCTGTGAAAAAATTTGATGCGTCCACGTTGTGTTTTGGGCCATTTCCTTTTGTGGGCGCTAGGCCTACCCACACAAGTGAGGTACCATTTTTATCGGTAGACTTAGGGGAACGCTGAGTGGAAGGAAATTTGTGGCTCCTCTCAGATTTCAGAACTTTCTGTCACCGAAATGAGAGGAAAAAGTGTTTTTTTGGTCAAATTTTGAGGTTTGCAAAGGATTCTGGGTAACAGAACCTGGTCAGATCCCCACAAGTTACCCCATCTTGGATTCCCCTAGGTATCTAGTTTTCAAAAATGCGCTGGTTTGCTAGGTTTCCCCAGGTGCCGAATGAGCTAGGTGCCAAAATCCACAGGTAGGCACTTCTGACTTCTAACACCTCTGTTTTCTGTGAAAAAATGTGATGTGTCCACGTTGTGTTTTGAGCCATTTCCTTTCGTGGGCGCTAGGCCTACCCACAGAAGTGAGGTGCCATTTTTATCGGGAGACTTGGGGGAACACAGAATAGCAAAACAAGTGTTATTGCCCCTTGTCTTTCTCTACATTGTTTCCTTCCAAATGTAAGGCAGTGAGTAAAAAAGACATCTATTTGAGAAATGTCCTGTGATTCACATGCTAGTATGGGCACCCTGGAATTCAGAGATGTGCAAATAACCACTGCTTCTCAACACCTTATCTTGTGGCTATTTTGGAAAAACAAAGGTTTTCTTGATACCTATTTTTCACTTTTTATATTTTTCAGCAAATTAATTGCTGTATACCCGGTATAGAATAAAAACCCAGTGCAAGGTGCAGCTCATTTATTGGCTCTGGGTACCTAGAGTTATTGATGAACCTACAAGCCCTATATATCCCAGTAACCAGAAGAGTCCAGCTGACGTAACAGTATATTGCTAGTGGGAAGGGTATGCCCAGACGTGGGTCCCGTGCTTCCCATGCCACTGGATTCAAGCTAGCCTGGCTGATGAGGGGTGAAACCCCGAAACCGGTCCCAGGATGCTTGTTTCCAGTCCAGGGAAGACCTGGCCTAGCAGTTCGGGCTGGACTGTTCCCATGGGGAACAGGGTCAAGACTGATTTGCATATGGCTGGGTCCAAACTGGAATGGCATGGGCAGCAAAAAAACGATGGATTAAACCCAGATCTGTGACTGGGGGTGAATGTTTGACAATGTTCAGCATTCCGTCCATCACTTGTTGTTTTTGCATTTGTCGCCCTAAGTGGGAAGGGTATGCCCAGACGTGGGTCCCGTGCTTCCCATGCCACTGGATTCAAGCTAGCCTGGCTGATGAGGGGTGAAACCCCGAAACCGGTCCCAGGATGCTTGTTTCCAGTCGAGGGAAGACCTGGCCTAGCAGTTCGGGCTGGTCTGTTCCCATGCGGAACAGGGTCAAGACTGATTTGCATATGGCTGGGTCCAAACTGGAATGGCATGGGCAGAAAAAAAATGATGGATTAAACCCAGATCTGTGACTGGGGGTGAATGTTTGACAATGTTCAGCATTCCGTCCATCACTTGTTGTTTTTGCACTGCCACCAATAAGGCAGGGGCCCTGGCTCATGTGGGGACGTTTTCCTCTTCTTCCTCTTGCTGTATCTCTGGGTCTGTGGCAAAATTATCTCCTTCATCTTCCTCCTCCTTAACATCCACCTGTTCACCCTCAGGGTCATCATACTCCTGTTCATTTGTTGAATCCTGCGGATCTCCTGAAAGGCTTTGAGGGCTATCTGAAAGTTTACCTTTGTGCCCCTGTGGTATCCTAGGAATCTGAGTGCGTGCGTGTCCGGCACGAGACGAAGGTGAGAATGTTGTGTTTGCTCGAGATGCGGCTTGTGGAATGTGAGAGCGACAGTTGAAGGGGAGAGAAGAGGACGCTGGTTGGTGTAGGGCTAATCGTTTGGCGTATTACTTAAATAAATCATCACCACTTCATCTAACCTTTGGTGTTGTTCGTGACTACCTCTCTACCGCCCTTCTTACATTGGCGACGAGGAGAAAGTGGAACTGATTGGTTTCTGTGGAGTCTGCGGAAGGGGAACGGTAGGCAGCTCTGGATTCATCTCTGTTGTACTAGCGCCAACAGCCATGACAACATGTCTGTGGATTTTCGTGGATCTTCTCTGTCAAGTTGTTCACGCCCAGGTATTTTATTTCATGCTGGCGTGTTTATTTTATTTTATTTGGCGTCAGTTGCCCTTCGAGTTTCGGCGCGCGAGAGCCAAACGCGCAACCCTAGCAACAGCAGCCATAGAAATAACGCGTCTCGTGCTAGAGGTTTATACGCGCAACCCTAGCAACGGCAGACTTAGAAATAACGCGTCTCGTGCTAGAGATTTATATCTCGCCAGTAACTCACGCGCACCCCGACAACAGCAATTTTTGACGCTCATTGACATCTTGTGTCATTTACTGAAGGCTGTATGTTCCTGTTTATTTCTCTGCATTTTAGGTAGTCACGTTTCTGCAATAGAGGGTTCATCATTGATTTCAGTGCCACTTCTTAATTCAGGTTTAAACAGCTTTAATTAATTGCTTGCCCTTTTAAACTATTTAAAGTTACTTTGTCTCAACCTGCCGATTGTGGAGTTGTCTTTCACTAGTCATCATGCAGAATGTTCCTGCTGCACCGTTTTTTTTAACATCTCCTGGTGACCCACCCATATCATGGCAAAAGTGGAAAAAGGTTTTTAACAACTATGCTAGGGTGTGTGGCACTTCATTAAGTGCTGAAAGGAAGACTTCACTTTTAATGCACTGTTTAGGCACTGAGGGCCAAGAAGTCTTTGAAAACCTTCCTGATCTTTCAGATACAGACTCTACTGGCCTCAACGAATTTGATATTTGTCTAAAGAAACTGGACCTGCATTACTTACCAAAAGTAAGTACAGTTCTTGAAAGATACCAATTTGGAAAAAGGATGCAACGCCAAGGTGAAACAATGGAACAATATATTACTGAGCTGAGAAGGCTTGCTTCTACCTGTGCTTTTGGAAATTCTTATGAGGAACGTTTGAGGGATCAATTCATGCTTGGCTGCTCCTTGGAAAAAGCAAAGGAGAGCATGTGGCAAAAGGACAACCCATCTCTAGATGAGGTTCTAGTGTTGGCTAGAACCTGTGAACACTCCAAGAAATGTGTTGAGGTACTTCGAAAAGACTCTACTGTATTTGACACAACAAGGGATGAAGGAGCATCGGTGAAAGTGATACATTGCAATAACACTGACAGTAAAGTTGGTGGAGAATCAGTAAAGTCAAAGAAAACATTTACTGGGAAGTGTTTTAGGTGTGGGAATGTTGGTCACATGGCCAATAACAAGGAATGTCCTGCCTGGAAAATACTCTGTAGGAACTGTGGTAGAGTTGGTCATCTTGCTAAATGTTGCAGGGTGAAGAATAACACAAAGAAAATAAGAGAGGTGTGGTGTGATGGTGACACAGATGGTGCTGAAGCAGTGAATGTCGTTCAGGTTCTACAAACTAGTGTTGGGTCTTTTGACGGTCCTGTAGAGTCAATCTTGGTTAATGGTAAATCCCTCAAAATTTTATTTGATTCCGGGGCAAAACTTACTTTGATACCTAAAATATTTTATGATCAGTATTTAAAGGGGACAGTCGACTTGTTGAAACCTGATGTGTTACCTAAGGGTTATGGTGGCGAGCCAATCAAGTTGTTGGGTTACTTTTGGGGAACGGTAGAGTTTAGGGAGCGTGTCATTCCAGCAAAGTGTATGTCTCTGTAAAAGGGGACTCTTTAATTAGTTGGTTTCATCAACGTGATCTCAGAGTTTTGCTTGATCCAAATGAAGACCCACCTGTTAGGCTGAAGGATAACCACACAGTTCAGTCTGTTACGGAAGATGTGGGGGTTTGGGTGAAGGAGTTTCCAGATGTGTTTAGCAAGAAAGTAGGCTGTCTGAAAAACTATGTACACAAAATTAGGCTAAAGCCTGGTGCACAGCCGAAGGCAGTGAAAGTGAGAAATGTACCTCTGTTGGTGAGGGATAAGATGAAAGCTGAGATCGATAAGCTCATCATGAATGGGATTATTCAAGAGGTTGAGGCTTCAGAATGGGTGGCACCAGTTGTTATGGCAAGGAAGTCCAACGGCGAAGCTAGGCTTTGTGTTGATCTGAGAGATCTAAACAAGTCAGTCATCATAGATCACTATCCTCTTCCAAATATTACAGAGTTGTTGTGTTCGCTGTGTGGGGCAAGTCACTTCTCAACCCTAGATTTGACCTCTGCTTACCATCAAATTAATTTGCATAATTCTTCCCAGGAACTTACCACTTTTATAACACCTTTTGGCACATTCAAGTTCTTAAGAATGCCGTTTGGGTTGATTTCTGCAGCATCTGTTTTTCAGAGGGCCATGGAAAGGATTTTGAGAGGCATGGAAGGGGTGAAAGTATATCAAGATGACCTTTTAATCATAGGGACTAATCTAGCAGAACACAACAAGAGACTGAGGATGGTTTTAGAGAAGCTACGAGACAATGGCCTGACTCTCAAAGCTGAGAAGTGTAAGATAAATATTCCCAATATTGAGTACTTAGGTCATGAGATTTCGGTGAAAGGAATTCGCCCCAAGGAAAGTTTAGTCAATACTATAAAAAAATTACCCAGTCCACAAAATAAAGAAGAACTTGTAAAATTCCTAGGCATGGCGGAATTTTATAATAAGTTTGTCGCACGCTTTGCTGAAAGAACTTATTACATGAGACAATTGTTAAAGAAAAAAGCAGAATTTAAGTGGGCTCAGGTATGTGAAAAGGAGTATCGGGACATCAAGGTGAGCTTAGATAAGGCAGCAGATTTAGGGAGCTTTGATGCACACGATGAGATTATTGTGATGACTGATGCCAGTTCTAAGGGCCTTGGGGCAGTTTTGTTACAGAAAAAACATGGTCAAATGAGGACTATTCTTTTTGCATCCAGATGTTTGAAGGGAGCTGAATTCAATTATTCGGTTGTTGAAAAAGAGGCGCTTAGTGTCTTTTGGGCAGTAAGAAAACTGAGGAAATTTTTGTGGGGACATAGATTTCAGATTGTGACTGACCACAAACCTCTGGTAGAGGTATTTACAAAAAAAGGAATAGAGTCGATCTCACATAGAATCAGGAAGTGGGTAGTAGCATTGCAAGAATTTGTATTTGTAATCTCTTATATGCCAGGGACATTAAATGTTCAGGCTGATTGTCTGTCGAGGTTGTGTCCAGACACGGGAAAAGATGATGAGATCATTGAAAGAGGGTGTTTTGCGGACATTGTAGCTGACGAGGAGATAAAAGTCTGCGTTGTCACTGAGGGAACAATCTCAGAATCAATGTGGTTGGATGAATTGTCGAAAGACGTCACGTTGCAGGATGTAGTGAGAAAAATTACAAATGGTTGGGGTGTCAAAGAGAAACTGTGTGAAGAATTAACAGGTTACTGGCAGGTCAGGAATGAATTGTCCGTAGTTGGTGGGTTATTAATGAGAGGCAGCAAGTTGGTTCCACCAACTAGCTTGAGAAAGAATCTTATTAATTTTGCTCATTCAAGCCACTTGGGCATCTCCAAAACAAAGGAGAGATTAAGGAACGCCTACTGGTGGCCTGCCATGGACATCATGGTGGAAAGGGAAGTGAGGAACTGCTGTGAGTGCGCTTGTTCAGATAAGGTATTAAAGTATAGGGTTCAGCCCATGGTCATACGTGAAGAATCTTCCGGTCCATGGGTTGACATAGCCTTGGACATTTTAGGTCCAATTAAACTGAAGTCTGTTGACCGGTATATTTTAGTCTGCATTGACATGTTCTCCCGTTGGCCAGAAGTCAGATTTGTGAATTCGGTTGAATCAAGAGACATAATTAATTTTCTTGATGACCTGTTCGAAAGAGAGGGCTTTCCCTCTACTTTACTGACCGACAATGGAGTGCAGTTTGTTTCTGATGCAACAGAGTCCTTTTTAAGAGAAAGGAATGTGGTTCACAAAAGAACTGCTCTTTATAACCCAGAGTCTAATGGTGTTGTTGAGCGCTTTATAAAAGTGCTGAAACAAAGCATGCAATTAGCACTTATTAATAATATTGAGTGGGAGGGTGAAGTAAAAAAAAAGGTTCGGGAGTATCGTTTGACACCACATTCCACCACAGGGGTGACTCCTTTTCAGTTATTCAAAGGTAGAGTTCCTTACAGTGAGATTGAACCCAGATGGGTTAATGAGAAAAGAAAAGAGGTCAGTGATCAGGTTGATAGCATTGAAGGTTGGAGAGAGAGAGAGAGAGGTGAAAGAGAGAAGAAAGTTGAGGTATGATGAGCGAAAGGCTTTTAAAAGAACTGTATTACATGAAGGGGATTTTGTTAAGATAAGATCTCCAAGGAAGGAGGGAAAACCATCCAAGTTCAAGGGTCCATTTAAAGTCATAAGACTGTTTAGGAATGCAGTGAAAACAGAAGATCATAGGATATGGAATCTGAATAGGGTGGCTAAGTGTTTGGGACCTGATGTAGAAGTTCATGACTCTCAAGGTATCTCACTGGATGTTCCTGCTCAAGATATCTGTATCACTCCAGGTGTTACTAAAATACGAGGCCCAGCTGAAACTCGACCAAAAAGGAATGTTTCAAAACCATCATGGTTCAGGGACTATGTAAAATGAACTGTGAAATGAACTGTGTTATGTGACATCTTTATGGACTTTGTGATGTAATGTTCGTTCAATTTGTCTTAGTTTATAAGCAATATTAATTGTTCAAGGGCAATGGGTAGTTTGTATTTTAGTTTTGTTATTCTGATATGGGGAAGGTGGTGTGGTATCCTAGGAATCTGAGTGCGTGCGTGTCCGGCACGAGACGAAGGTGAGAATGTTGTGTTTGCTCGAGATGCGGCTTGTGGAATGTGAGAGCGACAGTTGAAGGGGAGAGAAGAGGACGCTGGTTGGTGTAGGGCTAATCGTTTGGCGTATTAGTTAAATAAATCATCACCACTTCATCTAACCTTTGGTGTTGTTCGTGACTACCTCTCTACCGCCCTTCTTACAGCCCCCCTTTACCAAGCTGATCCCTCTCTCTCTGTAGAGCCTCCTCAATTCTGCCACCTTGAGGTTCTCAGTGCTGCCGAGCTTCACCTCCATTTTAGAAAAATCATAGGGGCAGGTGTGAGAAGAGTGACATTTAGGAAAACAACTGAAAAATGTCCAATTAAAAATAATGAGAATTTTTATAATCAAATCCCCTCTGATGTCAGATTATTATGAAAACAAATTCCCTGATACTGAACACCAGTGTAAGAAACTGGGTTATTACTTGATTGGGTGAGAGTCCTACTCAAGTAATAAACACAATCTTCGTCAGAGTAAACCACAAAAGTCACCAAATTAACCTGTATTTAACCCTCAGGTAGTTTAGCACATAAGTAGTCAGGGCTAGCTTAGAGGCATATTGTAAAATACATATGCAGCATTCAAACAGTAATAAAGTGAAAACACAACACAAAGAAAATCCTAAGCCAATATTAGAAAAAAAGAATACATTTTGATAAATAAAATTACACCAGAGCAACACAAATCCAATAATAAAAACTGTAGGTATGAATTTCTGCATCTTTAGGTGAAAATAATGCCACAAAGCACCACTCTCAAGTATCTGGTTGCCCTGGACTGGGTCATAGTCACAAGTTCAGAACAACTCAGATGAAGCACAGGTCAGATATAGGGACTAGGTTTGTCTGATGAAGTGTTTTACCTTCCTCAAGTTCAGGGGAGGAGCCTCAGTTGGAGTTTCGCATTTATGGGACCTGCAAGGGCTTATTGTTGGCATGAGGAACAAGTTGTTGCTGGAGCTTTGTGTTTGCAGGAGACGCAGGTGGTTGCTGTTTGGTGCAAAGAGTAGGTTGTCATTTAAACTTTGCTCTTATGGGAGATGTGGCGAATGTTGCTGATGAGAGGAGTCCACTCGGAGACGCAGAGTGCCCCAAACCTCTGGATTTCCACCTGCAGTGCATATTTTCAAGATGTGAAGCAGAAGGAGTACACTCTGATGCGAGCCAAAGGTCTAGGTCCTAGAACCCACCTCTTGAGGATCAGCACGTGCTGCAGCAGAGGCCACCAGCAGGGTTCAGGCAGGTCCCGTTGGTGTTGGTCAGCTGGGGAGGCCTCGGTAAACTTGTTGTGTCCCTGTAGCTCAAACAGGACGTTAGTCAACTGATCTTTCATTTGGAGATCCTAGGTTTAAGTCAAGCAGGTCCAACCTTCCTTCTTCAGACAGCAGGGCAGTTCTTCTTCTGAATCATCTACAGGTCCACGAGTGTTCTGGTGAGAGGTTCAGAAGGTGACACTTTTGTACTTACTACCAGCCTTTGTGTGGGGATATTCCATGCCCCTCTCACAAACTAATTTTGGCTAGTTCTTTCCCTGGGTTTGGCTCCAATCTGTTTAGAGGGACAGAGGTAAGGGCATGTCTGGTGTGTACTGTAGCCAGGGTCCTTTGAAGTGTAATCACGGCAGAGAACAGCTCATCCACAGCCATCCTATCAGGAAGACCCACTTCCTCAACTCCTCAGCCCCGTGTCTAAAAAGAAATACACAACATAGCACAGAAGTGCCATACACACAGTCACGTGACCCTAAACAGATGCATTTGGTTTAGGCAGAAAAATGGCAACTTTATAAAAGTGGCATTTTCAGAACAGAAACTTAAAATCTGACTTTACAATTAAATAGGATTTTAATTTATAATTCAGGTGAGTGGAAGAAGCAGTTTTCTATCTCTTTCCAAACTGAAGTTATCACATCTTAAGTTTAATAATGTAACCCAGTGTTACTCTACAGTAGAGATACCCTTGTCGCAGTAAAAAACTAATGTATGGGTTTTTCACTGCCAGGACATGTAAAACTGAGGCACACATGCCCTACCTTTCATATACTATACACCTTCTCCTAAGAACCTTTAGGACCTACTTTAGGAGTCAGGCTGAGGTGGCATGTTTTATAAGCTTACATTAGTGGGTGCCACAATGAGTACTGCAGCCTATGTCTAGCATTTAGGTTACAGGTCCTGCGTGCAGGTAGTTTCATTTACTGGGTACGTGAAAGAAAATTAAATGTGGCAATTAGGAGTACACCAATTTTACCATGTTTCAAGGAGAGAGCACAAACACTTTACATCAGGTTGGCAGGGGTAAAGTGTGCAGTGTACTAATGTCACCAAAATTATTTCAGCAAAAACGATGGGGGAATGAAGGGAAAATGTCTGAGGGAATACTGCACAAAAGGTGGCAGGTCTAACACCCACCAACCCCAGCTCACCAGTGAAGAAAAAGGCCTTTTTGTCTGCTAGAAATGACAACTGGAGCCCAGGATGTCAGAGTACGACACTTGCTAGCATTTGGCTGCAGAACTGCCTTGACCATGGCTCAAGCCACTAGCTGGTGCATCTCTCTCAGAACAGTGAAGGTAGATGCCTGCTGCTGGCCCCCACTGCAGCACTGGAGTCAAACTCTGAGAACTGAATTGATTAGGACTCCAAGGGTCATCAGAGTATGGGCTTCCCTAAGAAATGGGAGAAGGTTTGGAATAACTGGCTTGCCTACAGAGGATGAGGTTGGGGAAAGTACGATAAACGCCACTTGGTGGGGGTTGGGCATGGGGTGTTATCTCCTTCTGATGCAGAAATAGGGTTCTGTAAAGTCAATGAGGATAATTTTATGTATGATATGAACGATACCTGTGACTATGAGGTGACCTGTTACCTTCCAATGTCTATTCAACAACTGATTTGTCAACTGTATATGTTGTGCACTGAGCAATTGCTCAATAAAAAGATATTTAAAAAAAAAAGACTCTGAGGGTCGGATTTATCATACTTTCACGCAACACAACACAGCACAGCAAGACACCTTGTTGCTCTGCGCTGTGGGAAAGGGAGAAGGTAGGAATGCAAATCCATGATGTATTCTTTAGACCTGTGGTAAAGAGATTTCCCATCTTCCTACAAGATATCAAGGATGTTTTTAATTTGTTAAAAGATCTGTCCTTTGACAGTGAAGGGGAACTCTTGACTGCACTGGATGTGGAGTCCCTGTGTGCCAACATTCCTCAGGAGGCTATCCTTGAGGTAATTTACAAGATCCTGAGTGAAACAGACTGGGATTCCATTACACCACGCAAGTTCATACTAGACCTTGCCCACTCAGCTTTAACTTGGAATTTCTTCAAATATGAAGGGGAATTTTGTTTCTCAGAGTGCATAGAACTTTAATGAGGAGCACCTTTGCCCTAAGACTGGCTTGCCGTTATGCCCACTCCTTTGAATCTGAGTATGTATTACACCATCTTAATTCTTTCCTTGGTAAAATCAGGTTGTACAATCTCTACATTGACAAATTGCTTCTAAACTGGACAGAAACGAAGGAGGAAGCCCTTGAGTTTGCACAATGTCTAAATACCTTGAATCACTTCTTAAGGTTCACTACAACAATAGGAGGAAATGAAATGCCCTCCCTTGACCCCCTGATTAAGGCTAGAGACTGATACTTAAAAACTGAGGTTTTTACAAGCCCACTGACTAGAACAATCCTCTCCATTTTGAGAGCTTCTATCCACGGTCACTATGTGAGAACTTACCTGTCGGACAGTTCTTACATCTAAGATGCAACTGTTCTAAACAAAGGATTACAAATCCCAGGCACTTAGGTTCTCAATAAAACTATTGAGAAAATCTACCCCAACACTTAAAAAGAAGAGCAAATAAAAGGGCTCCGACTACAAACAGTGATCAATTGCAAATGACATAGAAGAAAGAGGGGAGATATTTGTAACCACCTTCAGCCCCTGTTTGAAAAATTTCAGAAGAGTGTGAACAATAATTAGGACATTTTACAGTCAGGCAGCCTAGAATTAAACAAACCTATGTACTATTTTAAAAGAGCTAGGGACATTAAAGACTAGTACACACCCGTCCAAAGAGACCAGAGATGCCATGCAACCAGACCACCCTCTGGAACCTACAACCTCGAGTAGGACAATCCCTGTGCGGGAAATGCAGTGTTTGAACACTCACAAAGAGAACAAAAGAGCTGAATTTGGGTCTGAGACCCCGATGGAAACTCAAGAGTCTCAAGAGTTTTGTTTATAAGTCACAGTGTTGATTGTCGGAAATTAAAATGGCACCAAAATACTGCAGGCCATGGACTTTTGAGACTAGAGGTTGTTTTATATTTGTTGCAAAAATAACCCCAGTCTGTGATTAATACTGCCGATATCACAGTTGTTATCCTTTTTTGCCCATAGAGAATGGGAACTACATTTTACATGCGACCCAAGTTGTGCTTTACGTTGGCATTGCGGTCACGTGGTTTCCCACACCACAATTCTCCTCCATGGCCCCTTGGGATAAAACAACCAGCCACTCGCATTCGCTTTCTCAGCAGCTGGGAGATGGAATGGTCTTTGTAGGTTTAGAAGCACAATGGCCTCTTGACAAAGTAACTGAGGTGGGCACCTCGAGGGTCGATTGCTACTGCACATCGGGTGATCGGGTGAGCCTCTGATTCTGAAAATGCTCACTTGGGCACACATAACGCTGTAAGGCTCTACCATTTAGCATACTGTGTTCTTGTTTATCAATATGGGACTTGCATTGTACCCTTATGTATGTCACAGTAACACGTATAACCATGCTCTTCGGCATTTGTTAAATTAGGAGCCATAGTCAGGCTCTGAGGTCATATTTCTGCTACCACCAATGATTTGAGGACACAATACGGCGAATTTCTCAAGGACTCCCACAACCACCAACGATTTAGGCAGCATTTTCACCCTCTCCTTGCCATGATTCCTCAATAAAAAAACAACTATGAAGCATACATGTAAAATAATAAACAGTGCAATAATTGAGTGCATCACAAATGTATGTGTATCACCATGGACATGCCTTTATTTAACCTTATATTTTAGGATCAGCCATCCTTACCCTTCTTCAGTAAGGGGGCTTTTACACTAGAGGGAGTATGTGGAACAGCCAGCTGCGACTCCCTTTAGGAATATAAGGGAGCTGTTTTTATTGTGTAGTGACTTCAGAAAAGGTTTCTTCTGCCAGACTGAGCGATTTGAACTTTTGGGCTAGTATATTACAGAGACCTTACGTGTGCCCTCCTGACACCCCCTTTTTCCCCTTATTGTATCAGTGTGTGACTAAAGAAGATATGGTCCCCTCCCAGACCAGGGAGCTGGTATCTCTATATTGAGGGGTATGGAATAACCCAATATTGCTATAAATTATTTTTAAAATGTGTATTCAGATGCATGTGCACTGTTTCTTTGCATGTGCATTTTCTCACTTATCACATGTGTCATGTAGAGGCGTGTTGTGCAGTGTGATTCGGCTCATCATACTTTGAGTGATGGGAAAGAACATGATTTCCCCTTTAGCAACGAGCAATATTAAATGCCCTGGAAATTGGTTATCAGAGCTGCACATCGTATTTCTTGGGGAGCACGAGTGGTAGCATGACAAATGGCTTAAGAGATGAGATGATTCCTCTGCATGTAAAAACGAGCAAATTAACACATGAGGGAAACTATACTATGTCCTGTAAAGGGTGTCTGAGGTCCATAAACATTCTGTTAGGAGCTATGGACATTGTTTGAGCCGTGTTTGTGTAAACAAGTAGTGAATTGTCCAAATTTGCAGACGGTATTGAGCCTTGAGATAAAGGAAGCATGATGAAACTCTCAAGCCTGAGATGTACGACTGATGATTACGATATAAATATGGACATGCCAGCTATCTGTGTTCCTCTTTCTATTTTTTTCAGGTTCTCAAATGGAGTTGAGCCACTGTAAAAGGAGAAACCGTGAGTAAATGGGATATATGAGTAACACCAACGTTAGTGAGCTGGTGTAAACCGCAAAATAGGTCCTGAAAAAAGCCAAGTTGACTCCTTTGGGGCACATAGACGAATGGCTGAAACGTCGACCTTGATCTTATATAAGGTGTAGCAGCACATTATTGCTCCAAGTACATCACACAAAGATGTTTAACCTTGTCCAAGGGCACCCATAATAAAGTGGCACATGAGTACAAGGGTGCTCTCTAGACAATTTAGCATCACATCTTTTTTCAGTTGACACACACTTCACATTGTAGGTACACATACACACAAATCTTTGACCCACTCCTTTGTAATCAGGTGTGGAAGCACACCAAGGAGGCATTAGGCACCTGGGTTAAGGACTCTGATGATGAAGCATGCCACAACTTAGATCGGTGGGTGAGGTGTCTTTTACCAGAACAAAAAGACTCTTTTAGGAATACAGATATAGATGCTGAGCATAATGACTGGGTACCAACTTTTGTTGATTAGATTGTGAATTGTTGGTACACCTACTCTTCTCACTCTTTTGTGTTGATTTTCAGCTCTTCAAGTTCTCTCCATCTTCCTCTCTCCTTACCGTTCTCTGCTTTTCTCCATCTCTTTCTCAATTCTTCTCTTTTGCTTCCTTTCTCTTTTTCTTCTTTAGGTGTTGAGCTCTTCATCTATTGCCCCATATCTCTCTCTTTTTCTGTCTTCCCTGTCTTAACTTGGTCTTTGCGTTTAGCTAGCTGTCCCCCTCTCCGTCTCCATTTTTGTCTCTATCCCTCCTTTCATTCACTCTTTTCCTCAGTCTCTCTGGTCTTGCCTATCCAGTCTTTCTGTCTCTCTCACTAACCCTCTCCTTTTGTCTTTCTCTTCTTCCACCTGTATGTTTTTTATTCCCTTTGTCTCTTCTCGACTTACTTTGTATCATCCTGTCTTTTAGACATTTTCGGCATTTCTTTGTCTTTCTCAGTCTCTGATTCTCTCTCTCTCTGTCTTTCCCACTCCATACCTTAATGTGTATCTCATTTGCTGTGTCTGCCTTTCTTTCTCTCTTCTTGTCTTTCTATGTCTAAGTTCCACAGTCTCTCTTGGCATCTGCAGGGACAGAAGTGCTTTCTAGTCACAATTGATCACAGAATATGCATGGATGAAAGTGCTCTGAAGGCCTACTCTGTCCCAACATTTGTAGTGAAAGAAGACTGTTGTAATTAAAATATGGTCCCACCTCTATGGGGACAGAAGTGAATTGTGCATACAATGTTTCCCAGCATCGTGGGAACAGCCCATTTTTTACCAATATCTGCTGTCTCAGCACCTAAGGGTAGAGACGTGCATTTGGCTAAACCAAGTCTATGCATTTGCAGGGATAGTAATGTATTTTGGGTCCCAGTGTACCCCAGTATCTCCAGCTACAGAAGCGTATTGAAATCCCATTTGGTCCCAGCATCTGCCAGGACAGTAAAGTGGTGTGTGCCCATTCTCCCCTAGAATCTGACATGTTAGCTACCTCAGCCCTTGTAAAAATCTATACTATGCATTCAATCTGGAATCATTCCTCCTGCCGGTTCTAACCATGATGCCTCAACATAGTATACCATGGGCTCTAACTGTAAACCTTTGAAATTGTGATACAGACGTAGTGAAAATGAATAGGTTGCAATTACTGAATCGTAACTGCAAATGTATGAACCACAATGAGTTCAAAATAGGAAATCACTCGGGTTAGAAAAATATATGAATTTCTAATCTGCAAATCGGTATGAACTGCAAACTGTGAATTGGGTGTTGCTAATTGTGAACGTTGCACTGGCAGAAAATGCTGATATAAGAAACAGGAAATCGCACAAATAAACCCCAAATGAGCTCACAAGAGATCACAGAAGAGGAGCTGAAGGTGAGCCCTGTTGAGAGAAAAGAAAAAATGGCAAGGTAGGGGGCGGAGCAAGAAGAGGAAGGAAGCAAACAAAAAATATTTTTAGTGATCTGGAGTTGGAGAAATTGGTGGCGGTATTTGTGGCTATTAATTACCAACTTTTTGGAAAAGGATTATTGTGCCTGAACCTGCAAAGAGGAGAATATCAAAGGTGATATAGGAAAGAATTAATGCCGTAGGCGTGACTACCAGGAGCATCAAGGAGATCAACAAAGGATGGTACGACCTGCGCTCAAGGACCATAACAATTGCTCATTACGAAAAAGGAAGCAGTTGGTACAGGAAGTGGACCCTCCACCCAGCTGCCACCTACCCCAGTGGAGGAGGACATTGAGACTATCCTGCTCTCTGAAGAGGTAATTGGGGTCAGTGAAACTGACACATTAGCAATTCCATAGTCACCACCAGGTTAGTGCCTATATTTCACATTCCATTTAAAAAACAGTAAATTCCACCACCACAAACACACTTTTTGTGGTTATGTAGTTTATAGTCATGTGAGAGCATGAGTATTATACGAAATACACCTAATCAGTTAATATTTAGAACAGTGTAATACATTATGAGATTTGTAGTGAAGTTTTATACAACATGGCAGTGAGAACTTATGCATGTGTAGGGCACACATTATATATCCTACAACAAAACATCCTTTTGAGAAATTGTTTTTTATATCATCTATGAATGTCCTTGGAGTGTCCTGCTTCATGTACATGCATCAGAGGTCTGGAACACTCTGGGTTCATGTTGGCTGAATGTTCTGAGGAGGACAGCTGGTGGGTGGAGTTGGAGGATTAGGTTGAATAAAGGACCACTTATTATATTCACTCTTCCATTGCGTCCTTCAATGTTTCAATGGTGACACGCTGATGTTAACATTCTTCAACCTCAACATAGCAAGAGTTAAATGAAGTGAAGTGTTCTTTTCAGGAGAGAAAGTTTCTCAAGCGTTTATTTAAAAATACCTGGTGCCATGCTGAAAATCATGTTTTGTGTTCCAATGCTGCGTGTACCAATACTATTTGAAACTTTGATGCCGGTTCTTTTAACCAACGGGCTTTGTGACTGTAACTCCTATGGAATGTTACAAGTTTCTAAGAAAGCCATTTGGACATGACTCGGCATCGGTGTTAGGAAAGAACAGACTGCAAAGGGGAATTTATTGTCACAGGGCACAAAACTAGTGGTGCTGGATAAGTGTATGAAATGTGTGATTGACATCGACCACGAAGGGCACTGTGGTATTGTGAAAATGAAAGAGCTCATTTGTGAAGATTTTTAGTGACTCACTCTCGATTTGGAGATAGAGAAATCCTTCAAGTTGTGTGGCGAGTGCTCAATGATCTGCATAACACGTGTTCCTCCTATGGAGTGTAGAGGCTCCTAAAGGGCCCCAGGAGGACATTACGGTGGACTAAGTAGGACCTTTGATATTTAGCCAGACATCTCATGTACAAGAGACATTGAATCTACATTTATCTTTAGATTTTATGAAGGTTTGTTTTGCTGCAAAGTCTTCCGAAAATGATCCAATTTGATAATGGTGTTCAGTTGGGTGGTTGAGAGATACTAGGGGCCAGATGTAGCAAATCGGCAATTTGCGACTTGCAAATTGCGAGTCCCTGCGACTCGCAATTTGCAAGTCGCAAATTGCTATGCAGTACGGTGTCTCAGACACCGACTGCGACTCGCTATGGGGTCGCAATGACCCACCTCATGAATATTCATGAGGTGGGTCGCAAATTGCAGCCCCATAGCGAGTATAGGCACGAGCTAACATGGAGGCCTGCTGACGTCAGCAGACCTCCATGTTCGTGACCTGCTTTTAAATAAAGCAGTTTTTTTTTTTTTTAAGTGTAGCCCGTTTTCCTTACAGGAAAACGAGCTGCACTTAAAAAAAAACGAAACCTTTTGTTTCGGTATTTTTTCAGGGCAGGGAGTGGTCCCTTGGACCACTCCCTGCCCTGAAAAAATATTTTTAGGTCCAGTCACAAACTGGAAGCGGTCCCATGGGGACCCCTTCCAATTTGCGAGTGGGTTACCATCCACTTGAAGTGGATGGTAACTGCGATGCCATTTGCGACCGCGTACACGGTCGCAAATGGTATTGCATCCCACTGCGACTCGCAAATAGGAAGGGAACACCCCTTCCTATTTGCGAGTCGGAAATGCATATTGCGAGTCGGTAACGACTCGCAATATGCATTTCTGCATGGCAAACCCACGTTTGCGACTCGCAAACGGCGATTTTCACCGTTTGCGAGTCGCAAATGGTTTGCTACATCTGGCCCTTGGTTTCTTGTGGCATCAAACACAAAAGCTGCTTTCTCCACTATCCTGAGATGAATGGTATGGTTGTACATTTCAATTGTAATCTTAATGCGGGAATACAAGTTGCCAAAGAATACAGGTTAGTTTGAGTGTGTTTTTTAAGAGTGGTTGCTTCCTAACAAACTATCTCGTCACTCAACCATTGGCTAGGTATCATTTGAAATATTCCATGGGAGAAAGCCTCACTTTAAGCTGGTACCCAGCTGGGTGACGTGGAGGAATGGATGGGTGAGTACGTCTGAACACAATGCATTGATAGTGATGCAGCTATGTAAAATGGATGCCAGAAAAGCTAATTCTGAAGAAAGAAAAAATTAATCAAAAGTGCCGCAAAAAGACCAGGGGCAGTTGTATATTGAACCTGAGCATACTTTCTATTTGTCACAATGGTGCTGGGCATGATCAGTCTTCAAGAACAGAGACTTATCTTTCTTCAGGACAACTATCAGTTGGTAGGCCAGTTGATAAACTGGCCACAGCCACTGGTTGTCTGTCACATGGTTTAGGTTAGATAGGTAGTGATAGATGGCTCACTGCAGCCGGGGTGTGGCCAGGAAACTGATCCAGGTAGCTTCCGTACTGGATCCAGCGCAGAATTGTGGTTGAGGGACATCTTTGTCATCAGCATAGCCATCGTCTTAGACTGGAAGAAGACCTTTTCAGGTGGTAATGTTGGGTGACATCATACATTGATTGTGCATGAAGCCTCAGGGCTGTACCGAAGAGCACTACCACGCCTATGTAGACACGTGAACCTGGCCCTTAGAAGCCCAAGTGTGTGGGCAACAATCACCCTTTCCATCTGTGTGAAAGGGTGTGCCTTCTTTGATGGGTGATCGAAGAAAGTACACCCTTTCACACTGTTAAGGACAGTTGCTATATGCACTATTTCTTCAAACAGTCACACCACTCGGGAAGCGTAAATTGTAAATCTACTGTTTTTAAAGAAAGGTTTATGTGTCACTTAATAAAAATATCTTCTAACTCTCCTAGGGCGAGATGGGTTTATAGGTCATAGGGATTGGAAATGTATGCGGCATGGGTGCTCCCATAGTTCCGTTTAATGCCGTTAGTACCGAGGTGCCCTGAATTGCAGTCTACCTTTATCATTCCTCGATCAAATAAAATAAAGTTCAGAAAAATGCAAATTAGCCATCTAAAATAGTGTCTCCTCTATTGACAGTGCTACGATATATCACTTTAATTAACAATGGCTAATTGTAAGATCACCAGTTCATATTGTACATGTCCACTTGTCACCAATGCAGGGCCATTTGGCTTCTCTCGCCACTGAAGACAATTACTTCAGACGACCAACTTTAACATTAGCAGCACAGATCGTCAATTACCTCGCCTTAGATGTGACACATTAATTTCCCTAGAATTAAAAAGGGTAGATCAATACTATTTAAATGGTGAATTAATCTTTTCATGTAATTAAAATGACCAACCTCCCTACATATCACGAATATTTTATAATACCTTTCCCAAGGTTAAGTTCTTACGCAATTGTATTGATTATAGGTTTGTTAATAGAACTAGCAATCATATTGTTAATCAGCATTCTCGGTGGTAATAGGGTATTTTAAATACATCTGCTTCTGAGATGAGGATAGTGAGATTTAACTCAGTCATATAATTGACTTATTTTTTTATTGTTTAATTCCTTCAGATCTTCAGCTATAAAAATCTTCTTTGGGACAATTTCGCACAAGTTCACGTGCAATAAAAACGTCATTATCAGAGTGTAATAATATTCTTTCCATTGACAAAATTAGGCCCATATTTATACTTTTTGACGCAAATCAGCGCTAGGGCATGCAGGTGGCTGAATTGATCTTCCTGCAGGCTGTGACCTCTGACTCCTGTGAGCAGAGCAGGGTCGTGCTTGCCAATGGTGAGGAGCTCTTTCTGGACGGCTGGCACATCTACGTTGCTCCTACATTGTAGACGGAGAAGGGAAATCCAGAGAGAAAATGTCTCTCTTTAAAGGGTTTCCTTTCCCCGCTACAACGCTCACACAAGTGACATCATGCCGCAACTTTTGCAGCTGTGACAAGTGAGCATGCGCGCACAAAATGGATCGCCAAACTGGGACCTTTATGAAAATATCCTGTACGTTCCTCAAAAAACAGGACATTTCTGTACTTTTCAGAAAAGTGTCGGGACACCGGGACACTTCTCAAAAAACCGGGACCGTCTGGGGAAATCCGGGATGCCTGGTCACCCTACCTGAAACTAGTTTTTTGTTTTTCAATTCTGAATATTTAAACCAAATGTGACGTTCGTGAAAGTAAATGCCGACTACTAGTACCCAAGTACTAGTACTCAAGAATCCCTAAATGTTTCCCACATAAAATGGTAGGAGACCAGTGTAGATTAGGAAAGTTCAGGAAAATAGTGATTATCTAGTCAGATAATAGTGCTATTTTGTCGTGGTTACTTTATTCTTCCAAATAACATAATTTCTTTTATTGTATTGTATTGTATTGTAATAGTATTTATATAGCGCTTACTACCCCTGACGAGGTGTCGAAGCGCTTTTCGGCAAGTAGCACTCTACTCCGGAACCCAAAAGGAATTAGTGGTGAATTAGTATAGGGAAATATAGTTTTAGTAATATTATGAGTTAATTTGAGCCGCGGATATGAGAGTTTGTTAGTTAGATTGACTGGAGTAATGGAGTGGTGGAGGAGGGAAGAATCCAGAAGTGTTAATTGGGAGTATATGGTAATAGGATTTAGGCTTGGGATGAGTAAAGGGGGGATGGAGGTGGGAAGAGTCTGTGGAAAGGGTTAGGGAGATCATAGTAGTAGGGTGAGATAAATGAGGGAGAATATAGTAGGGATGTTCGGGAGATCATGGTGGTAAAGTGAGGTTTGGGTGAGTTAGATGTGGAAGCAGAGGGAAGAGCTTAGGCAGAGTAATTTAGGAGATGAAAGTAGTAGAATGGATTTGGGATGAGTCAGAGTGGGAATGGAGGATAGATTGATAGAGACATGACATATGGTGATGGGTACAAAAGTTTGATATAAGATGAGAGCAGGGATTCATATATATATATATATATTTTTTTCCCACCACAAGGTGATACTATTTGGGAACAATGGCTAGTGAATGGAAATATTTGGAATACTGTCCACTTGATAATATACCACACGTTTTAAATGTTAGCCTTGAAAAAGCCCTAGGCTTGCATGCTTAAAAGGGCGAAACACATGTTTTCTATAAAAGTATTAGCTTTGAAAAGCAACAAAAGAAAGATAGAAATAAAAATAAATAAATCACAGAATGGAAAATACACTGCTGGTTTTGCTTTCAATCATTAAACTTATTCTAAAAACTGCATGACCAGGACTATTGGAGGAACCACAGAGGAATTATTGTGAGGTAAAACTCATCATCCACTGAAATCATTTAGGAAAATCTATGCATACCAAACCCTTATTGTCTGTTTGAGCAAGGCCGTAAAGAAAATACTTCTATAGCAAAAGCCTTTCATGAAACCCAGTACAGCTAGAAAATAGCCTAAATGTACTTCATTTGATCTATCTTCAGACGCCAGCACATCCTGAAACACGTAAACCATCAATCACTGCTGTGATAAACAGAACAATGAAAAATAAACAAATAAATAAATGATTGGCCTACTCAGACACCTACAAGTGGTTTTGCTGCTTAACCAAAAGCATGCCACTCAGACATCAGACCATCAAACATTCCACTGTTTAAATTACAAAAATGTTATGTCGTGCTATTAATGTTTGGACCCTTGGTTTAAATCACAGATGGTGGCGTGTGGCCACTGTTTGGGCCTTAAGTTAGCATTGACAGCAACAAGACACTAGGAACAGAGCTATTACTCCACAAACAACAGCACATGTACACAAACAGGAACTTGCAACTGCAGAGCAGATACACACATTAGATTTGACACCCAATAAACCATGATGTCATCATTAAAGCTAAACCAGACTAAAAATGACAATTATCGCCAGGTGGGTAGCTACTCTCACCGGTAGAAGGTACTGATTTCCAAGTCTATACTCAACACCGTGTTCAAATATGCATTGTGCAGAGACCTGCACCTTGACCATGGCCCACCCATAATATCACATGACAACAGCAATCATGATTAGTAATGACGACAAGACACAAAATAGTATCATATTGCCACCACCCTCCAAGGTAGACTGATTGAAAGAAAAGGCCAGAAGCCTACAGAGTGGTCCTGGCAAGAATAATCTTAACTCTCCACAGAGCCATGTGTCTGGAAAGAAAGCTGCATAAGCACCCATTCTGTACCATCAACCCCTTGCAGTCTAATAAAGGCAGTGAGCCAGTCACACAGATATGGTAATAAAGTTCTCAATTTTTCACACATACTTGAAAATGAAGAAAATACCTTTATAATAGATTATGACTTCTGTAGTTTCCCCCAGGTCAACTTTCTCAGCAGTGTGCTTTTTTGTAATATTTTTCCAGTTGTCTTGTCACTACTTACTACCCCCATGCTGTGACCTTGATATCTACCAGGACCAGGAGGCACATATGTGATCTATTTTTTTAAAGAGATACTAGTTAAAGTTTAGTTATGGTCAATTGCCATTCGCCCAAAGTGCTACGATAATTCACTTTATGAGTACCCGCTAATAGCACCGTAAGATGCCATGGACCATGGTGTGAGCGAGGAAAATTACCCTTTTGTCAGCTGTTGATGTAGTCAAATGTAGCAATTATCAGGGTTCAATGGGCCTCTCAGGGTTCTGGGCCCCAGTGCCACTTCACCTCCTGCACCAATCAGAGTTGCGCCCCTGCACCAAAAAACTCCAAGCAGTTGCAATCTGCCCAAATGTAGGACCCATGAGTTTTCAGAGCAATGATTTAAATTAAATTATAGCTACAAGCAAATCTCATTACTCTAGATTCTCGCGAAGATTGGGACAAGAGCTGGGACTCATAAAGCCAGTCACTATCTCAAGAGAGCTGGGTTAGTTCAGAAATTCCAGATCAGGTTTAGTAGGCTATATAATTTACCAAGCAACATCCAACTTTTTCATGGATTCAGATAGGCTGCAGGAGGGCTTAGGCTTAATAAAAAACTTGAGAGAGAAAATTTAAGGCGGAGAGAAGACAGCAGCTCATTTTTGTCTTTTTTAATATGTAGTGTCAGCGTATCTTGGAACATATTTAACATTGTTTTCAAAGCTTAACTTTTTTTTCTTTTTTTTCTGATCTTCCATTTAAATTGCATTTGCAATTGGATTCATAAGAGAAGCAGTCATAGGTGATCAACATCCACCACAAGATCAATGAATTGAGAGAAGCCAAATATGATGTTCTCTCCTCTTACACTCATTATGAGTCAGGCAGAGAAGAATTACTGCATGTTCTTAGATAGTACTTCCACTCAACGGATTAGAAGTTTTTCAGAATGTGATTTTTTTTACTTGCTGGAATACCTCTCAGGAAAACTGTATGTGGAAAATTGCATGTGGTACTACATTTGAATTTACCATACAGTAAATTCACAAGCAGAAAAATCATTTACCACAAGTATACTGTATTAGAAATGCTGAGGATAGGAGAAAATATCACCAAAAAGCTCCTCCTTCTCTTAGCAGGTGGTAATTTTACAAAATACCAGATGTTAGCACTAATGTGAAACAAACATACTGTAATCCGCCCCATATCCAAATCAGCTGCTGTTGGACAGCGTATCCCGGTGGCTGCAATGGCTGATGGATGCACAGGGCACTGATCATCTGTCTTGGGGTGAGACCGGAGACTGTCGAGGCACCTACGTCCAACAACATGGTGTGGATATAGGTTTGCTTCAGGAACTTCACCTCGTTCAATGCTTTTACACTAGACTTCCACCTGCATGGATCGTCGAGACTCATATAGCAACATATTCCACATACACCAGGTAGGGCGATTATACTACTGAAAGGGCTGAGCTGGCATATGCTCCATAAACTCATTGTTTGGGAGGGGTGGTACATTATTCCACATGGGATACTTGAGGATAAAGAGAAATCTCTTGTCTGCATTAAAAGCCCTAACTCTCAGAGCCCTGATTTCTTTCTCTTGAACTGATGCAGAGTGCTGGGACTGGGATGTTCGACTATCATCTGGGGTGGAGATTTTAATGTGCTAAATCCCACACTAGACAAATCATGACCGGGGTGCAGACGGCATCCCCTAGGGGCCACGTAGCTGCAAGCTACTATGGAAGACCACTGTACTGCATGATATCAGGTGTGAGCGGCATGGTGAGGCGATAGCTGGCACCTGCAACATGAACTCATGGAGGACCTAGTCATGCATAGACTACTGGCTAGTATTCAGAGATGCACCCATCTGGGGCAAAATAATTGACTACACGCCTCGCATGCTGTCTGACCATGCCCTGGTGAGGTTAACCCTCACCCTGATGGAAACGGGGGGGCTGCACCTTTAGCTGGCAGTCCCGCCAAGTGCACTTAGCCACCCCGTGTTCCTAACGGACATTAAAATGCCCATACTTGAATTCCCACCAAAAATTTGAAATCAGTGGAGTTCTGAAGCATACTATGGGAGACCTTTAAGGGCTACATACGTGGTGTGTGCATGCCCAAACAGCTGGGAGTGCTAAAAGACCTGAGGGGGAGACTGGTCTGCCTGGAGAGAGAATTGGGGGGGGGGTGGACAGCCAATACATAGCCACTAGGAATACATAAATACTTGTACAATGCTGTAGTAAGTTCACTGAATACCACAAAGAAGCCAACATGGAACATACTATTTGCATATGGGGGCCACTGGTTTGGGAATGGACAAAGAGCAGGCAAAAATCTAGACTCAATGCTTAGATCCGCATATGGTAGCCTTTAACTCACTGTGATTCTAGATGATGAACATCAGAGCCACTATACCACCAGTGTTATAAGAAAGGTCATGGTGAGCTAGTATTTCTAGTTATATGGCTCGGACCTTGCACTGAGTACTGACACCATGGAGAAGTACATAGATTCTGTTCAGTTGCTATGACTGTATGATGCCCATAGACAATATCTAGATGCGCACTTCGAAGAGGAGGACATTTCCGGGTGATCCTCATTGAGGCTCTCAGCTTGGATGCCCTGACAGTCCAATTTTCTAAAGAGTACCCTGACATCTTGGCCCCACACATCAGATCCATGAATAAAAATGTCTGGAGTACTGGAGAACTACCTCCATTGTTCAAGAACCTTACAAACTGGACACCTCATACGACTCGTATCGTCTATTATCAAGGATTAACACTGATAATAAAATGTTGGTGTGCCTTATTGCGGACAGGATGCTCTCACTCCTACCTGGTTTCATCCCAGGCAGATCTACTGTACATAACCTATGCACCCTGTTTGCCCTGACACACTCCCTATCACCTGAGCTGTGGGCTTTCAGAGTCTTTTTAGGCACAACTAAGGCCTTTGATTCATCAAAATTGCCCTGTCCCATCACAATGTTGAAACAGATAGGAACTGGCAGTGGCATCCGTGATGGATCAAATGCTAAATATGCTAAACCAACTGCACATCTCGGGGTCAATGGTGTAGTTCTGCTTTCCTTTCAATTGGCAGGGGCACATGACAGGTATTGCCCGTTGTCCCTCATATTAATCGCAGTTGCTATAGGGCCACTGGTGGCTCCTCTTCACCAACACCACATTCAGTGCGAGCTTTACTTCACATCACACAGACTAATTATGCCAATGTATGTAAATGATGTGACTGACTATGTGAGAAACTCAGATATGAATGTACTACCGACCCTGCTTGAATTTAACCGATTTGGGGGCTCTCTGTGGTCACCATCAATTGGTCCAAATCTGTCATTTTCCCACTAACACTCCTATTAGCCTTTGACTTTTCCCTGAAGTGGGCTGACTCAGCAATTAAATACCTAAAGGTTTGGGTAAGCAGAGACATCAGGGATTTATGGTGAGAAAATGATGGCCAGGCCATTGCCTGTTGGAGCAGATTCCGACATTCCTGTCACTCTGTATGATGGGTAGAAGGATAGTAATCGCAAAAATGCTGATACTCTTGAAACTCCTCTACCACTTTGTTAATCTGCCACTAATGCTTACATGGGCCATGCACAGATGGCTCTATTCCTTACTAATCACCTTGATCTGGGACAGCAAACAGCCACATTTGGATTGGGAAGCACTGTTCCTTGCATTGCATATGCCTGTCCTTTACTCACTTGCATTGCCACTGGCACAGAACCCAGCTTTACCTACCACACTAGAGGATAAAGCGTGTCAACAGCTGCTCTTCCTCCGGTTGGTAAATGTGGGTGACCTCTACCCAGCCAAGAGTTCCCTCGATCTGAGTGCTCTGAGGGCAGTGGTTAAGTGCATGCCCCTAGGCGTGATTCTCTAATACTGAATGTGAGATATGTGCAGGGCAGTGCACCCGATCTTCCCTCAGGAATGGGCTAGGTTCCCTGCATTGGACATCCTCTTGGCTATCCCCTTTCCAAAGAAACTTAGGCCCATATTTATACTTTTTTAGCACCGCATTTGCACCGCTTTTTAACGCAAAAGCAGCGCAAACTTACAAAATACAATTGTATTTTGTAAGATTGCGCCGCTTTTGCATCAAAACATGACGCAATGCGGCGCTAAAAAAGTATAAATATGGGCCTTAGAATGCAGCTGTACTGCACCATGCAGGTGACTGCCCTGTTGCCATACCCACTGCATGAAAGGATTGACAGCGGTCCCTGAGAGCTGACATTACAGATAAACAACAGCTCTATTGCTACTTCCAAACTGGAGCATCCTCCACGAAATATAGGCTTCGCCTCATTCATATCAAATACTTACACAGACTATATTGTACACCTCTCCAATTATCTAAAATGGGACAATAAAGCACCACAAAATGTTTAAGTGGTGAATGAGGCTGATGCTGGTTTTCTCCATTTAGTAAGGAGCTGCTTATTTTGCTAACATTCAATCCTAATATACACTAACATACAACCATACCAAAGTTGATCTCTCTCTCTCTCTCTCTCTCTCTATATATATATATATATATATATATATATATATATATATATATATTTCGGAGGACCATCTCTTCTGCAAGGTACGGTGCCTTTGGTCTGATCTTCTTCCTAGCCACACTTGTGTGCAGTGAGCAGGTAGTGAACATGCCTCAGTCTGGTGAATTTAAACAAGCTCAGCAATGCCCAGTCCTTATCTCCAGTAACATCAATGGTCTCCTCATGCTCATGTTCTTTCTCAACCAGTTCTTTTTCACTGCTTCCCAGCCTTAGCGGGCTATCCAGATATGGTCGTCTTGGATACAGAAGAGATTGCTCTTGGCATGGAAAGTGATCCTACAGGCAGCAGTATCACTAGCATCAGTGCTTGGTGTTGGTGTCACACTGGTTGGGTGTAATGGTGATGATGGAGCTAGTGGCAACGGCAGTAACAGAAATTTCAGTACTAGTCCTCACTGCAGATGTTGTAAATGTTTGGCTTCTTACTCTTCCTGCAGGTAGAGGTACGTGTTCACGTAAGGCCACTCTAAGGAAAATGGGCTTGATGTACGAAGGCATTTGGTGATGGAAAACCCTCTGATTCGTAAAATCAGAAGGTTTGTGACTTCTAATTGGCCTTTTAGTATCTACTAAACCCATTTGCAATTCGTTAAGTGCTTACCGAAATGAAAAGTGTGTTTAAAAATGCACACCGAAGCGCAACTTAGAAGTATGTTTAGAGCGTTCCCCTCCAAATTGCAATTTGGATGACTATATATCAGTGGCTATATTATCACTGATAAGTTACTGACACCACTAATGGGAATGAAACCCATTTGAAAATCACATTTAGGAATATTAATCCCTTAGCTGCTGGGTTTAGTCAACCCCCAATGCTAAGCCTTTTTTTGACTATTTGGGGCAGTTTGTGCTTAGCGCTCCATAATGTTTTTTCCACATAAGGTATCCATGCCAAATTTGTGTTCTGTTTTTCCAACATCCTGGGGATTTTAAAAGTACCCAGATTGTGTGGATTCCCCTTAAGGGGACTGAGAAAATAGGCAAAATATAGCAAAGTTTTGAGTTTTTTAGAAAAATTGTGAAAAAGTGCTCTAGATAAAAGATTTCTGAAAAGAAGATACAATTTCGAATTCGATGTGTAGATCCCTCAAGATTTTGTTGAGGAAAATAACTGAATAAATAAAGAAATATTGAAAATAAGTAGGAAGAAGCTGTCATTTGTGAAATTTTCCACTGTAACTTTTTGTCACAATGGCTGATTTACAAAAGCAATATTCCATTACGTCCACTAGACTCTTCTGGTTGTGTGGATACATAGGGTTTGTAGGTTGTAGGTTCTCCAAGAACCCAAGGTATACTCAGAGCCAAAAACTGAGCTGCACCATACAATGGGTTTTTATTGAGACCCGAGTATAGGCCAATTCTTATAGCTAAATGGGCAGAGTGGAAAATGGGTATCAAGGAAACGTATGTATTTTTTAAATGGACACAAGATATAGAGTGTAGGAGTAATCATTATTTCTTCATCTCAGAATTTGTGGGTACCCGTATTAGCATATTATTTGACTCTCACAACATTTTTTTACACAGAATCCCTTGCAAACCTCAAACTTCTTCACATTTCTGTGATGGAAAATTCTCAAATCTGCAGGTAGCCACAAACTTCTTTCTACAAAGCATTCCCTCAGGTCTCCAGATAAAAAACATTTTCATCAGGACAACTGGAGGAATGATGAGTGTCAGGAATTTAGTGGATCCGTGCTCATTGCTGTAGCTTCTGTCACATAAATGCAAGGAAATATAGTGTTTTTATGCAATGTTTCACCTTTGCAGAGTATTCTGGGTGAGAAACTTTTGGGCAATCCATGAAAGCCACATCTCAGTGGACTCCCTTGGCTGTCTAGATTTCAGAAATGTCTGTTTTTTGTACACTTCCCTTGATAGCTGCCGAGACCAGGAGCAAAAACTTAGGTGCCCCTCTCACAAAACCAGGTTGTTTTGTGATAGATATTTGTGATGTCTCCACAATATGTTTTGGGCCCTTCGCTGTCGCAGGCACTTGCCCCACCCACACAAATGAGACATTGTTTTTCTCAGGAGATTAGGGGGGAGTGCTGGGTGGTAGAAAATGTGTGACTACCTGCAGATAGCAGGATTTTTCCCACTGAAAAGGACACTTTTTTCAGGCAAAGTTTGTGATTTGCAGGGGATTCTGAGTAAAAACAACTGGTGAAAGTTACGCAAGTCATGCACCCCTGGACTCCCCTGGTTGCCTAGTTTTAAAAAATGTGTAGGTTTGGCTAGGTTCCAGCTGAGCTAAGAAACTATAACATGTTGCCCAAAGTTACCTTCCGGCACTATAATGTCCCTTTAACCTTTGTTTTTTTCAGAGAATTTCTATGATTTTTGTAATGCACACATTAGTATTTCTGTCAGGATGCAGCCAGCTAACCAGGGCCCTGTTTTTCCCTTGGATTCGAGGAGGATCTGCAGAGGATCCAAGGAGGATCCATGTCCCTATATATACAAATTTGGTTTTCATTTAATAACTACAAAGCTACTGAATGAATTTACACTAAATTGCAAAAAGTCGCTTTCTGGACTATGAGCTAGCTTTCTTCCAAATTTGTTGTAAATCCGTCCAGTGGTTAGGGCTATAGTCTTGTTCAAAATCCCTAAATTAACATGGGGAAAATGTGTTTTGCCCCCCCCTCCCCTCCCCCCTTTCAGACAGCAGCTGAAGTGAGCGTCAAAGTTTTTGGCAAATCTTGTGAAGATTAATCAACTGGAGCCAAAGATATAGGCAAGGAAAAAATGCTTTTTAAATGGAAAGCAGGTGCTAACTATAACTACCTCCTGGTAACTGCCGGTAGGATATATATATATATATATATATATATATATATATATATATAGAGAGAGAGAGAGAGAGAGAGAGAGAGATATGTATCTATATATATATGTGTGTATATACATGAGCATATATATATATATATATATATATATATATATATATATATATATATATATATATACATATCTATATATATAGATGCAGCACAGTCCCCCGATGCACTGGCAAGATCACCTCACAGGGCTGGTGCGAGTAGCGGGAGTGAGGATCCTGTGTAATACAAAGAGAAAAGTGTTTGTTAATTTCCACACAAAAACCACTGGTACTCCAGGGCTTTAAAAAAAGTTAAGCTCACATTTTAAACATACAGCACCATAGAAATTCACCTGTTATAGTTAGAGTTATCGCACTAACTCCCACCCCTGCATGCACAATTTTTTCTCAAAATGTTTACTGCAAATATTACATTGATATTATCAATGATGTTATTAAAGATGTCAAGACTGCTGTAATTTATGGCGTAGTTAGCAGTGCATGGCATGGGCAGGAGTTATAGTTACCTTAGGGCAGGAGTTATAGTTACATGAGATAACTCGAACTATAACAGGTGAATTTCCATGGTTTTGTACATTTAAAATGTAACCCTAACTATAACGTCCCTGTAACCTTTGTTTTCTTAGTGAATTTCCATGGTTTGTTTAACGTAAAGTAATTTTCATTACTATATGTTAATCCAAACACCACTGCACACAGCCTTCGGTGGTTGGCCACATCGCCCGGCCTGCAGCCACTAGACATACACCCCCTCAACCTTCAAACCCCCAACCCTTTCTGATGACCCCCCATGTTCCAAAGGAAAGTTTCCTTTTTGAATTTGCCCTTTCCCCTGTTCCCTCCACCCCGTCCCAAACACGAGAGGCCCTGCCCACATCCCAATCCATTCCTTCCACATCCAGGTCCTCCCCTGTCACACATGCCACCCTCCCCCACAAGCAACTATGCCCCTCCCTGCTAGCAGAAGTCCACCCCTCCTAAGAAACAGTCCACTCCGACCAAACCCACCCATCCCAAATTTGACCCCTCCAAGGATGATCCCTGAGATGCCTGCCTGCACACTAGATGCCTCTTCCTATGGAGGTTCCATGGCAGTAATAGGAGCCATGTGTGGGCACAGTACTATGCACAATCTTCTGGATTAGCCGACAGCATTTTATCTTTTGTATTTAGTTGCAAATAAACCCAAACAGTTGTTTTTTTGGGTACACATTTGTCCTGCAATTCCTTTTCTACCTTTATGTTGTTCCTGAGTACATTGTGTTGTCTGCCTATAGTTGTGTGTGTTTCACCCTGATTGCTGATCAATTTGGCCATGCAGCTAACCCTTATAACAACTCAACCCTGTGCTGTGACTGGCCTTTGGCCGTACCAAGCAGGGGCTGGCCGCAGGGCCTGGCCTGCAGCCAGGTTCTGCTGCCAACCTCTATAACCACCCAGCCCCACACTGTGCACAGCCTTTGGCCGTGCGTGGCGGGAGTTGGCCCAATTGCATTGCCTGTGGCCAGATGCTGTGGCCAACCCCCCTAACCACCCAACCCTATGCTACACACATCCTTTGGCCGTGCATGGTGGGAGTTCACCTAGGCCTGTCTCTCTGGGTGTGAAAATGGTTGTGACAGGGTGTATCTGGGTGTGAGAGTGGCTGTGAGAGTGTCTGGGTGTGAGAGTGGGTGTGTCAGTGTCTTGGTGGGTCTGTGAGTGGGTGCGTCAGTGTCTGTGGGTGTCTGTGGGTGGGAGCATGAGGGCTTAAGTGGATCTGCGAGTGGGTGTCTGAGAGTCTGAGTGGGTTTGTGAGTAGGTCTCTGAGTGTCTAAGTGGGTCTGTGAGTGGGTGCATAAGGGTCTGAGTGTGGCTGTAAGTGGGTGCACAAGGGTCTGAGTGGTTCTGTGAGTGGGTGCATGAGTGTCTGAGTGGGTCTGTGAGTGGGTGCATAAGGGTCTGAGTGAGTGTGTGAGTGGGAGAAAGAGATTGAAAGAGAGAGAGAAACAGAGTGAAAGAGATAGAGAGTTTTTTAGACTTTGATGAATGTTATACTTAGAATGAGATATTTCTGGACAAATTGAAAAGAAAAATGCATTTGTTAATTAAAAAGAGTGAGATCACCTTTCAGTATGAACCCTAAAGTTTTGAATTTTAAAAGAAATTAAAGAAGGAAAACAACCATGGGCATACTTAGAGTAGAACCTGCAATTTTCAGTGTGGGTCGGTAACCTTAACCTTTAAGACATAGGTGACTCCTTACTGTAATGCTTCCAGACATACCTATGACAGTCAACCCAGGCATGTGATTGGAAAGAAATGTGAATGTTCCATCAGTAGGAAGATTTAACAGTCAATACACTAGTAAATAAACACACACTGTCAAGTGGTACTAGGATTTGAACCTTCAGCCTTCTGAGTGACAGCACAAGCCCTTGACCATGAGGCCAGAAGTGACTATGTTGTGCTCTCCATCCAAACGCAACTATAACATACGTACCAAACATCTTGCTAATCTGACTCATTGCATGGAGAGACCATCGCAATGACAATCTCTTTCTCTCTTCCATCCCATTATGGGCTGGAAGAGAGAGAGAGTGACAGGGCCACAGGGGGAGCCTCAGGCCGTCACGGTCCTAGCCAGCTCCCCACAACCTGCTGGAGCTGACACTGCTCCCACAAGCAGGGAGTTGCTTTAAATAGCAACTCCCTGCTTGTGGGAGCAGTGTTTTCATCTGTTTCCCTGTGCATATATTTGCGTGCAGGGAACAGATGAAAACTCTACTTTCTGCTAGAAAGTGAACCTTGTTTGCCTTTGCTTGGTGGAAGCATCAGCTTCCACCAACCAAAAGCTAACAGCTATATCCCAGGGGTAGGCGCCCCAAGACATAGCAGGAGCTGGCCCTGGGGGATAGCTGTCCCAGGCTATTATTGGCTCCAGGAAGAGGACCTTGCAGCTCCCCTCCATTGTAATCTAGCCTCGTGGAGGTGGTCGTCACCAGGGTTTGGAGGTCCACAACGGACCCCCTTCATTCTTTTATGGTAGCCTCAGGGGTGGCAGTCCCCGGGACTTCGGGGGGGGGGGGCACACAGCACCCTGCACTGTATTTCTTTAAAGTCCCAAGGAGGTAGCATCCCTGGGACTGTAGGGGGCCATGCAGTCCCCTGCATTATATTTGTTTAAAGCCCTGCAGAGGTGGCTGCCCCTGGGGCTGCAGGGAAGTGCAAGGCCCCCCTCTTTATCTCTTAGAGCCCTGGGGAGGTGGTGGTCCCTGGGTCTGCATGGGGCTGCATGGGGGATGGGCATTAAAAATGTCAGTGCCCCAGGGACATGACATAATCGGGGGCTTCTTAAAAAGAAGCGCAGGCCACGCTTGTTTTTAAAACAAAAATAATGTTCCCACATAGGGAGCATGGCCAGGCGAGCCAACATGGCAGCTGCAATTTGAGGGAGCTCCCACCACCCTGCATCCTTTGATTTATCCTGCCTGACACCGTATTAGTCTTCTACCCATCATCTCCCACCCCAAGGTGCCCAGGAGTGAGAGGTCCTTTGAACCTCGTTGGGTGTGGAATTCTGCATGCCGGAGGGCCGGAGGTCAGGCGCAGCCTACACAAGGCATTGTGGGACGAGGCCGCCATGGAGAGAAACTGTGGCAGAGGCCCAGTGAAGGTGTGGCCCATCGGGACAGCTGCCTCTGCCTCCTGGAGCTATCGCTGTAGCCATTGCAGAGTCCCGCCCCACATCCAGGAGGCGGACTCCAGCTGTGGAGAGGAGCCAGCCTGGGATACTGCGTGCTGCAGGGAGGAGTCCTAAAGCGATAATGACATGGGGCAAGGCGAGGCCTTGTGATACAACGCCGGGCCTGAAGATCCTGGGGTGGCGGGTGGCACTCCGGCCATGAGGAGGGTGATCGTGGGCCTGGAAGGTGGAAGGAACAACGAAGCGAGGCCGACCTGGGCCAGATCCCACAGCCAGTGCTGACGTGGGGAGGAGGGGGAGCCCAGTTGAGGCCAGGGAGTAGGCACCCTAGCAGTGAAGAAACGTTCCTCGCGTCCGCCACCCAGTGGGGTACTGCACGCCCGGGATAAATCACCTGGCTCCAGAGCCAGTGGTTAGAGTGCAAATGCCAGTGGAGGGAGGGCAATGGTTTCAATGTTGGCGGATTCGGTGGGCCTCGCCTGTTGGGGATCCTGTGAGCCCATCCAGGTGCCTGAACGCTGATGGGACAAAGGCATACCCGTGGAGAATAGACTGACCGCAGCACAGATTGAATGGGCTGTGACCTGGTGGATCTTCCATCGTGACACAACTGACGGTGGTGGATTGGGACCAATGGAGTGCAAGGCATAAAGGTTGCTTGGTGTGAGGCTGTAACTGGAGTAGGGTACTGCAGGTCTGCATCTGGGGAGGTCTGCGCTTCTGCCCCTCATCCTCGGCAGAATGGGAACCGGCCGTCTGAGCACTTGAGGTGGCTGGGCCTCTAATGGGGCCCCCTTGACATCTGTTGACTGCTGAGTGGAGTGATTAGAGTGCTTCCCCACTGCCAAGTATTCGCCACTGCCCGCTCATTCTCTCCTTGGGGCATGGGGCTCGACAGCCTCCAAACACAAAGGAGGTGCAAATGAAAATCTACATTCTTTTTTTTATCTCCGCAGCAGGCATGGGAGTGGGTGACAGAACAGCAGTGGATGCATCCCTGGAATGGGATGGATTCAGACCTCATAGAAGGGCCTGGAGATCTTCTGCTGTGGCCTGTCAGAGAGCCCAAAGGGTGTTGCAGGGGTTCTCAGAGGAGGCATCCCTCCTGTGGTGGTGGGGGGGGGCACCGGTGAAACCAGCCCCGATGGTTGGGGCACCGCACTCGGAAACTCAGGAAACCTCCTTGTGAGACACACCGGCTATTTTTCAATCTGAAGGGGGGTCCCTCTGACTCACTGTCTTAAGCATCTTAGATAAAGAAACTTAAACACTGCAAATTGGAAATAGGCAACATCTTGCAGTTAACTGTTACTCACTTGTGACTCCGGTCCATCCCACGTCATGGAATAATCGGGGGGCTCCGGGCCCGGGGCTCTAGCTTTATCGGGTGTCCCAGGTTGCTGCCTTCTTCCTCTTCATAAATTAAGAAATAATCTGTCAGGCAAAACATCAGTGTATTGATGGGGAAGGCATCAGACCACCTGACCTGGACCTCCTCCAAAAGTGGATAGATTTATAGAATGTTTACTATAAGGGTGACAGATGCTTCTAGGGAAGAAGTATGAGGTTGGGGGAATTGGGGGGATAGATATATTGTTTACTCAATTAAGGATATTATTATCTGTTGTTTTCTTTCAGCTTATATATTATACAGTTACACGAAAATTGCTTACCTAATTAATGTCATTGCGCACTGAAACATTCACTGTGTAGCTATAGATGTGCAGACTGATATACTTGACTGTCCTATACGGACAACCCCTGTACACGGGGAATCCTCCAAGGTCCCATACGACCATCCCATTGCTCTCAATGCTCTCAATAATCTCATGGAACGTTAAAAGTCTTTTGGACCCCATTAATAGGACTGCAGTCTTACACTACATAAGGAGGCATACGCTAACAGTAGTTTTGTTACAAGAAACCCACTAAATGGGAACCCAATGCTCTTTTCTAGGATGCTTTGGATATGAGAGTGTTTTTCACTCAGGCTTCACATGTGGCTTGAGAGGGGTGACCTTACTGCTAAATAGATCGCTCCAGATGACAGTGACAAAAGTCCATGACGATACCCAAGAGAAGTATATTGCCATAGAAGGTCATGTGACGGCCAGGCAATACAATCTGGTGTCTTGCTACACTCACCCTCAGCTGTTGCAGCCCACACTCAAGATCCTCGGGTCTCTCCCGATGTCCTTTCCTCCTGTGCTAACCCTAGTGGGGGGAGACTTCAATGCCCGGATCTGCTCTGGGATATTTTGGCAGAACCTAGCCCCAGCTGCCATGCCCACTCAGTATGTCTAAAGACCTAGGTTGACTCAATGGGTCTCTGTGAAGCATGACGGGTCTGGTGCCCTAAAATGCGTGCATAGACCCATCAGTTCACAGCCCATCACACTGAGACCCGTACAGACCGCATGTGGTTACCGGCAACAGACCACATAAACTTTCCCTCTATTTGCGTACTTTCCAGGGGCATTTCAGACCATGCGCAGCTCCTGGAGAAGTGGGTCATGGCACTGCAGACACAGCGACCGACCTGGAGATTCAGTGCATGGCACCTAAAGTCCCCTGCTTGTGCCAAATTTGTAGAAGGGGAACTTCAAGCTTTCTTTCTCAACAATGAAGGCTCAGTGGAATCCAAAATGGTGCTGTGGGCGGCATGCAAGCTCTCAATGAGGGGCATACTCAAAGGAAATGTGAGACAACAAGAACAAAAGCAGAGGTAACAGTGCACCACCGTAGATAATAGGATACCTGATCTATAATGACAAGCTCGACAGTCAGACACACAGGAGATATAACTTCAGTTGTCATGGGCACAAACTGAATTGTGACAAGTGTCTCTCTAAGAGGGAAAACAATGTTGGCAGGCGGGAGACAAGTCTGGCAAAATTCTGTACTGGCGGGCGACGCAAACAGCCCTCACCAAAGTGGTGCCGGCCATACCTGAACAGAAAGGGAACCTCCAGGAAGAATTTCTTATGATTGTTCAGACTTTTGTGACCTTTTACCATGATCTTTATGTTCAGCAACCTCACTAAACAATGACTTAGACCAACTGTTAATGAGCGAAGAAGTAGATGCAGATACCTCTGATCTTAAGGTAGGGAAAACTGCAGTGCCTGATGGATATCCTATAGAGTACTATAAAATGTTTTGCTCCACTCTGGTGCCTCATCTTCTAAATGTTTATGAAGAGGCATTGCAAAAAGGGTAATTCCCCCTAAACTCGACTGTGCCACGATTGTGGTCCTTCCCAAAGAGGGGCTGCCGCAAGACCAATGTGCGGCTTATCAATCAATTTCTCTTATTAACACTGATATTAAGATATATGACAAAATGTTAGCGACACATCTGAACTAAACACTATCCCACCTTATGTATTGCAACCAATGTGGATTCATGCTAGGCAGAAGCACCAGGAACTGTATCTGTCGGGTTCAGGTAGCCCTTTCCCGAGTCCCAAAGCCAAATAGTAAACTGGCCCTTGTTCTAATAGATTTCTGTAAAGCATTTGACACAATCTCATGGGAATTTATGGAAGTGGTTCTCCTGTGTATGGGGCTGGGAACACAATTTTGTAAAATGATTCACCTCCTGTACCGAAGCCCAGAAGCCCAGGTCCATGTGTATTGAATTTTATACCCCTGCCCATTTCCAATTTGTAGTGGAAAGCACCGGGGATGTCCCCTCTCCCCGTTGGTATTTTCTCTAGCCATGGAGGCCTTGGTGTGCCTGCTGCTCTGTGACCCTCTGAAATGGGGCTGGAGATGCGGGTAATGACTAGAAGACAGAGTGGTATTAAATGCAGATGACGTCCTGGTATTTATGGGTGATCCCCCTACCTCGGGCCCCAGATGCCTGGAGCTACTAGATTTATATTGAGAGCTCTCTGGCTTCTTGTTAATGCAAGTAACTCTACCCTGATGACTGTGACAAGGGATGCGAAGGTCGCTGCTGGTGCCCAAAGTTCCCAGTACGGAAGAATTCCTTTAAATATCTAGGGATCCATGTATTATACCTCCCTGAGCTGGCATGGCAACTTAATTTCAGATGTTTGACCACAGCCTTTGAGCAAGATTTGCAAAGCTGGAAGGTCTGCCCTTAAGTCCTATGGGGTGCACTGCACTCTTTAAAATGATGTGACTCCCCCACTATCTTTATGTTTTGGCAAACTTCCCCTATTGCATACCACGTGAGTGGTTCCGCTCCCCTCAAAAATCACGACTTTTATATGGAACGGGGCCGGCACAAACTAGCCTTCAATTTGGTGCAGAAATCACCATTTGAAGGGGGATTGGGAATTCCAGATTCATATATTTACTGTCTCACCTCACAAATAGTGCCTGTCAATGATTGGTTTGCAGGTGACTGGGATGACCCCGCCTTTCAACTTGAGATCTACTCAGTAGGTTCTAGTGGGCTTCTAGGCCTGCTGTATGGGGGGAGAATGTCCAATAAGATGCCCTCCTGCACTTGAGTTGTAATATACTGCTGGAGGGCAGTGTTGAGCTTACTACAATGGGATCGCTGTTTAATGCAGATGATGCCCTTGTGGCAGGGTAAATGGCTGCAACAGCTTACAGCACTTAAGGGTTTTCACTACTGGGACAAAAAATGGATTATTTACCTGGGAGACGTCTGTAGAGAGGGAAGTCTAATGTCATTTCAGGATCTAAAAGAGCAATATGACTTAGCCAATACACAATTCTTCCGCTTTCTACAGACCACTTGAGGTAAAGATACTAATGTGACATTTGGGGGAAAAAAAGCATTATCCCAAATCTATTGATCCTTACCCACTCATGTCCCCAATGGCTTTGGCTTCTTGAGACAGAAATGGGCAAAGTGTGTTGGGAACCTAGACAATGATGACTGGTAGAAGGTGTTTCTGGCCCCGAAGGAACTGGCCATATCTGCAAGACTATGCACAGTACAATTCAAATGCTTTCATGCATCCTACCCAAACCCTGCACGCCTACAGCGAATGTCCCCTATGACACATCCGGCCTGCACTAGATGTAACTTTCCCTTGGGGAATTTCTTCCATGTGACTGTCCTTGGATAAAACCCTTCTGGGTGGCAGTCAGAGAAGAGATATCGGAGGTCCTGGGATGTCAAATTGATCTGACCTCTAAAATAGCACTATTGCATTATTAGAGGAAATGGGAGGCCCACGTGCAGAGTGTAACTTTATAGGAGTGACCTGCCTCAATGCAAAAAGTGACACAGTCGGTGTGTGGAAGCAACCAACAATCCCATCAATGGCAGTGTGATGGGTGGGGGTGGGCTGGTGTGCACATCAAGAGAAGCCGATCTATGCCTGTCGGGGGTGTTCAAAGAAACATGACAAAATGTGGGGTAAATGGTGGAACTACTATGGTTTACCAATTAAATGGTCTTCGCAATGTGTAAATATGGGCAGCTGTATGATGTACTAAGTCTGAATATTCAATGTTTGCTCTTATCGTTGAATGTCATGTGCACACTGTTTCCAAACAATAAAATTAGTTATATAAAAAAAAGAGTTCCTGCAAAAATGTTTACGTTGTTGTGAAATCGGGACACATTGTTTTTTGAAAAAGTGTTTTAGCCCAGGGGTGGGGTCCCTCTGGGCCCAGCACCAGAGCTAAGGGGACAGGGTGATTTTACCCTGGCCTGTGTCTCATTTTAAATCTTTTTTTCTGGGACTCAGCTTCAACCAAGTCCCAAGATAGCTGGCAACACTTCCTGGTTGAAGCGCTGGCACCCAATCAGAGCTCTGCATTTTCCTGAAAGAGTTCATCATTATATGAGAAGTAATCATGGCCAGAGATATACACATTTGGATTTCCTTTAATATCTCAAAAACTACTGAAAAGATATACATCAAATAACTGAAAGAGTAATCTGCGTACCGAAAGCTAACCTTTTGCCAAATGTGGTGTAATTCCGTCCAGTGGTTTCAGCTGTAGACATATTCAAAACTCCTATGGTAATTGACATGGGAAACACATGTTTTTTACTCCCCTTTTTCTCACACCCGCTTGATTGATTACCCCAAACCTTCCCATTTGTGAAGATTCACCAAATGATGCCAAAGATATAGGTTAGTAAAAAACACTTTGGGGCATATTTATACTCCGTTTGCGCCGAATTTGCGTCGTTTTTTTCGACGCAAATTCGGCGCAAAACTAACGCCATATTTATACTTTGGCGTTAGACGCGTCTAGCGCCAAAGTATGAGGAATGAGCGTCATTTTTTTGCGTGAACGCCTTCCTTGCGTTAATGAGATGCAAGGTAGGCGTTCCCGTCTAAAAAAATGACTGCGACGCAAATGCGTCGTATTTATACTCCCGGGCAAAAATGACGCCCGGGAGTGGGCGGGGCAAAAAACCCCGCATTTGCGCCTCTTTTTAACGCCTGGGTCAGGGCAGGCGTTAAGGGACCTGTGGGCTCAAAATGAGCCCACAGCTGCCCTCCCATGCCCCCAGGGACCCCCCCTGCCACCCTTGCCCACCCCAGGAGGACACCCAAGGATGGAGGGACCCATCCCAGGGACATTCAGGTAAGTTCAGGAAAGTATAATTTTTTTTTTTTTTCAATTTTTTTTTGGCATAGGGGGGCCTGATTTGTGCCCCCCTACATGCCACAATGCCCAATGACCATGCCCAGAGGACATAAGTCCCCTGGGCATGGCCATTGGGCAAGGGGGCATGACTCCTGTCTTTACTAAGACAGGAGTCATGTAAATGGCGTCTGGGCGTCGTTAAAAATGGCGCAAATCGGGTGGAGGCGATTTTTTTGCCTCTACCTGACTTGCCCCATTTTAAGACGCCCTAACACCATTTTCCCCAACGCCGGCGCTGCCTGGTGTACGTGGTTTTTTTCCACGCACACCAGGCAGCGCCGGTCTGCTAGCGCCGGCTAACGCCATTGAATAAATACGGCGCCCGCACAGCGCTTCAGAATGGCGTTAGCCGGCGCTAATTTTTTTGACGCAAAACTGCGATAGCGCAGTTTTGCGTCAAAAAGTATAAATATGGCCCTTTATATGTAACCTAGTGGTGGTCCTACCTATAAGTTCCTAGTGGCGACTGCCATTAGGTTTCACACATATATATAAACATAACCTAGTGGAGGGCGCCACTAGGTAGTTATAGTTAGGACCTAGTTTCAAGAGAAAACAGCTTTTATTGTTTTGCTAATAACTTTGGCGCCATTTGATGAAATTTTCCAAAACAAAAACGGACGTCACTTCAGTTGCTGTCTGGAAAGTTTCAGGGTGATCCATCAATCAGGGACTGAGAAAAAGGGGGGTCCCAAAACATTTTCCCCATTCATTTTTCCACAGGGATTGTGAACAGGGATAGCACCGAAACCACTGGACGGAATTACAGCAGATTTAGCAGAAAGGTAGCTCTTAGTCCAGAAAGAGGCCTTTTTGTTATTTGGCATAAATCCGTTCAGTAGTTTAAGAGAAATTAAAGTAAATTTAATTTTGTATACATAGGGATGTGAAGGATTCGCGACCCCTCCTGATCTCGTGCTGAGATCTGATTGGCAGACAACACTTCAAAAAGAAAGTGTTTTCATCTGAATCCCACAAAAAAGGTTACAAATAAAGAAAAGGGGCCAGTATAGAGTCCCCCTGGCCCCTTGGTTCTGGTGGTGGGGTCCCAGCCCTCCCCTCCCCCGCCCAAAAAGCATTTTTTGACAAATTTACGGCAGGTGTTGAGGTGGATCCATCGTAAATTAAACATATTAATTATTATATAACATATAATTATTATATATATATATGAAGAGGGAGCTGATTGTGACCGCCAGAGAAACCACACATGTGTGAAAAACAAATGTGTCCATGTGCGTCATGTGCCCTATGTGCCTCGGGTCAGCCTGAGCTCAGGAAGGCTGACCTCGTTAGTTACATCATCATCAGTTTTTTTTATATTTCAACCCCTGGATCGGTGCGATTGCCCCCACAGGGGAAACCATGAATTGTTTTGAAAAAATAATGCTCTTGCTGGTGGGGGTGGCCCACTTACATGAGGGCCAACACGCCCAACAACGTCCCTGGAACCTAGGGACATTTCCTGGCCATGAATTTATATCATAACTCAGCCTCGCCATGCACTGCTAATCACCCTACAAATTACAAAACTCATGACATCTTTGATAACATAATTGATAATATCAATGTAATATTTGCGGTAAAATGTGTGATCCATGGCCCGGAAATGGTGCCAGACAGGCATTCATTGAAAAGGGAGACTCTTTCCATCAATGCCTCCCTACCATCTGGAGAGGCCATTTTGGCCTTTTTTTCCACTGGAGTGGGGAAGAGAACACTTACCTTCTTCTCCATGCTCTGGTGGGTAAAATGTGATGTTTGGGCACCTCTTGGCGCTCTGACATCATAGATGGGTGAGAGGGGGCAGGAAGAGACTCAGAAGTGATTCCCCATCTACCCCACAGAGTATTCTTTTAAGCCCTCCCTGGTGAGGGCCAATGGCCATCAGACGCACCAGGGAGGGTGTGCGTGCAACAACCAATGGCAGTCAGACGCCCCAATAGGGTTAAAACAACAAAGTTTCTTTGAGAGTGGGCAGTGATGCAGGGGACCACTGTCAACTCTTGAACAACCTAATTTTTTTCAAATGCAGCCCTACTTGCTTTAGGGGAAATTAATTGCATTTAATTGCATTTAAACAAAATAAATAAAATACTTTATTTAAATGCAATCACCGGCATGAGCAGGCCACCATGAGTGATGGCACCAAGTCAGAACTAGTCACAATTTGCAACCTACCTCATGAAAAGTAATGAGGTAGATCAAATTTCCATCTACTGCAAGTGATTTTCCGAACAATCCCTAATAGTACATACGTTGGTTCACAAAATCAGAATCAACCTGCAAAAAGTCACTGCATAATTTGCAATCATTGTTTGTGAATCAATTCTTATAACATCTGGCTCAATGTTACATAGACATGGAAATGGCTATGTATGTCTATTAGACAGCCAGACTTTCAATTTTTGTATATGATCTAAAGATTAATAAACGGGCCTGCACCTCTTGCACATGTGTTGAGAGTTGCATTATGAAAGTACCAGATATTTATTTTATGACAACATATATCAATATACTGGTCCACCTAGTACTCTCCCAATGCTGATAAGTATCTATGGTGATAAACAAACCTGTTAATATTGCATAACAAATCACAAATTAGTATAATACTTTGATATTATTCCTTTATTTATGCATGACCCGCATTGTTCTTCTATTCCTCCCGCCTCTACTCCACATTCATGGCCCTCCATGGTTGCTGAGTGGATAATTCCCCTTACTATTTCCTCCCAGGGTTAAAGTTCCCCTTCTAGTGGAGGTCTATTGCCAGTGCGAATGTTTCTTGACAATGTAAAGACATTACCTTCAGGACACGACACTTATCTTTATTTTACGTCATAGAGATTATGAGGTAAAGATGAATTCATGTTTACTGTATTTGCAATGCCCTTCCAGAGTTTACTTTGACACTTGATTTTTGTAGGAGGTGTCCTATAAGTCTTGACTCTTCCATGACATTCTCTTCAGCAAGCACATGAAGTTCTCATTCACTAAATCTAATTTTGTATCAATATACAGTCAGTGCAACAGACGATACCGAGGTCAGTCACTTACTTCACTGCGAGCCAGCACAATCAGGCGAGTACCTACATGGCTGCCCCGCTGTGACTGGAGGAGACAGAGAGGGACCTGTGGCAAAATCAATGCCATTGCTGCACATTCTGCAGTGCTGGCACACCACAACTGCCTCACTGTGACGTGAAACAGTGCTCTCTGGCTGGGCAGCAGAACCACCACCCTGGCTGCCGAGCCGCCGTGGTTCTCACTCCAGCAGCCCGGCCACCAGTGGGATTGGGCCTGAGTCAGTTGGCGTCCACAAGATCATACCACCACAGTAAAAGCAGCGACCTCACAGGTTGCCAACAGGCTCACGATGGCTGTGAGCTGTGGGGGTGATGTTGCGGTCATGAGCCTGAAGGTCATCCATACTGCCATGGTGGTATGAGCGGCGTGCTCTCAACTGAGCTACTATGATTGCGCACACACACACTGCAGGCAGCAGCTAGCAATAACTTGAAATGCCACCACCCAACAGACACCCACCTACTGAAGTGAGTCTAACAAACTCAAACTCACACTGTCTCCGTAGTAGCCAGCCATTGGGCAGTGACTCCTCCTGATGTCACTATGCTGCGTGGTGTGTTACATTGTAGCACACTAGTACCAGCTTGTGAGCAGATGAGCCAGCCCTCAAGCCTGCTGGAATTAGCATGCACCAAGGGATGCTACTGTAGCTTTCAAGATTGGTGCATTTCAGCATCACTCGGCTTGAGTAGCTGAGAGACGCTATAATGAATGCCTGAGAGTAGGGCAAGCTAATAAAGCCTCATGCATAGCTCCAAATGAATATTTGGCTCTGGCTCAGCTGTTGTCTCATGGTGAGAACAGATGAGTCAAAACTGAGTGGCACAAACAATCCCACACATTTTTGAAAGACCAAAACCAATAGATACATGACCTGTAGGCACACAAAATCTAAAAAGAATGACTTTCTGCATTATGTGTGTCTGTGCCTGAGCTGAGCTGTTATTCATATGCGTATCATTAAAGACATACAGGAAGTTAGAGTTCTCTTTGTTGTGTTAATCAGTTTAATTGCCGTCATCGAAGTGCTGACCATCTTTCACCTTAATATTTAAGCCAGGAGAAAGTATGCTATTAACATTAACATAGTCTTTTGTCTTCCTTTACAGTTAAAGTTGTTATTTTTCAACAAATAGATTTAAAAAATGTATACATACATATTGTGTCAGATTGAATTAACACATGAGTACCTTGAATATTGGACATAGTGTACTATTTTAGGTCATGAAATAATTGAACACAAAGCATTGTCCTTTGGTGGTAAAAACAAGGGAGTATTAGAACATTGGAATGTTGGGGGCTTCACTTGAGACAATGGAGAGCTCTGGGCTTTTTCTGGGTAGTAAAAGCCCGGAAGTTAACATTCCAATGTTCTTGTGAACAAAGGCCTCATAGAGGCCAAGGGGATTTTGATTCCCTTGAGCTCCACGTGGACTTTGTTTTATTTATTAGAGCATTCTGCCATCTAGTGGCAGAATGTTCTAAGAGCATTATAGCCCTTCGTTGCAGGGCTATATTGGCCATTAAAGTCCTGCTTCCTTGTTTAACCCTGGAGCGGGCCTTTAATGGCCGGTATGGCCTACTAAAGTAGGCTTTAAGAGATACCTATCCAGTGTCTGTATTGCAGAATGTATAACCAGGAAACTTCTATTCAAATTCTAGCTCAACAACTTGACCACTTTGTGTGATCCAAGGCAAATTACTTCACTTCACTTGACTCATTTTAATTGTGTGTCCCAACAGAAGACACCTTGATGAAATTTCAATCAGATTGTGTGCTATATAAATAACTCACATACGATTTAATAGTAAATTATGTTACTTTACATACAACAATATTGGCTACACATGCAGCGCACATAAGAAACTGGTATCTCTTGGTTCACTCACTGGATTACTAATAAAGCACTGGAGGTGGGGAAAAGTTAATGTTGAAAAAGTATCTGTTTTATCAGATGACACTGCAGTGATATGATCCAATGCACAAAAGTGAAACACACGTGTTGAAGAAATAGCCTGTTTTAATCTGAAAGAATCTATATCATGTTTTTATATGATGTTTATTGTAACACTGGCTTGGCACTGACTCTGCTTTGCATAATTAATTTTAGTTTGCCCACTTTTAGCTCCTCTGTCTTTTATTTAGAAGATGGGGAAGTTAGTTAGAGCCTTAGAACCATCCTAGTATTGGGAGTGAAAATGAGAACAAAGCTGGTGGGGTTGGCATCAGAGAAGATGGTAGAGAAACCTGACCATTAGCATCAGCAGCCATTTCACGTGGAGGCAAAAATGCAGCAGAGTTGTAGGGGAGATGTGGAAATTCCTCAGGAAGTTTCACCATGACACAAATAAGTATCCTCCTACCCCACTCAGTCAATCTTGTGAAATTCCTTCCAAGAGCCCAATGATTTTGCGTGGCAGTTGTTGAATGTGTGTGGAATACACAGAGCAGCAGAGCCACCTGCAGTGATTGCATAGTGAAGGAAATGATTCATCCTATACCCTCAAACAGGAGTGAGGGGGGCTTTGGCAAGTCCTTATATACTGTACCTGTTGTTATCTCAGGCTCAAACTGAATGTTTGAGACTTACGTAGTGAATCCCACAGTGATATCTACCCAGCAGCAGCATGAGCAACTGGCAGCATCCCAGTGGCTTAACAAAGGCCCCCACAGCCCCAGCGTTGTGGGAGACCCCTGTGTTCCAGGGAGCTCCTCAGCACAGTACAAATGTGCACGGGAAGAAGGCCTGTGACTGAGTCCAGAGGGGAGGAGGCCCCCTCCAGTTACCTTGCAGGGGGGCCCCATAAAGTTTTGCTACACCATTGCGACAATGCTGGAGATGAAAAAAGTAAATCAACAGATGACAGACTTCTTGCAGGATAGCTCTACTGCTCAAAAGGACTTGGCTTGTTCTATGTGACTCTGCTTTGTAAGCAGCTGCTCTTGTGAGTGCCTCTCTTGTTCATGCTTGCTCACTGAACCAGGCTCAATGTCTTCCCCTTCAACACAGTCTAAAACTGAGCCACATTCTCTTTAACAATGTAGTCAAACAAAGTGGCCAAACATTTAATATATTCAAATTAACATCTTATTAGTGTACTGTATCATACAGCTTTATGTCCCTGCTGCAGTAGTGAGTAAGAGTTTAACTGGTGCTTAGCTAGGCCTGATAAGGCATATGATCTTTAATTTATAAGAAATTCTGATGTATAAGGTGCTACTCAAGGATTTTGTTTACCTCTTAATACCATAAATTGTCAACCTCTTCTTCTGTGGATTGAGACCTGATGCTTCTGACTCTATCATTGTATGTTGTATGTAATGGTGTTTTGATATCCTCTAAGAATAACCCCTATGCTAAAAGTGTTGTAAAATGAAACACAGCAGTTCAGGAAAGTCTAAAATTCTTACATTTGTTTATTGCATAATTAGCCAGTATGCAAGCAAAAAATGCACGTCACTTGTCCTCTTTCACTAGACTAAAGTTCCCACTCAAAATCCAGTTGGAGCATTAAATGCTAAAATCCACACATTTTGAGCACATTTTTATACAGATTTTTTATCAGTTCATGTCAATGGAAAATGAGCTATATTATCTAATGAGCAAAGGGTGGGATCTTCTCATGAGAAAAAATTTGAAAAGTACTGGAAGGCTAAATACAGTACTTTTGTTGTAGGAGTCCTGTTGTAGCAACAAGACTTCTGGATTTTTGGCAGCAGCACCACAGAGCGTGAGGGACTGAGTTTGATCCCACACTGGCTGACAACTGCAGGCCTAACCCTTCCAGCTAGCTAGCAGCACTTCACCAGTACCAGAGGTAGAAGTGATTTGGGCAGCCTTTCTCATAACGCTCAGACTCCTCAGAGACGTTGAGGTAGAACAGATCGTACTCCTTTCTCTCAGTTAGGCAAGTATCATACATGCAAAGACAAAACAGGAGCAAGATCCTGGGTAAGTAGGTTTTATTGAAGCAACTGCATTCTATGTAAAAAGGCATGAATCACGATTATGAGGATGATGAAACACAACACTATTACAGCATTGACCAGGAAAGTGAAACACAGGAAGAGTCCCACCATACTGACACAATAGCATGACTAATATCCCTGCCTACCCTACTAAGTTTCTACATGAGAGCAAATAGCAGTGGTAGACATAATCTGCAATATATAGGGGTCTTCCTCCTCTCTCTCTGCAAACTTGGGTAGTGAGGTGCCCACCTCCCGTATCCCTAACTTTGCTAGGCAAACACCTAGCTTACCCAAAGAGGTCGCCCAACACTTGAGCAACCCCACCATGACCAACAGGGTCAGGGGTCCTACTTTGCTTTTGGCCATGGGGCCTGCCTCCCAGGCCAAGTGCAGTGCTGCCATGAAGGCCAGCACCCAGCAGAGGCTATTGACAGCTGTTAGCACCCAGAACCACACCCTAAGCTCTCCACTGACAGGTGGCTGAGCTGCTTTAGCGGCAACTGTGGGGTCCTGGCATCCCTCTTGCTGTTTAGAGTGGAGGCTACCACAACCTATGGCAGACACCCTACTTCCACTCTCCCTTCTGTCAGTGCAGGGGCAATGCCCTGCATCGGGACAGCGCCTGACTGCTCAGAACATCTTTGGGGTCAGGTGCAGGTACGCATTCCCGGGGTAGATTTACTGCCGTCTCAAGGAGACATTAATATTCTCCCTCTGACTTGAGGTTCGCGCTTGCCTATGTTGTCGTTTCTCGAGTATGGGATGGGCGACTTATCTACTACGTGACAGTGACATAATTGTCTTCGGTCTGTAAGTGACTACTTAGCACTTATTTCACGTTGTTACATATAATTAGGAGAAGTATTTATGCAGGTCCTGATGAAGCGCCAGAGGATCATTTTTGTGACCAAATCACCGCAAAACATGTTGACCATTTATTGTTAGGACTAGGCACACTTCCTTTTTCCTTTCCTTGGAGTGCTGTGGGACATTACTCCCCGGTCCCACTCCCATTCTTTTTAATCTTGGCCTGATCCTTACCCTGATTCATTAAATTGTGATGTTTATGGGTCAGAGTCAATTTTAACTATATCCTTTTTCTCTCCTTTTCTCAGTATTTTTCGCAGACCTTATCTCCAATTATTACATCACTTTCGGTTGAGTGCCACCACAGAAGTGTGGTAGGCCCGCCAGACATTGCAGTACCGGTCTGACGAAGGAGCTAGCCCAATGATGATGCTCAGCATCCTAGTGGATGCGTGAGGGCTCTCCTGCCAATAGTGACTCCCTCTCTCTCCCTGCATACCTACTTATTGGAACAGTGTACCCATTTTCATTACGTACAGAGGCCTCACCAGTGCCAGCTCTGGGCTCCCCCCTACTGGGGCAGAAGGCCTTTGGCTCCCTGGACCTCTCTGTAAGAGTGACCTACCTTTCCTTTTCTTCTTCCCTTTTCATGGGGACCCCTGTCCCCTAACTGTAAGGACTGGCACCCCAGGACTTTGGGTTAGGGGGTGCCCTAGGCGACTGCCCCATCTGGGACCAGACTCACCTCTGGGAGATCATTGCCCAGGATACAATCTAGGGGGAGGTCAGCACTGACTACCACCCTAAACCAGGCAAGGATACCCTCCCTCTCTAGGGGCACTATGGCTATAGGTTTGGAGGTGACCTTCCCTGTGGCTATCCTGACTTTCCTGGTCTCCTCTGTGACATACATGTCTGGGGACACCAACCGGTCACTCACTATGGTGTGACTGGCACAGGTGTCTCTCAGGCCAGTGTTAGGGATCCCATTCACTTGAATGGGGTAAAAGTGCCTACTCCTACCCTCATGGATCACCAGCTTACCATCTAGTCCTGTCTCCCAGCCCAATTCTATGAGGACTTCATCATCTGAGGAGTCCTCCTCCATGGCTACACTGGACAGCCCAGTGCTAACCACCTTCTTTGGACAGGTTGCATCTCCCCTGAAGTGACCTATCTGATGACAGTCAAAGCAGGCCTTACTGTCCAAGAGCTTTTTCAACCCTGGGTCTCCCTGCCTCTGCTTGTCAGAGTGGGAGTGGGATTTATTCCCCTCCTTCTTAGGGTTCTGTGGTACAGAGGGAGTCTCTGTGGTGGGCTTACCACCTCCCTCCTAAGGCTTTTGGGGACCTGACCCACCCGTTCTTGGAGTCTCCCCCCTGGGGCTTGACAACAACCCTGGTTCTTAACCACTCATCGGCTGCCTCCCCCAGCTCTCTGGGGTTGGTCAACTTAGAGTCCACTAGATGCTGGCGTAACCTTTCTTGGACACAATTGGTCAAGATGTACTCTCTCATAATCAAATTGTATAACCCATCATAAGTATGTACTTTCTTACAATTAATCCAGCCCTCTAGTGCATTAAGTGAAGTGTCTACAAAATCAACCCAACACTGGGTAGTGACCTTTTGGGTGTCCCTGAACTTTATCCTGTACTGCTCTGGGGTCAGACCAAACTTCTTGGTTACGCACCTCTTTATACTAGGGTATGAATCTGCCTCCTCTTCAGATAAGGTCAGAAGCCTATCGCTCCCAGAGTTGGGGACCAACTCCCATGGAAGTGAATCCCAGTATTGAGGCTTAACCCTTCTCTCCGGGAGCGCCATCTCAAAGGCCTCTATCCACTTGTCTATGTCATCCCCCTCTACATAAGCAGGAACCACCTCCTTGGTTAGTTTGGGAGAAAAAACCCCACCCATGGACACCTGAACGTCTCTGTTGCTGCCACCATCTCTCTGTTCAATTCTTGCCCACTTCTTCTCTAGCGTCAACTTCTCTGCCTCCAAAGCTATGAGGGCTACCTGGGCCTTAAGTTCCCTTTCCCTGAGGTCCAATTCTGCTTCCTCTTTGTCTGATACCACAGACCCTCCCCTCCCACTAGCTCTGGATGGGGCCCTAGCTGCTGAGATCACAGTGAGGCAATCAACCTCCTCCTCCTGGAGGTTAGAGAGGATATCTTCCCTCTCCCTTCCTACTTCTGAAGCTTCCTCTGTCTCTTTCTGCGCTACTCAGGCTTCAAGGGACTCAACCATCACAGCCTTCCTAAGGTTGTTAGTAGCAGGTATTCCCTTCTTCTACACAACACCCTAAGCTCAGCTGCAGTACGTGTGTGTGTAGGCTAGCCAGATCAAGCTCCGTGGTCTCCCTTAAGTTTTGTGTCACTTAAAAAAAAAACTTTGGCACCAATTGATCAGAACAATTTAGAAAAATCAAAAATGAAGTAATTAAAAAAATAGACCAAATTTGAAAAATCAAAAATACTTTTGCTCTAGGTTAATTTAGATGATTTTTAACTTATTTCACTTAAAACTGCAGTATGACTTTAAACACAAGTACTGGATCCCACCACTGTGCACCAAAAATGTTGGGAAATGGGTTATTGGTAACGGCAGGTAAGTACCTACACTTAGCAATAGGCCACTAACCTCCCCTTAGGTCCAGTTAGGTCTCAGTAAATTAAACCCAGCTCAACCCTTGGTAGCTTGGCAACGAGCTTCAAGGCTTAACTTAGGAGACATATGTGTAAAGCATTTAGAAATCACAAAACAGTAAATAAGTAAAACACAATAAAAATCCAACACCAATTTATAAAAATAGACAATATTTTTATCTTTAAGATGACACCAAAATGATTAAAATCAGATATGGGGAACCGGAGATATGAATTTTTAAAGAATTACTGCTTTTTAGAGCTTAGAAACGAATAGCGACAATCTGGCCATTTGGTTGCACCTTGACTGGGGCAAAGGCAAAGGTTGAGGCCAACCATGATGGAGCCCTGCTCGGCTTCAGCTTGCAGGAGGCCTCGGTCAAAAGTTTACCTTTGGACTTAGTCGTTTTCTTGAAGATTTTCTTCAGCGGGACGAAGTCGCCAGTCCAATCCGACCTCCTGGAACTCTTCCTCAGATACGCATCGCAGTAGCCCTCAGTGGAAATTTTTACCTTCGGACTTAGTTGTTTTTACAAGATGAAAATCCTTTGCCCGGGGTAAACCTGAATCTTGAGCCAACGTCCCTGGAGCCCTCTTCGGATACACTGCCTGGGAGGTCCTGGTCAACTACCTACGTTCGGACATAATCACTTTTTCGGAGATTTTCTTCACCGGGACGTACCTGCAAGTCAGGCCCGGTCGTGGTTGAGGCAAGCCGGCTAGGGTTGCCACGACGGGTTGGTCCCTTAATGGAGCTTTTTTCCAAAGGTTCTCAAAACTTCTGGGTCTTATTCCAGATGTTCCTTTGAGGATCTATTGAAGTCCACAGCTCACCCCAAGGTTCCAGAAACTCTGAGATGCTCCTTGAGGGTGTGGACTACATCTCCCAGAATGCACCTGGGCAAACTCCTTTTGGGCCACTGGACAGTGGTCAGCTGGTCAGTTTCTTCAGGAGTTGGTGCGGGGGACTCTGGTTAGCAAGTTTTCACCTGTAACAAACAGGAAGTCCCTACTTGAACCAGTTTAAGCTAGGCAAAGTCTTTGTGAAGCCCAAGTGTGCAGCTGGTGCAGTCCTCCAGAGTGCAGTGTCCAGGTGCAGGTCAGGGGTCCAGCAGGGCAGTCCTTCTTCTCCTGTAGTTCTTCCTCATAGGGATCTGAGGTGTGGGAGCGGGTGTGACAGTTGTATCCTGGCTCCTGGGTGAAAAACAGGGGGGTCCTGGTTCTCCAATCAGTGCAGGGTCCTCCCCCTGTAATGACTACTTCCTTTGAAGCATGGTAAAAATCAATCCCAGGGAGCAACTTTCCTCAAACATCCATCATGGCTGAAAGTCATTTTTGGAGGTTATATCTGACTGAGCCCACCCACTGGTGTGGCTAAAAATCTTAAACACACCCTTCTCCTGTCCTCTCCTAATCTAATCAGGGGGGCACTTAATTGTCTGGGTTTGCAGGATATGAGAGAGGTGGTGGGTTGCTCCAAATGTCCTTCCCTGCCTTTGAAGACCATTTTGGCAGCCCTCCCCCTTTCTGCCTCTCCATCTGCTGAGGGAAGATCTCCTCCCTCAGGTACATCTCTTTGTGTTGAGCCAGGCCACTTCACACCTCATCAAGGCAGCCTGGCATGGCTTCCAGAGGCTGGCCAGTCAGAGCAAAGCAGCAAAAACACTGCAAGGCTGAAGTTGGCAACTTTTTAGGTAAAGTTTAAAACTCTTTACCTGAACAAGTTATATTAAATCCAACAACTGGAAGTTGTGGGATGTATTATAAAAATTAATTTGATACCAAACTTGAGGGATCTGTTACGTAAGGGGACTTTTAAAATTAAAATAAAGTCTCCCCATTCTAGCCTATGGAGGCCATTCACTACAATGAGGGAAAAACACATTTGCCTGTTTTACCTCACCAGGGCTTATAACACTATTTTTATAAGGTCCCTGCTTATAGCTACATGGCACCCAGCCCTAGGGTCACATAGGGCACACCTTAGGGGTGACTTATATGTAAAAATAAGGTAATTTAAGACTTTGGAACTACTTTTAATTTCCAAAGTCGAATTTGCATGTGACTTTAATGTTAAAGCAGTCAATAAGGTAGGCATGCATTTAATATGACACTGGGCACCTCAGCAGTGCACCTATGGGGGCACAACCTATGCTTAGGTCCCTAAACCTACATGCCCTGCCATATACTAGAGACTTATAGGAAGGTTAAACAGAGCACAGGCCCTGGGACTGGTTAGCAGTACCCAGGGCACCATCAGAGTCAGGAAAACACCAGCAAAAAGTGAAAAATGGGGGCAAAAAGTCAGGGGGCCTCTGCAATCAGCCCTGTTTTCCCACATTCTTCAACAGAGGATGTAAGATTTGTGGTAATCCAAATCGTTCTCTCAGAGGAAAAAGTGCATCATACTGTAAACAAGAGGTGGGTAGACAGTAGGAACTGTTTAGGATGCTTGTTTTAAAGAACAAAAGCTAGATATCTATTCCAGACACCTTGGGTGAATCAGGAGCTTCTGTCCGTCAAAAGACAAACCTAGTCAGATATCTGCTTGGTGCTTCTTGAAACATACAAATTCTGTTCACCACGGATTCTAGAAAGGGATGTCTAGCTTTAAGGCTGTTTTGTATACACCATTTTCATAATTTCCAAATATAAAATGCCTAATTTAGCTGAACCACCCACTTCAAATCGGGACTCACGGTTCAGTTAATATGAGTTCAATCCATCCTTCTAACGTCCTGTTTGGACACAGATTACAGATTTGTCCTGCTTGAAATGATTGATCTGTATCTGTTTCTACTTGCAAAGGTAAAATCTTACATTCAGATAAAGAGATTGCATCACTTCAACACTGAGCATGCATCGGCCAGCTATGTAGGGAGCCCACTTAGCAGTAGATTATCACCATTTCCGCAGATGGCTTCTGTTTTATTATATACACCTGGGTTATATATGATCCTAATTCCACCACCCTTTAGTATTTTCAAGCCAAGGCATTTTAAATATTCCAGAGTGGAGTAGTGTCTCCCACGGAGATGCCTTCCTTACAACATTAACGGCTCAATTGACAATCCTACGCAGTATTGCACGGTTTGAGGTGCTGACCAATCCCTGGTTGGACCGGTTGTTGACCTAGAAATATCCCTGCCCCTCTGTATCCAGCTGTAGTTGCTAGAAATCTGGGTATATAATTTGATCACCTTCTCTGTTTCTGTGGTAAAATATTGTTTTGGATTATGAAAATGCTAAGGACGTTCCTTACTATGCTCCCTTAGGAAGCTCAGAGAGTGGTCGTGCAGGTACTAGTCGTTTTACACCTTGACTATGTCAACGTTCTTTATTTGGTCCTGCCGGATTATCTTCTTCAGAATTTGCAACTGGTGCAGAATGCGGCGGTTCGCCTAAGCTTTCCCATTGTTCGGTAAATTCCTTATACAGACTGGAGTTGCACAGGTTACAAGTAAAAAAGAGAATTTTGTTCAAGACATTGTCCTAAGCCCATTGTACCTTTCTATGTCATAGGCCACAGTATGTGTCTGTTAGACTGCAGCAGTACCACCCAACTCGGATGCTTTCCTCAAGTGAGGCTTGGCTGATAGTGGTATCTCGCTTTAAGTAAATCACAATAGGGGGGTCATCTTTTATGGTACGAGCTGTGAAAGTCCGGAATAGTTTATCGTTTCAATTTAGAGCTTTCAAGAAGAAACGATCTTGCAGAAAAGGCTTAAGACACATCTGTTTAGGACATAATGCATTCTATTCTTCTGAGGTTCCTGTTGGATCAGAACCGGGACACTCTGAGTAGCTGTGTGCAATATAAGCCATTTCATTTATTCACTCGAGGTGTTACAATTTAACCACAATGAGGGTACATTTCAGTATATGCAGCAGTACCTTTGTCCCTCTAGTCTGTAAGCATCTACTCTTGCACGTACCTCTCCAATGCATTCTTGAACATTGCAGTTGTGTATTTAGAGATATCTTCTCCACCTACTGCCGTCAACATTTGTGCATTTTTGTGTCAATGCTCACAAAAGTATTTTATCAGATGTGTCACCAGCTGTGCTGTCACACCTGGTGCCAGGTTCTATCTCCATTCTAGGCAGGTTCAGATCGAGAAAGTAATGTATTTCTAATACTATATAGCCCAGTAAAATGTGAGATGATATTTTGTGTAATATTGGGACTGACATGGGCATACTGACATATATACAAAAAACACCACACCATATGTTGAGATTATGTGCAAAGGAAGACACAAGAGGCCTTTGAGTCATATTTCACCTTCACAAAGCACAAAAGAGCCGTCAATGACTTTTCCATTTTGCTATCATATCCTCTATGTTCTCAAATAGGCCATCTCCTGTTGTTTGAGCCTTGTTTCCAAACTGAGAAAGCACAAAGTGACTTGTTAGCAAAGAGCATGAAACTGCCCAATTCCTCTTGCGAGGAAGGTGAATTAGGTGACCCAGTGTTTTAGGCATTAGCTCACATTTTAAAGATTAAGTAACATTCACTCATCTGTGATCAATCCAGTTGATTTCTCATTGCAACACAAACTCGAGTACACCTGTCCCTGTCAGAAAAGTAATTTTAACTAGGATTTTGGCTAGCAGTGATCAGCATCCTAAAACAATTGCTTTCTATGTGGTAATATGAATGTCTCCCAACTTGTATGTAGCAAGATTAGAAATCATCAGATATACTCTGTCCTATCGTTTGTGATATTTCTGACTGCACTGAAATAACTTGCTGAGACTGGACTGACACATTGTAGTATTGCTGATGATTCCTCTGCTGCTGCTATGCTTAGGATTGCTGATATTTTTTTGGTTACTGATAGTCCAAGTACTTATCATTTCCCCATAAATCTTTAGTGAAGTTTTGGTACAAACTAGAGGAATCATACGTAGAATTGATTGCTGTTTCATGAAGACCCATTTTATGTGTTGTGCCCAATGATGTAGACGGTGTCACATTAAATGGGACTGATAAACATCTAGTGATAGGTGGAATACTTTAAAAAATATCAGCCACTGACAATCGTTCAGGGCTCTAATCCAGTCCATTATTATTTTGTATGTATGCCACTCCAGTCAGGGGGAAGCCTGACGCAAATGTCGCAAATTACTCTTGGTTAATAGGATTTTCTGGCCCAATCTGTTATGACATCACTGGAGCAATAGGGCACCCCCTCAGCATGTTGACATTGATTTCCATCAATTGTTTACATGCCTTTGAGTCAAACGGATGGAACTAACATCAGGATAGTAAGTGCAGTCGTTTTATTAAAATAAAATCTTTAACAAAATAGCCTCTAAATATACATAAGCAGGCTCTATTGGTACATACAGTCATACAACAGGGAGGAGGGTGGGTCAGTGAGAAATCCGTAGGTAGATACTGAATCCACAAGAAAAAGCATTACCAAAGGTAAGTAGCTTGTTCTTCTGGTGGTTACATTTACCTGTGGGTCCCTCACCTTTTTAATAGAATCCCCAAGCAGACCCACACCGGGAAGTGTGTCCATGGCTATCTATAACAAACACTCCTGCAAAACAGACCGAGCAAAGTTATCATCCCTCCTCATTTCTGAAACTAAACAATAATGTTTTGCAAAAATGTGAAGAGAGGCCCAAGTCTCTGTATAACAAATATTTTGCCAGAGGGATCCCTCTAGCTAAAGCTGAGGTAGAAGATTTAGATTTATTCATCTGAGCTCGAATACTTTTGGGAGGCTCCTTGATTGCCATGCCATAGCAGATCTTGATGCAGAGGATAATCCATCCTGATAGAGTCCTCTTATGTACTGCCACTCCTTTCAGTTTTCCAATGTACTCTACAAAGAGCTGGTCATCTAGCCTGAATTCACTTGTCCTGTCCACGTAGGAACTAATAGCTCTTTTAGAGTCCAACCAATGAAGCCATTCTTCCTCTTTGGCTGAGTAGGGAGGAAGATAGAATTTGGAAAGAGTGATATACTGGCCCATATGGAAGGGAATGACCATTTCTGGCAGGCAGGCAGTCCTGGTTCTCAACACCAATTCATCATAATACCATTGGACAAATTTAGCCCATCTGCCGGATTAAACAGATTTGGTGGGGTGGTGGAGTGTCTTCTGGATGATAAAATAACATCTGCCACTTCAGGGGAAAGGAGAAAGAACTCAGGTTGCCCCATTCAGTCTCTAGGCATGTGGGTGCAGGCTCTGAAGGTAGAGATGTAGAACCCTCCCCTGCGACTGCGAGAGAAGATCTGCCCTGTGAGGGAGACAGAGAGGAGGGCATACAGAGAAGTGAATGATGTCTGTGTACCCCACTCTTTGTGCCCAGTACGGGGCAATCAAAATCACTTGGGCCCAGTTGAGGCAAATATTCCTCAGCACCTGAGGAAACAAGGGTATTGGTGGAAACACATCCCACAATGCTCCCTGCATCAGATACTGGAGGCTGCAGAACAAAAGGCAGTGCTTTATCACTTGAGTAGCAAAGGGGCCTCTCTGAGGAGTCTCCCTTAGATAGAAGCTATGTAGTAAAACTTCCAGATGGAGACTCCAATTGTGATCGGCTAAATGATGCCAACTGCTATGGCACAAATATGATGATCGTTTACTAAGGACTAGAGTTGTAGAGCTTCTCTGCAAAGAAGAGACAACTCTACTCCCTCTTGCATGTTGAAGTACCGCATCGCAGTAGTGTTGTCCATCAAGACTTGAACTGACTAACTGTGAAGGGAAGGGGGAAGTCCTTCGGAGCCACACATATAGCCCACAGTTCTAACAGATTCATATGAATCAACTGTTCTTCTGGAGCTCCCCATCTTAGGGTAGAGGCATCTGTTATGACTGTGGTCTCCACAGGGGGAGGGTGAACCAGTTTCCCTTGAGCAAGGTTGTCTGTCAAACCCCACCATTATAGGTCCACTGCAGTGTCTCTGGAGATGTTTATACAGGCCTGTATATCTCTGCTATATTGAAACCACTGCCTGTAGAGGCACCAATGGAGGGCTTTAATATTCCAGAATGCAAGGTTGACCAGAAAATTGCAACAGTCTAGCAGACTGAGCAGGCATAGCATATATTAAGGACCGGAACTTTCACTCCATCTTGAAACATAGGAATCATAGCCTGAATATTGTGAATCCTCATAGGAGGAATCAAGGCTTGATTCATCGTTGTTTCCATCACTGCTCTTATAAACAGGGTGCACTGAGAGCGCCCAGGTGAGATTTGGGCTTGATGGAAAAACCCAGGTTGAACAATAGCTGACTTGTTACCTGTAAGTGATGCATTACCAACTCCGAAGATCTGGTTTTGACGAGTCAATCATCCAGGCAAGAAAGTACAGGTATTCCTGACCTTTCCAGATGTGCTATCACCTCCATGAAGAATCAAGGATTAAAAGTGAGGACATACAGGAGGACCAAAAACTGATAGTGTTGGGATCCCACTGTGAAGCAATGAAACTTCCTGTGCAAGTTCAGAACAGGAATGTAAAAGTAGGCATCTTTCAAGTCAATTGACATCATCAAGTCTTCCATTTCCAGCACAAGAAGAACCTGAGCTACTGTAAGCATCTTCAATTTTTCCTGTTTGAGAAACCAGTTCAAAATCCTGAGGTCCAGGATTGGAAGTAAATGACAGTCCTTCTTGAGGATCAAAAAATACCATAAGCAGCATTGCTGACCCTGTTCCTGCTCTGGAACCAACTCTACAGCACCCTTCAGGTATGTATGGGCCTTTAGGAGCCAAAGATGGCCTGTAAAAAGAAAATGTGCTAGGGAGAAAGGATGAGGGAAATTCATAGAAAGGCAGGGCATACACCTTCTCCACAATGCTTAGCACCTAACGGTCTAATGTAATACCCTCCACTGATGAACAAATTGGGACACCCATCCTCCTAGCAGTAATGCATATCCTAAGGTGGAAAAACTAGGGCTGCTTTCCTGCGTTGTTAGCAGAGGAGGATGTGAATGAGGAGAAAGATGGAGGGAGGGGAACGGCCCATTGTCTACCCCTATCATGCCCTCTGTAGCTCTTACAGAGTGGGTTAGGTGACTACTCTTGTTGCTGACCATCTTGGTTGCATCCACAAAATGAAATGCCTCCAGAAATGTCTTGAAATCTCTCAAACTGTCTTTAATCTCTTGGGTGAGATTGAAGGCCCAAGGAAGGAGCACTGGCTTACTGTCTTTAAAATGCTCCATAATAGAGTCTGCCTTAGCAACTAACAGGTGAAAGCCATCATAAGGTGAATTCATTGGGGTGCTCTGTACATCCTGTGAAAATCAAGAAGCCCTCAGCCAGGCATGTCTACAGACAGAAACTGAAGTGCCCATATCCCTTGCCACAGAATCAGTTTTATCCATTCCCAACTGTACATCCTGGTGGACTGCAGCCTGTTCATCATTCAGTAGTCGCAAGAAATGACTCTGCACCTCCTCAAGCAATTTAGTTATAACTGTCTGATTTGAATAGAGGTTTTACACAATCAAGTTGTAAGGCCCTATAGCCTTCTGGAGCCTGGGCTGGTATCAACATCATAAACAAAAAAAGCTCAAGCAGGATAAATCAAACATCACAAGCATTGAAATCCAATAGCTTATCACTTGTTATTGGAGAAACCACACAATTAATGGCTTTCAACGTTTTGAATGTATTAGTTGGAGAAATTCTTGCAATATCTCAGGACATTAATACTAATACAGAAACAAATACCTGTGTTTGTAATTGAGACCCTTATCTACATTTTAAAATTCATATGTGTCCCCATCAAGTTAATTCAAATAAATATCAACCAATATGTATTAAGTATCGAACAAATTAATGTGATTAATTGCCTTTGTACATATAATTGTTTTGAAACATTCATACAATTTCAATTTAAGAACCACAAATGATTTATATACTGGTACATTCCTTGCAAACAATTTGTGAAAACAAGACAGTCGTATTAAAATAATTGGGCACACAACAAGTTAAGTCTCCAGCTCAAATGCCACAGATAGAAGACAAATCAATAGAGGCCCTGCCCTTAAGAGAAAATGATGTAAAAAATAGAGTTGAACCTTCAAAGAACACGAGACTTGGATAACAAGACTCTCTGGTGTAGGATGTGATAAGAAGAAGAGTAGATCACTTGGCTATCAACTTTGAAACAGATGTGGCTGTTGTTGGCTTTTGCCAGATAAGATGTACAAAATAGACTATATCAAAGCTTCATTGCAATACAGTAAAGGTACAGAACCTGCTAAAGAAGAGTGGAGCACCTCAGTCAGAATATTAGATTGGAGCTCCATAGTAGGGAGTGTAAGATCCAACATTTCACTGTTTTTTTGGATGATCAAATAATATGATGTGACTTCTGGTTTTTGAACTCCCTTTGGAAAAAGCAATTCCCACTTTGGGGAAGTAACCAAACCACTAATGCCTTTTAACCCTTCAAAGTCTGGGTCCATTGAACATTAGTCAGCAGCATCTCTTTCTTCTCTTTGGGTCTCTTGCTCACCAAAAAAAAACTGTTGTTCCTCAACTAGTTTTTGAGCTTATCTCATGGACCTGTGCTTTGATCCCAAAACCAAAGAAAAAGGATCCAGAGGAAGATGTCCTAGAGAAGGCTGAGGTGGCAATGTCATCTGCAGTGGCATCGGTGACATCGGAGGTGGTGTTGGAGATGTTAACAATGGCACTGGAGTTGAAATATGAGATGTTGGTGCAGAGGTAGTCAGTGCCAGCAATGATGATTGCAGCACTGGTGAAACCCTTGAGGGAAGAATCATTAACTAAGATGGTATTCTCTTCCCAGCAACCTCCATCAGCACCGGTGTGGGAAAGGGTGTCTGGGCCATTGGTATGAATTACATAAAGGGCACTTGCTGGTAAGGCATTGATAATCGTCCCAGAGAGTGAATCAGAGGATCCAAAGGACCCATAGGCACACTAGATGAGGCACTGAAAGCCATGTTCAAAAACAGACTGTGATCAGTACCTGCCATTGGAAAAGCTGGGCGTGTGTGTTCCTGTTGGAGTCTAGGTATTGGATCCAAAGTCGGCGTCACCAGCACCCCAGGTTTTGAAGTCAGAAGAGGTGCTGGGATCAAAGTGGACACTGGTTGTGGAACCAAAGATGGAGCTGGCATGACCTCCTACTGTTCATCCTCCGAGTTTGGTTGTGGAGACACTAAACTCAGTGTCTTATCCTTCAATGACTGACATACAGACTCATGACATCACTTCTTATTATGTTTTCCTCATGACAAGAATGAGGCGACAGGGATCTGGATCTCAGTTGAGATTTACAACACCCTCTCTTCTCATCGCTGGTGCTGGCCAAAAACAGTTTGACTCCTCTCTTCTTCAGTGCCTTCAGATTCATCTTCTCTCAGCTGGAAAAGGCATCAACATCATGGTCTGATCATAAGCACCAAAGACAAATGTCATGTGTGTCAGTAATATACATCTGACCATCACAGACTTTGCAAGGCTTAAAATTTGACTTTCTTGGTGGTGACATTCCGATGAAAAGTGCACCTTTTTAGAAGAATAAAATGTAGAAATGAGAATTCCACATGGAGAGCTTGAATAACTGTTACAAATTGAAGGCATGGAAAAAAGGGGACTGATATCAGCCTGTCCTGCAGGAAGATACTCTACACAGTAGAAATCTGGTGTGGTGATGAGTATGCTATTCCGTTTTACGGAGGATAACAATACTCATCCTCCCACATAGCATGATGTGTAGTTGTTATAGGCATTCTTTACATGAGGGACAGTTATGGTGCTGCAGCAGTTGCTAAGGATTGATGTGCTGCATTGACATTCTAGCAATAGTAAGTTCTTCCAAAGCAAAAGAATGACTTGTTACACGTCTGCCACATGAAAAGGCATATGCGTTGTGGATGATGCTATTTCAAAATGTGCCTGTTTCTTTATCCCTCAGTGGGGTTCAACTTTGTAGAAGAAGTGGTGTCAAAGTAATTTTTCAGAAGCCTTGCGTAACCTTGGCTTCGGACATAAGGGAGCTACGTACAAGATGTTTGCTAGCTGCCCTATATCACTCAGATTGAAGGAAGACTGCCTCTTCGCATCTTAACATTTTAGCTTGGTCATTAAAAGATATTGCTTCCCCCCCTAACAAGCACCCCAGATTGTGAAGGTTCAAGCTGTACCTATATTCCTCAGGAAAAATCCACAATATCAGAACACGTGCGGAAAACGGATTCACCAAATGCCAGATCTATTACTAAACCATGTATTTGATATTAGAAAAAAGGATGGAAATGTCTGAAATGCGTAAGGCCTGAAGAAATGAAAAAGAATTCTTTGTATGTTGCTGGCTTTGCTGCATTCCAAAGTAAACCTGTTGAGGTTGCGCATTTCGTCCAACCAAAACTTTCTTTCTACATAATTAATGGCCTGTCCAGCTGTGAAGGCAGCACCACGGCAAAAGGTACCAGGTCTGTGTTACTCTATCATATTGTCATATATGGAAAATCAGGATGGTGAATGTACTTTGAATTTGCCCATTCGGTGACAAAATGTGCAGTATTGTGATGTTTGACTTCAGCAACTTAAAAAGGATGAAATGTATACCTAGTGAAAGACGTAAATACAAAATTGCAGGACTACTGTGCCAGTATGCACTTTGCGACTCACTCAGAGGCTCACCGAGGGCAACACCAGTATTTAAACAAGTGCCTGCAATTATCTGCTGAACTTTGGCCTGTGATCAAGGACGGAGATGTCTGAAATGCGTAAGGCCTGAAGAAATGAAAAATAATTCTTTGTATGTTGCTGGTTTTGCTGCATTCCAAAATAAACCTGTTGAGAGTGAGCTTTTCATCCGAGGACAACTTTCTTTATATATATATATATATATATATATATATATATATATATATATATGCAAGGGCACGAATTATAGTTACCTTAGGGCGTGAGTTATAGTTACTTGAAAATACTATAACTGCTGAATTTCTATGGTTTTGTGGTTTTGTACGAGTAAATTTAGAACCTAACAATCACATCCCTGCAACCTTTGCTTTTGTCAGTGAATATATGTAAGTATATATATATATATATATATATATATATATATATATATATATATATATATATAAAATAACAGGCATACTCTCTACCTCTCCCATTGGGGTGATCCATTCACCAGGGATCAATTAGTTCAAAATCCCGACTCAATTGCACTAAAAAATGGGCAGTCTTTGGTTTATTTTAGTGGAAGTAGAATGTTATAAATTTCTTTCAAAGAGGAAATATCATCCTCAATGGAGCCATAAAAGCAGATAAGTTGAAAAAGCTGGTTGCCTACTACCAAACTCGCCAGGATCGACTGGGGCCTTGTGTCTCGTATCACCTGTACTACCTCTCCAGGAAAGTCCAGAGTGATCAACATAGCTACGCCCCCTAACTGCCACATTAGCTGACAGATAGAAACCATGAGAAATGAAGCTAGGGCTTTGGAGTGGTCGTGGTATGGGACTTTAAATGGGTCTCCTGATAGAGAATAATCTACCTGTGGCTGACTTCAGCCACGTCAGGATGGATCTGAACTTGATTCTATTATTGATGCCATTGGTGTTACACGTTATCACCACAGGACATATAGAATTAATCTTAAGGAGGTTTATACTGGAATTCCTAAAATACATCCTGCCCTGATGAAACTAATCTGGTCAGTTTAGATGCGCACACTTCTGCTGGTGCCCTCCCTAACCAGCACGCCTGAAGTACCTATATTTTTACACGTGCTAGAAACAACCTGAATTTTCAACTTTGAGGTGTCCCCATCCTCCCTCGCCACCCCCTTCCCCCATGGAGCCCCACCCATCTTCGACCTGCTAGGGAGCAACAACCCACCCACCCTGATGTGCCTCTTTCTGCCACCACCACTCTCCCCACTCCCCACCCAAAATTCCTAGATGAGTGTTTTTACATGGCACCCGCGGGACTGCCTTCTGTGGTATGCTAGTCTGCTATCTAGCCTGCAGTTAGGATTTAGCCTTTGGATCTCGAGATGCAACACTTGCTTGATAGGAGTATTCAATTTTTGGCTAGTAAAGTTCTGCCATACCCCACGTTTTTTCAATAGAAACCGAAAAATCTTTTGCATGATCAACAGATTGGAAAACTTGTGATTGCCGTTTACACATTACTTTTAACTTTGAATGCTGAACAATCCCTGCTGGGACCCCTTGGTTCTGAAAACCTTCAGTTCAAATTTTTAATTCTTTGTGGTGTCATGTTGCAAGTATTGACATACCTGGAAAAAAATTAAAAGAATAGTTATCTACAGTCTGATACTGTTAGAAATGGGGTCCTTGGTTGGCAGTAAGGTTACCCCCTTCCAAGCAAGGACCCGCACTCTAGTCTGGGTAAAAGATAATCACTTTCAGCTAACCCCTGCTTACCCCCTTGGTAGCTTGGCACGAGCGGTAGGCTTAACTTCAGTGCTAGGTGTAAAGTATTTGTACCAACACACACAGTAACTTAATGAAATAACTACAAAATGACACAACACAGGATTAGAAAAATAGAAAATATTTATCTAAACAAAACAAGACCAACATGACAAAAATCTGCAATACACAAGTCATCAATTAAAAAGCAAAAAGAGTCTTCATGTAGTTTTAAATACACACTAACACTGTTAACGTGAAAATGTCCCTTGGGTGCGTCAACACCTATACACAGCCACAATTTTTGATGTTAGCCTGTTTAGATATATAGGTATATGTTCTTTGTCATGTAATTAGGCATGTCTTTTTCAATTATGTACTTTTTCTTTACAGGACAAATGCTTATACACCTCAAACTTTCTAGTACTGTTATCTATGAGAGATTTTGTTTTGTCAGGAGGAGATGGACAAGAGGAGTTTTCACTAGGTAGTATTCAAATCCTCGTGTATCTTGGTTACAATATCAATTCAGTTCTGCAACTAAAAGTCCTAAATACTAAACCAAAGTAGTGTATAGTATGTGTGTATAAAAGTGGGAGTGGACTAAGTAATAAAAGAATATGGTACTCAGAGAAGAGTCATGTATCAATCTCAACCATACTCACATTTAATCACAATCAGGGTTCTACATTTTTAAGGTAAGTAAAATTACTAAATTGTGCCTTATGGGCACTGATGATATTTTGCGAAGTGTGTGTCAGAAGGGGATAAATAAAGGTGAGTGGCAACACAATTGCTTCAATAGCAAAAGTTTCTATAGGAAAGGACATTGTACATTACAAAATCATTTACTCACCCTTTCGGTTAAGATAAGGTTGTTACATGGAGAGAAGGAGAGATTTCACTTGGGGTCATAATTGTGCTCCACCTTTCTGTCCATGACCCTCCAATACTATAACTTATCTCCACTATTAGCCTCTCTGCATCAGAATAATCTCTTTCTACTCTTGTCCGGATTTTACCTCCCTGCCTCCTCCACTGACTCATGATCAATGCCTACCTCTCGGCAGCATAACTGGGTCAACGCGAGACCTCTAGTTGTAAGCCGTTCCATGGGTGGAGCAAGGGAGTTCCCATGCACTCACCCATCGATTTTGGGGAATTTTCAGATTTTCAAACACTTGTAATACTAGGAATGCATCAAAATGTTACGCCTTTCCAAGTGAGGGGTAAAAAAAGGAGAAATATCTTTATTTGTCCTCGTTATTTCCTCTTTACACATATGGTGCATTATTCAGCACGTTTAGCAAGAGGAAAATGCCTCTAAGGATTGTTTTTTGTGCAGAAGATGTCACACAGTGCACCAGTGCAAGGTGAGAGCAGAAGTGCTCCATATGTATGTAAATATGGAGCGTTTTGCTCTCTCCCTTACACGCAACTCAGCGCAGCAACTTTGCTTGCTGCACTGCTGCCAGTTAAATAAATGTACTCCCTAGTTTTTGCAGCTTCAGTTTGATGCTGTTAAGCTGCACATGTGTGATGGAATCAGAGATGGGCGTATTACACCAGGTTTTGCAGGAGGCATGAAAACTAGGTCTGGGTGGATTTTGCAGAGTTCTGCTATGCGGAACTCTGTGAAGTGACCAAAAAACTCTGCCTTGCAATGCAGAGTTCTGCAAGCAGCAGAGAGCCATAGGTCACGCCGTACGTGCTGATTATTAGCGCCGGGTGTTTGTCCTGTGCTGAAAAATCAGCGTGAACGGCACTACGAGTAGTGCAAGAAGGTGCTGCTTTTTTTCTGCCACCCGAGTAGGTTTTCTACTCAAGTGGCACCTTCCTTAACGCGAATAGAAGGTTTCTCTATGTGAACGGTAGCCACCACCCGCAACTGCCCACGTTGAGAAATCTCATTGGTAGGTGGTCTGAGTGAGATTTTCCTCGCTAGCACTCATCAACTTAACGTTGAGTGCAAATGATGAAAAAAACTCTGCCAAATGGAGTTTTTCATAACTGATTTCTAGCTCAAAATTGCTAGAATGCTGGCCCCTACATATTGCAACAGTGGCATGTCATTTGTAAAGGGTCAACTTTTCACCACACAGTCAGTGACTGTGGCATTTAGATTATACTGAAGCTATTAAGACAAAACCTTTGACCTAATTGCAAACAATTAAGTAATGCTGCCACAGAAATGGAGCACATTAAGCTAGTTAATTATTCTTTCTTGCTGCTTAATTCCAGCGGCTCGGTCCATATCATACTACAGCTACATCCCTTCACTCCCTGTCAAGGGGTGACCCTGAGAAAGGCAAAGTCAAGACTATGCTATTGACACGTCACTCCAAAACCCATGGTCTCTGGTAAGGGCATTTTCAATTTGAATATCCAAACTCACCATCGCTGGAGGGTACAGAACCACCTTAAAATCACCAAGCTCAGTGACATTCCTTTAGTTGGCCCCATAGCAGCAGAGTGGCACAATGGGCATACGGATTTGAATCTCAGTGTAATTGGAGGGATGGCTGACTTCCCAGTAGTATTCAGTTTACAAGGAACATGGGCAAAATGGTAGATCAGGGCTTAACATGTACATGATAAATACAATTCAGTAACCTAGCTCATCAGTTAGTCAGAAAGAGCATTGACCGAGCAATAAAAAACAATCCAGTAAGTAATCGGTAAACTGCAGGCAGGCCACTGGCCTGGTGTATTAGCTGAGGGACTATTTCAACATCAGGCCCATGAATAAGCATGAAATTCAGGGACTTGTACTTGAACAATTATCAGTTATCAGAATAATGTACAGGTCTCTATTTAGGTCTGGTCTTTTGGCAGGATGTTCTGGCTCCAAACACATTAGAGGAGTAAAGGCAAGCAAGGCCACTGGGCCTGTTCATAAGGAAAGGGGCAGCTGCAGCCAAATGCATGCATGAGAGGGAAAAGGAATAAGTTAATCCTTCTAGAATGTAGTTCTATATTGACACAAGAAAAGGTCATTAGGAGCATATAGTCATGATTTGGACCAATTTACAAGGATTCACCCAAAAAAGGACAGTGAAAGCTCAAAGCCAGGCCACATCCTCCCAAAATATTGACATTAGTTGGCAGGGCATATCTCATCCACACAAATGCTGACACTGGATGGGCTAACACACTGATCAAGAAGAGGTGGCCAGTTAGTTTCAAAGTGAATGTTTGCTTCCGACAGACATACCACACAATCACATCAGTAGCAGGAAAACAACACTGTTAAAGCAATGGAAATTGGGGCACAGGATAAGGGCCATCTGTCAGGGATGGGCATGGATATATTCTTCCTAAACAACTCAGGCACATTAGAATGGTTAGGCTGTGAGTAGGTAGGAAGGTGAGGAAAGGGTAGAAAGGGTGAGCTGCCAAGGGTCGTGAAACTCTTGGGAGCTTGGTCGAGATAGCAGCACTAATTGATAACAAGAACACCAACGGGTGGCCAGAAGGCCTAAGGAAGGATAATTTTGCCATTACAAGGGCCTTGGGATGCCTAATGGTAGGAACACTGGGAGGGGACAACAAAGGAAGCAATAGGGCAGTCGCAAAGCTTATAGCACTTGCAGCCCAGACATGGCCTGAACGGCATGGGAGGTCAGCATCAGTAGCAAGGGAATCTTAGAAACTGTGATGCTCATCCCAAAGGAGCTTCACATCTACTGTACAGTGAAATGTTGAGTGACAATTGAAGTTTCACATGTGAGCGGTGACAGTAATTTACAATGCTTTTAAGTAATTTATGGCTTCATGTGCATGATTTATTATGCTTATGCGTGATTTATAACGGTAAGCTCATAATTCCTGGTCCTTATTAGCGGTTTAGGATAATGCTTAGAACTAACACACTGCTAGCTGTTATCTCCAACCTAAGACTCAGTGTACTAATGAGTAGCGGTCATGGATGGAAGGAAGGTTGGGCTGGGAAGGATGATTGGGTGGGTTTGAATAGGGATTTGAAGAAAATAAAATCAGCACACTGGTGTAGGTGAAGCTTCATTACATGTGAGGGAACTTTGAGAAGGAGAATAAGGTGCCAATAATTGGCATGCAAAGGATTGGAGTGAGAATCTTATTTAGAGGAAATATTCCTTCTTCCTTTAAGACATTTCTAAATATTTTGTGATAGGGGATTGAACCCTTAACAACAGTGCCTAATTTGTGAAAAAAGATATGTGCGAGGGCCCAAGGTATTGCACAGCACACCACTGCAGCTTGTGCAACCTGCCAGCACTGCCAAATTCCAGTGCCATAATTACCTTATAACCAAAACACTCCAATAAATGTGGCAGTTTAGATTATTCCATAGCACTAAAGCTATTAGGATGGCCTAGATGAGGTATTTTTATTTTAATTTATATGCATATTAAAATCTTTAGAGGTGTGGTGCTCCACAATAGACTGACAGCAACAACATGTGGTGGATTGTTAGAAATAAGTGCTGGTGCCAAGCTCCAGAAAACAATGACTCAAATTAAGCACTGCTTAACAACAGTAATTGCATGTTGGAGCAATATAGGCAAACTGTACTTTGACACAACATATAAATCCATGTGCTGTCTCCCTTGATTAAAATGCAATGTTATGCTGCCTTGAGAAATCAATGGATAAGATTCATCTGTTTAAAATATAATATAGAGAGCTGGAGGCACCAACTTTTTCGTGCACCACTCAGAATGGTGATAATGTGTGTTGGATTTTTTTGCTTATGCAGGGTCATCCCCAGTCTTTTTGCCTCCTGCCTCCTAGTTTTTTCTGACCTGTTGCTGTTGGCGTTTGAACTCTGAGCACTGCTAACCAGTGCTAAAGTGCATATGCTCTCTCTGTAAATTGTATGTAATTGGCTTTTCCATGATTGGCATATTTGGTTTACTAGTAAGTCACTAGTAAAGTGCACTAGAGGTGCCCGGGCCTGTAAATCAAATGCTACTAGTGGGCCTGCAGCACTGGTTGTGCCACCCACATAAGTAGCTCTGTAATCACGTCTCAGACCTGCCACTGCAGTGTCTGTGTGTGCAGTTTTAACTGTAAATTCGACTTGGCAAGTGTACCCGTTTGCCGGGCCAAAACTTCCCTTTTCTTACATGTCAGACACACCTAAGGTAGGCCCTAGGTAGCCCCAAGGGCAGGGTACAGTGTATGGTTAAGTTAGGACATATAGGCGGTCATTCTGACCCTGGCGGTCAAAGACCGCCAGGGCGGAGGACCGCGGGAGCACCGCCGACAGGCCGGCGGTGCTCCAATGGGGATTCCGACCGCGGCGGTAAAGCCGCGGTCGGACCGGCACCACTGGCGGGCTCCCGCCAGTGTACCGCCGCCCCATTGAATCCTCCACGGCGGCGCAGCTTGCTGCACCGCCGCGGGGATTCCGACCCCCCCTACCGCCATCCAGATCCCGGCGGTCCGACCGCCGGGATCCGGATGGCGGTAGGGGGGGTCGCGGGGCCCCTGGGGGCCCCTGCAGTGCCCATGCCACTGGCATGGGCATTGCAGGGGCCCCCGTAAGAGGGCCCCTACATGTATTTCACTGTCTGCTGCGCAGACAGTGAAATACGCGACGGGTGCAACTGCACCCGTCGCACAGCTTCCACTCCGCCGGCTCGATTCCGAGCCGGCTTCATCGTGGAAGCCTCTTTCCCGCTGGGCTGGCGGGCGGTCTGAAGGCGACCGCCCGCCAGCCCAGCGGGAAAGTCAGAATTACCGCCGCGGTCTTTCGACCGCGGAACGGTAACCTGACGGCGGGACTTTGGCGGGCGGCCTCCGCCGCCCGCCAAGGTCAGAATGACCGCCATAGTAATGTGTTTATATGTCCTGACAGTGTAAATTCGACTTGGCAAGTGTACCCATTTGCCGGGCCAAAACTTCCCTTTTCTTACATGTCAGACACACCTAAGGTAGGCCCTAGGTAGCCCCAAGGGCAGGGTACAGTGTATGGTTAAGTTAGGACATATAGGCGGTCATTCTGACCCTGGCGGTCAAAGACCGCCAGGGCGGAGGACCGCGGGAGCACCGCCGACAGGCCGGCGGTGCTCCAATGGGGATTCCGACCGCGGCGGTAAAGCCGCGGTCGGACCGGCACCACTGGCGGGCTCCCGCCAGTGTACCGCCGCCCCATTGAATCCTCCACGGCGGCGCAGCTTGCTGCACCGCCGCGGGGATTCCGACCCCCCCTACCGCCATCCAGATCCCGGCGGTCCGACCGCCGGGATCCGGATGGCGGTAGGGGGGGTCGCGGGGCCCCTGGGGGGCCCCTGCAGTGCCCATGCCACTGGCATGGGCATTGCAGGGGCCCCCATAAGAGGGCCCCTACATGTATTTCACTGTCTGCTGCGCAGACAGTGAAATACGCGACGGGTGCAACTGCACCCGTCGCACAGCTTCCACTCCGCCGGCTCGATTCCGAGCCGGCTTCATCGTGGAAGCCTCTTTCCCGCTGGGCTGGTGGGCGGTCTGAAGGCGACCACCCGCCAGCCCAGCGGGAAAGTCAGAATTACCGCCGCGGTCTTTCGACCGTGGAACGGTAACCTGACGGCAGGACTTTGGCGGGCGGCCTCCGCCGCCCGCCAAGGTCAGAATGACCGCCATAGTAATGTGTTTATATGTCCTGACAGTGAAATATTGCTAAATTCGTTTTTCACTGTTGCAAGGCCTGTCCCTCTCATAGGTTAACATGGGGGCTACCTTTAAATCTGATTAAAGTTTAGATTCCCTTTGGGAGTGGATGGACATCTGGAGTTTGGGGTCTCTGAGCTCACAATTTAAAAATACATATTTTAGTAAAGTTGATTCTGAGATTGTGTGTTTGAAAATGCCACTTTTAGAAAGTGGGCATTTTCTTGCTTATACCATTTCTGTGACTCTGCCTGTTTGTGGATTCCCTGTCTGGGTCAGTTTGACAGTTGGGCTTTTTGCACCACATACTAGGCAGTGACACAAGCCTGCAAATCCTGATGAGCCATCTGTGCTAGGAGGGAGGGGGGGAGTGGTCACTCACACCTGAAAGGACTGTGCCTTCCCTCACACAATGCAGTCTCCAACCCCCTGGTGAGTGTCTGGGGCCTGGCCTGGGCAAGGCAGGATTTCACATTCAAAAGAGACATTGCTTTGAAGTAGGCCTACTTCAAAGGAGAAATTGGGTATAAGAAGGGCACCCAAAACCACAGACTTTAGAAACCCTTCTGGAAACAAGAGGAACTTCTGCCTAGAGAAGAGCTGAAGAGCTGAGGAAGAAGAGCTGCCCTGGCTGTGACTGTTCTTTGTTGAGCTATCCTGCAATTGCTGCTTCTGCCAGAGTAAGAGGGCAAAGACTGGACTTTGTGTGCCTTTCATCTTGAGAAGAAATCTCCAAGAGCTTGATTTAGAGCTTGCCTCCTGTTGTTTGAAGTCTCAGGGACAGCAAATTCTTCTCTCTGCCAGCACCTGGAGTCTCTGGAGAGACTCCTGCTCTGCCCTGTGGTGCCCATCCAGTTCCTGGGTCCCTAAAAGAAGAAGCTGGCAGCCTAAAGACAAGGAAATCCACGCACAGAGCACCGGGCGGGGAATAGATCGACGCAACTCCAATCTGCGGCTGAAGAAATGATGTGCCGCTGGCTCCACAGCTGAGAAACGACGCTAGCAGGAAACGCGACAGAAGAATCAACACACGGAGCAGAAGAAACGATGCACAGCATCGCTGACGGAGGCTGGGAAATCACAACCCGCGCTGTGGGGTTTTCGGATCATCGTGCGGCTGGATTTCCGACTCAAGTACAGCTGTGCGTGGAAAAACAACGCAATGCCTGCCCGGACCTGAGAGTACTGACCGGATCGACGCATCGCTCTCCTGCGGAGAGAAGAAACAACGTGCCCCAAACCGGCTAAAGGAGAAACGATGCACGGTTCTGCTCGTGAGTGGAATCAACGCCTCGCAAGCTCTTTTTGACGCGCACTCGCCCGTGCGGGGTTATTTTTGATGCACCCAAGGTACTTTTTCACACTGACAGTGTTAGTGTGTGTTTAAAACTACTTAGAGACTCTTTTTGCATTATTATTGATAACTTGAGTTGTGTATTGTGGATTTTTGTCATTTTGGTCCTGTTTTGTTTAGATAAATATTTCCTATTTTTCTAAACTGGTGTTGTGTCATTTTGTAGTGATTTCATTAAGTTACTGTGTGTGTTGGTACAAATACTTTACACCTAGCACTCTGAAGTTAAGCCTACTGCTCTGACAAGCTTACAATGGGGTAAGCAGGGGTTAGCTGAGGGTGATTCTCTATTACCCTGACTAGAGTGAGGGTCGTTGCTTGAACAGGGGGTAACTTGACTGTCAACCAAAGACCCCATTTCTAACATTGTGTTTGAAGTCACAACAATTTTATGGAAAAGTGTAGCAGGTCTTTGGTAGTTCCTAGCCATAAATCCCAGCCTCCTGACAGGAGTAAATTGTGGAGTTAAGAGTTTTGCTCATCATTTGGGCTTTCTTTCTCTATTTAATTAATGGTAAGTAGAGCTGTAACTGCTGTTGCAACAACCGCAAGGTCCTTTTTCGTGGGGGAATGCAGATTATTGTTTTCAATTTATGGGTGTTATTATGATGTGTTTTCTTTTTTAACTGCAATTATTTTAATGAGTGTTCATATGATGAGTAATGTTCATTTTAATTGTCATTTTTATGGTGCTATAACTGCTTTGTGCATGTTTGTATTTTAATTATTCATAAATTAACGACAGTGCAGACGAAACTGCCCTACATGCAAGACTGAAATGCCATGCTTCCTGCTCATGTGTTGGACTTGTAAAGTAGTGGTGTTATTTTGGGCAGAGATGATGAGGACTCTGTCACACCTATCTAAATGACTGATTAACTTTCTCCATTAGATTTAGTGTAATATCAAAATGGTGTAACATCACTTTTAAAATTGGGACAGCTACTGGCTAAAAGCTGGAATAAGCTGTAAATATCATTCAGGGCGTAATGGTCTTAACCCTTTGCGTTCGTCGGACAGCCAGGAGCCATCTGACTTTGCAGTGCTCGTGTGCGTCGGACGGCTCTTAGCCGTCCGCGCACATGGCACTTGAAATTCCTCTGATGCTAGCACCAGAGGGATTTCATTTGGATATTTTTAGCCCTGGTTGCTGGGGAAGAGCTTCCACCCTGAAATGACGATTGGCTCGCTATGCACGCCAACATAATTACAGGGAAAATGAAAGTAAAATGAGCCGATTAACTAATTTGCTTTCATTTTCTTTTGAGCTCAGGGGCGTATCTCAGCCCATTGAGCACCAATTTAAATGGAAGGAGTACCGTTGGAAAGAGGAGAGTCTCTTGGGCAAGGGCTTTTGCTCCCCCTTCATATTTTATTATAATTCAGTCTTTCTGCCCCCCGGAGGCAAATGGGGGCAATAGCCCGTAAGCTGCCACCCCCCCCCCAGGGGAGCAGAAAGCCTACTAGCCACCAGGGACTTTTTTGTTTATTTAGAAAAGGGAGGGGGCTGCCCAAAATGGTCAAAAGTCTTTCTGCCACACCTAGGGTTATTACCCTCAATCTGCTCCCCAAGTGTGACAGAAACCCCACTAAATACCAGAATTATGTTTTTTATAAAAGCAGGGCGGGGCTGCCTATAAAGGGAATGACCATGACCCGGCCCTCGGGGGGGCAGATAGAGTAATCACCCCCGATCTGCCCCAGGGGAGAGGGGGGAAACCCACTAGATGCCAGGGAATAATATTTTTCAATTTTTGCTTTCCCTCCTGCTGCAAAAGATAGTGTTTGTTTTTTCTCACAACACCCAGGGACGTAGTCTCTGCCACTGATTGGCAACCACAACAATATGGTTGCCCTGAAGAAGCGAAGGGGCTAAGCACCCAAGAACCTCAGAGTCTGCTTGTGGTCTAAGTTACACAAGTAATTCAAAGTTGAATTGAGGCAAGCCTTGAGTCTGTGGAGAGTGAATCTGGAGTAAAAGCAGCAAATCAGCCTCATGCGCAGGTTGTTGATGATGCTGATCCTGGCAAAGTGCCGAATAATGTGGCCAGGAGTGACCAGGGGAAAGAAGAGTGGCTAAGGGGCTGAGAGAGACAGAGATCATGCCTATATGTTGAATGTATTCTCAAACTGTAACTGAAGATACAGAGTGAAGTCATAGGTGGAAAGATGAACTGCCAGTGCTCAGGAGATCGAAAAGAAGAAGGGTACCCTGTCAAAGGTTATCAGAACCTGAGTGGACATACTACGCCAACATTGGACTTGATCAAATCACCTATGACTTGGGTGTTAAGAGAGCAGAGCCAACAGAACCTTCATGATTTTGCTAACACAGCCAGGAGAGTTTGATTACCTGTTCTGATTGTAATCATCAAACAAACTATGTCTATGAACTGAAATGTATTAAACTTTGCTTTGTTTGAATTTTTAGGATTCCCTATGGCCAAAACTCCAGTAGAAGAGTAGGGTTGTCTTTCAAAAAGAAGGTGGAATAGGGCTTGGGATGACTCACGAAGATTGCTGCACTTAAAGCTATGTTCACTCCGTAATTACGAAATCAGTTTTGTCATTTGCACAATTAGAAACATCGCAGAATTTATAAATCTGCTTGGTGCTATTCTACTCCAAAGGTCTGACTGTAGGGAAATTATGGGCATCCTTATCAAAGACCAGCATAGTTTAGTGATAGCTGGAATACTGATTGTTGCCATTATATTCATGGCTGCTTTACTAATAGGGTTAAGTACCCCGGCTGGCACTGGTTCTATTAGGTCCACACCTGACCTACTACACATACACATCCAGTTGAAGATGAATATGGATTTGATGTTAGGATTTTACACCAAACACATTTTCTAGTTTGCTATGCGGGTACACACACACAATGGAGGCAAAAATCTACAAAGCCTGTGCTCACTTGGCTGCCTCAGTTGTGAAGGAGTTACCTATCACCACATTCCCCTTTCTTATGGCATCAGTGCAGTATTCTGCGGAGTCTTTTATATAGAAAGGTACGCTTTGAATATTAGTTTCCAAATTGTGCCTTAATACTTTCCGAGATTTCCCTTAATATGCAAATGAATCCCCATTTCCAGGCATATGAGATGGATACCTCTTGCTATTTCTTTCGACCCCCTTATCAAAAGAAGATCAAGTGATTTCTGGAGTTTAATTTTTGTGTAGGCAGAATGCTTACTTTAAGTTGACGGCAAATTGGGCAAACACTTGTTATCATGCCCTTGTGCTCCCAAAAATATATCATGTAGATCATTAAGATACATGTGAAAGGGGATCATTTAGTAGACCTAAAGGTAGTGGTAGTAGTCCTTCACTGATAGGAGATAGGAGGGTTTATGGATAAAAAACACTGAATTGAAACCTAAATTGGAAGATTTGGAGGTTACCCGAGCCTGAGAAGCAACTGGAAAGGGGTTTGTTACTAAAGGTAGTTGGCTTGGCAGTGTAAGTAGTGGACTTCTAGATGCTCTATTGAGGCCTTTTTGATTATCAGGATTTGCTTGATTACCTCATTTGCTATGATAAAACGATTTAAATACATGAGATCAAGTAGAGTGGTAGTTGAAGGAATGAGGGGTAAAAGGATGAGGGATGAAGTTGAATTAGAGCAAAAACAGTGTAAGGTGTATAATAAAATGAAGGAATTGGAGAGTCAAAGCGTAAGATGATAAAGATGTCAGGATTCAAGGTTGGCCTCACGAAGTTCATTTGTTTGTGTGATGGCTATCATAGCCATCAGAGGGGTGTCTAGAGAAGCAAAGTTCAGTGATCCACTTCTTTATATACAACACATTTACTCAACATGTGTTTACAAGTATTTTTCCATGACCCTTATATTAACCAAGTACAGAAGATGGCTATATTTACCCTAATAAGAAGCCATCCATATATCTAGTTGAACTATAATCAGTGTATCCACAATAAATGGAGCAATGGATACCTTCTTTAAATACAATCACTCTATTTGTTTATGCTAGATGTATTTGCTTGGAAGCAATTTTGATGCAAAGTTAGGCAAACATGTAACTAGACCGGAGTAACATGATTTTTATTTTATTAAAATACTTTGCCAGTGTCTTGTTTTTCTCTCTGCTGCAGGTGTCTTATTGTGTACTTCATTAGCTAGAGTAGTTGTATTGTTTACTGTATTTACACTGATAAGTAGCTGAAAGTTAATGAGAAACTGGCTTTGGACATGGAGGCAGAAACATGGGAGAGGCACCAGTCAGCAAGGCCTGATTTTACATCCAAAGTCGCTCCTTTGTTCAGTGCTGGGGAATTGGTAAGTTTACCTACTCCCAGAGAATGGCCATTCTCGACTGGTCAATTTGGTAGGAACTGATATGGAGAGTCTTCTAGAAGTTTTCTTCATGCTTCAATCATGCAGCCTTAGTTTAGCTTAGCAGTCCCTGTCCAGGCTTCACAGAAAGAAGACTGCTTTTCAACTCTGATGATTTCCTCTGCTAGAGTTTTGGGCTTTTTCCCCTGAACCTTAAACTTGGTCTATCTGATGCTGACTCTCCTTTTAGAATTTCCATTTGCCACTTTTGATGTTTTGTCTAGAATAGGGAAACTCTTTTATAGAACCTGCTTGATTGATATTTTGTTAGCTATATGTGATTATATTTAGCTTTTTTCCTTACAATATACAAATTCAGAGTGCAGGATTATTTAAATAAGTATGTACTTGCAATGTATATACAGCAACTTTGCTAACTGGCTTCACTTGTAATTTTGAATCATTTGCAAATATAGCCCTTAAGTTTTGGACATCATCCTCTGTCATTTTCGTGGAGCCTGATTGGTTTCACTGTAGTTGAAATGTATTCCTGACGTTAGCTCCGTTCTTACACTTCAAGTCAAGGGAGATTTAAGAATCCTCCCTCCATGAGGGGGACTACAGTGGGGTGTCCCCAGGATGCTACAGGTTTATCATGCGCTCTTAAAAATCCCCCGAAAATGCTGGAAACAATAGATCAGCTTGCAGTTACGGAGTTGTTCAGTAACAATGTATCACTTACTAGAAAACGACTACTAAATCGCATACTCATTTATAAATGTATTTTCTCCCTGACTGTTTTGAGGCAAGATCACCACAAACAACCTCCGCTAAATATGTCTTTTGCCAGCATCCAGAAATGCATCATGGTTGATCTAGAAGGCTCTATTTTAAAGGCAGTGACTTAACACATGTACAGCATTGATCTTAAATAGTTGAATTAGTAAAGTGCCCTTCATACGGGGTTATTGTCATTCCCAGGTGCAGTCTTACAGTTTTTTTAATTTATCGACTCAAAAACTAGAGAACTGAACTATTTTCTCCATTCGTACTCACATATTGAAGTCTTCAGTTGTAATTTGCCTTTTTTTTTATAATTACCAACCGTGCGCTTTATAATGTGAAGAATCTGCCTTTTCGCCTGATAGTGAATTATCATACTATGCATGCAATTCATTTACAACACATTGGAAATTAAATAACTTTCCCTCCCTTACAAAGAGTTTGAAATTTAGGATGAGCCAATGCATGCACCCCATACTAACTAAAAGCAAGCAAAGGAAATCTTCTGATGTACAACAAAGCAGTGATTAATTTCAAGCTACAGAGTTAATTTTCTCTATTATCAATTGACGCCTTAAAAACTTCAGTTCAGGAGTACAGAAACGCAAGAATTAAAAATATAGTATTATGTCAAACTGAAAGAGTTTGTGCAAATAATTATGAAAACCAGCATATCTGAAATTTAATAATAGAGGAGCCAGATCTTTCACTTCTTTTTCCTTTCCTTACTCCATTCTGATTGTGGCAAATTAAAAGACTTACTGCAATCAAAAGTCTTCAAGAGAAAACCAAGTCAACTTTACATTCATCCCACCCAAGGCCTACAAATGAAGATACAGCAAGAACACTCAAAAGGCTGCCATTACAGTAAGTTCTAAACAAAAATGAAACTGGGCAGCAATCAGAGTTGGAATCTTGTGTATACAGTGAAATGCACAACTACACTAGATCGCGTTGTGAAATTGTGAATTTTGCAGGTGCTGGCTGTCTAGACAGATGTGTTACCCACTGGAATGCCCTACCCTTTCTCCTAACATGCTCTTTTTTAGGAGCCTAAGACCATGAGCATTTGAGTGACATTAAGGTTGTCCTTACCAGTGTCATGAAATTGGGTGGGATATTTATCAGATGAATATCATTATATTATGAAGTGAGATATTTTCTGAGTGCTGTACCTTACATCAAGCTTTTGACAGGTACCACGCCCGTGATGACGTAGGCGATAACGTAGGCAGTGATGTGGGTGCCCCGCCCCATGCTGACGTAGGCCCTGATGTAGGTGTAGGTGTGTCACATGGGTTGTGACATCATGGGGTCACGTGTTAGTCATGTGCCAGAGTCCTAGCCCCTGTGTCTAAGTCTATGGGCTGGTTAAAATGAGGGCCTTGCTGGTGTGCAACCTGTTTCAGAGCCTAAGAGCACAGGTCTGGACATGTCAGACATTCAGCACTCACAGGGCGGACCACTGGGAGTGTAAGGCCAAACTGCCACACTGCTGGCTAATCCAAAAAGAGGGGCTGGGCAAATATTGATTGTGTTAGAGCAAGCCAATCAATTTAGAAATGCAAGCCTAAAACAGATGTAGCCCTAAGAGTTCCCAGACATGGATTAAAAGGTGCACAGCATATGTCAGAGTCTAAAGTGACCAGGCAATTAAAAAAAGTTTTGAAATAGACCTAAGACAAGCAATGCCCCCCTAAAACAGATGTATATTTCTAAGCCCAGCCCTCCACAAAAACCTATGCATAATTAACACAATGTTGGCCATATAAAAACACCCCCACATTCACTGGGTTCCTTTTCTGAACTACATATTGGACGTTTGCAGAGAGCTTGGGTTTCCAGAACGCCTCATGGAGAAAAATATGACGGGCACAGCACAGACTGGTGATGTTAAACCTCTTCTACTTAAGGTCTGTAACTATGTGGTGCCTGTATATGTTCTATTGTAGTTAACATAGACGTTATCTCCAACCTTTTTTTAGCTATACATACCAGAGTAAAATGCATGTGCTTTTTTACAGGTTATTTTCATTTATACTGTGTTGAAAACAGTTGTTTAATATGTGGAGGTGTACAGTATTTTTAAAGGCGTAAAAACAATGGTTGTGGCAAAAATAGTGTCTACATTTTTAGACCAATATACATGATGATTAAAATGTTTTTAATATTGTAATCCTTAGCTATGTAGTTTAGGCCAAAACAATTTTATTACTCTGTTGCGTTTTATAAAATAGGTTTATCAAACACTGTGGGGGTGATTCTAAGTCTGGCGGGCGGCGGAGGCCGCCCGCCAGACTTCCCCCTCCGAAATACCGCTCCGCGGTCGAAATACCGCTCCGCGGTCGAAAGACCGCGGAGGGTATTCTAAGTTTTTCCCTGGGCTGGCGGGCGGTCGCCAAAAGACCGCCCGCCAGCCCAGGGAAAAACTCCCTTCCCACGAGGATGCCGGCTCGTAATCGAGCCGGCGGAGTGGGAAGGTGCGACGGGTGCTGTTGCACCCGTCGCGTATTTCACTGTCTGCCAAGCAGACAGTGAAATACTTGTAGGGGCCCTCTTACGGGGGCCCCTGCAGTGCCCATGCCAGTGGCATGGGCACTGCAGGGGCCCCCAGGGGCCCCGCGACCCCCCCTACCGCCATCCGGTTCCCGGCGGGCGGACCGCCGGGAACTGGATGGCGGTAGGGGGGGTCGGAATCCCCTCGGCGGCGCAGCTAGCTGCGCCGCCTTGGAGGATTCAATAGGGCGGCGGGACACTGGCGGGAGACCGCCAGTGTTGCCGGTCTGACCGCGGCTTTACCGCCGCGGTCAGAATGCCCTGCGGGGCACCGCCGGCCTGTCGGCGGTGCTCCCGCCGACCCTGGCCCCGGCGGTCTAAGACCGCCGGGGTCAGAATGACCCCCTGTATGTTTTAAAAAGGTTATTAGCAGTGTCTACTTTAGGGTTGGTGGTGATGTGGAAAGGGTGGCGCAGGTCTCAGGGATCGCTATGTTTAGCAATAACTTATGAAGCTAACAATGTAAAAACACATACTATAAATTGTCTTTAGGATGCATTTATAATGTTAAGATACAGCCTGTAATTAACGTTCATGCCTGAGTTTTGTTTTGAGGTTGTTTAGATTACCTATAAAGTAGCAGAGAGGGTTAATATGCAGGCAGCAAAGAGCAGAACTATGTTTTTATATGGGCAGTAGTGCGGTTTAGTAAAGACCGCCATGTATGGGACTGGCTGAGCTCCTAACGGGCCCTCTGTAATGGGGGCCTGGGGTCTCAACCCAGCCCCCCAATTTTACTGCTGAGGTGTTGTTAGGGGGGGCCTGGTATCTCAACCCAGCCCCCTACAATGTTGCTGTTGAGGGGTTGTTGGAGGGCCTGGGGTAGAGACCCCATGGTCCATAACACTTACATGTGTAATGCAGGATGGCATGTGTCCCCGACCTTCGTTACACATGTAAGTGCTAGGGCAGTGCCAGTCCTAATAATGTTATCTTTTTAAGGAGGTGCGGGGAATCGGGCCACGCGCGAACCGCGTCACCCGACCTCCATTAAAGGAAAAGATAACAGGACCAAGCTATTATGTTTTAATGGTGGTCGGGGCCACGGATTGCGAGCAGCCCGCTGCAACAACCTCCAATAGCCATAACTTTGTGAGGACAGCGCGGTCCTAACAAAGCTATCTGTAATGGAGGTCGGGGAACCAGGTCAGCTTGCGACCCTTGCCCCCCCCGCCTCCATTACTGATAACAACGCGATCCTAGTAGCGTTATGCATAATAGTGGCCGGGGGGTTTAAAAAATAAATTACATTTTTTTAAAAATGAAGGGAAAAAAATGTAGCCATAGTTGTGGGGGGCTCCTATAGTGAGGGGGCCCATTTACATACCTGTGGTGCATGGAGTGTATAAACAAAGCCTCCAAACGTCCAGGCCCTAGCATTTTCCAAGGGGCTGGGGGAGCTCATCAGGAACTTAATGTGCATGGGAGGAAGAATGGCTGTGCAGCAGTTGGCTCCACCCTCCTTCCTAGCAAGACAGCCCCACCCCAATGCACATGGCTGAGAGTTTGGAGATTGAGGATAAAAACCTGGGTCAGAGTCCAGGATCAGGCAGCCAATGTATTGTATATATACATATGTATATATTTATATGAATTAGATGTCTTTTGTTTTTCAAAATGTTATGTGGTCTGTGATATATTTTTTTTATAATCACTGTAATCATGTGGTATTACATGGTCTATAAATGATGCAGTGATATGTGTAATTAATATTCTGAGTGGTCTGGAACCACTTCCTTAGAGCTTAAGGTATACATCAGCACCACCATGTGGGCTTTTTTTGATAAATATCTCAGGGTAATTGGAAGGTGTAAACATTAGGGCCCTCATTACAACCCTGGCGGTCGGTGTTAAAGCGGCGGTAATACCGTCAACAGGCTGGTGGTAAAAAAAATGGGATCACGACCACGGCAGAAACCGCCAACACAGCCAGCCACTTTAACACTCCGACCGCCACGGCTGTAGCAACACACGCCGCAGTGGTAACCGCCTACAGCCAGGCAGAAGACAATGTACCGCCCACCCCATCACAACCCACTAATCCGCCAACTTTTCCGGGGTGGTACCAACGCCATCAAAAGCGCGGCAGAAACAGGACTTAGAAGGGAAACCACTCACCTCTCGATAGTCAACAAAGAACCAGGACGCCATGGAGCCCGAGCTGCAGGTCCTGCCCATGCTGGTTTACCGCCTCATCTACCAGGAATACGAAAGGCGGCGGCAACGACCACTGTGAGAACTGCACCTCGTACACAGGGGATGGGCAGAGGGAAAAGAGAGTGACACACACACGCAACACGCAACACCCCCACCCTCACCCACAGCACCATACACACAAACACATGCATCAACATTACATTTACACCCCGTAACCCCCTGGAAAAACGCAAGGACAAAAGGAATTGAGTTCAAAAGTGATATTTTAGAAATAGGCAGATATACGTAATAAATAGAAAAACAATGTTTACAAAAATATACAATTTGTACTATAGACGGTACATTGTCCATTCAAAATGTCCGTGGGCCACCGGGCCAAAAATCATGGGCCAAGCCCACACTTGACTCCTGCCTCAATACGGAGAGAACACTGCAGGTGCATCAGGTCGAAAACACACAGGCACCTCAGGGGGATAGGGAAGGGGGGTACCTCAGCCGAAAGATGGAATAACGCCACTGCTCCTCGAGGGGGCTTCATGCCCACTGCTTGATCCTGGGGAGTGCAAGGCCACAGTCTCTCGAGTGTGTGGTTTGCCCACTGCTTGGTCCTAGGGAGTGAAAAGCCACAGTCTCACAAGTCTCTCAAGTGTGTGGTTTGCCCACTGCTTGGTCCTGGGGAGTGCAAAGCCACAGTCTCACCAATCTCTCCAGTGGGTGGTTTGCCCACTGCCTGGTCCTGGGAGGGCAAAGCCACAGTTTTCAAAGTGGATGGCTTCTTCCACTGTTCCTGGAGTGGGCCTTGTGCCCAGTATGCTTCATCCTGCCAAGGATAGGGAGAGTGGATGCATATCTCCACTGGTTCTGGAGGGGGCTTTGTGCCCAATCTGCTTCATCCTGCCAAGGATAGGGAGAGTGGATGCATATCTCCACTGGTTCTGGAAGGGACTTTGTGCCAAGTGTGCTTCATCCTGCCAAGGAGGGGGTGAGTGGATGCCTTCTTCCACTACTCTGGAGGGGGCTTTGTGCCCATTGTGCTTCATCCTGGATGGTGCAAGGTCACAGTCTCTCACCTGGGTGTCTGAGGCACGAGATTTGCAGGGAACAGGTTGCATGATAGTCCATGGAGGCAGGGCTAGACTCCATCCTGTGGTGGCTAAGGCTGCAAACTGGTGGTAGTGCCGGTGCTGGTGGGGGTGCTGCCAATGGTGGTGGGAGGCTCCAGCCCTTCTCCTGCAGCCTCGAACGGCTGCCCACTGGGGCTGCTGCTGCTGGTAGTGGTCCTACTGTCAGCGCTGCAGGTGGCGGTGCTTGCGGTGGGGCCTGCGGCGGTGCTAGCGGCAGTGCAGGTGGCGGTGCTGGCCGTGGTGCAGGTACTGGTGCTGTCAGTGATGGAGGGAGGCTCCAGCCTTTCTTCTGCAGCCTCGGACGGCTGCCCACTGGGGCTGCTGCTGCTGACAGTAGTGGTGCTAGCGGCGGTGCAGGTGGCGGTGCAGGTGGCAGTGCTAGCGGCGGGGCTGCTGTTGGTGCTGGCCGAGGTGCAGGTGGCGGGGCTGGCGGTTGTGCTGGTAGCCACCAGGCCTTCACCTGCACCCTCTGACGGCTGAAGTGCCTTGCCTGGTGTTTTCTGCCCCTTCCTCACCTTGGCAGATGGTGGTGTGACCTTGGGTCTGGCAGCTGGAGTTTTTGAGGAGGCCTTGCAGGGTGGTTCGTGCTCCTTGCCCTTGCTGCAAGCTGTCCCCCTCCTCACCTTGGCAGGTGGCGGAATGGTTTTGTCCTTTGCAGTGGTTGGTGGCACACTGGCTGGGCTGATGCGTGCCCCATTTGAGCCTCTGTGGGTTGCAGGTACCACTGCGGACGTTGACTCTGTGGCCAGGGTGCTGGCCTGGGTTCTGGACACCCTGGCCCGAGGGGAAGGACGGGGGGGGAGGGGGAGGGAAGAGGTCAAAGTTTGCCAGGAAAAGCTTCTTATAGACACTGGGGCAGGAAGAGGGAGGGGGTTTGGGAGTGGAGGAAGAGGGAGTGGTTGTAGTAGGTGTCTGTCTGCTGAGTTTGGGTGCATGGGCTGGATGCTGTTGTGAGGTGGATGGCAGTTGGGTGGGTGGGTGCTTGCCTTTGTGTAGTTTGAGAGGAGGGGTCCCAGACACACTGGGAGAGGACACAGGGGATGTGTGCATGGATGTGGGGGTCGTGACTGCCCGTGAGGGGTGTGTTGTGATGGGCGTGCTGGTGATGGAGGTAGTGGATGAGGAAGTAGTGCATGCAGGTGTGAGTGGAGACGCTACTGGGAGGGAGGTGGACAATGAGGAGGAGGGGGACACAGTGGAGGCAGTGGATGTTGGTGTGTCTGCATGGGGATGGTGCTTGTGTGAGTGCCTGTGAGATGAAGTGTGGTGCTTATCTTTGCCTGAGCCGCTTCTGTGTGTTGATTTGGGTGAATGCTGGTCTGAAGGTGTGCTTGGGATAGGCTGGGGTTGAGGGGATTGGGTCTGGGTAAAGGAAGTTGGATGGGGAGGCTAGAGACAGGTACAAGGACTGCCATCAGTGCTGAGGCCAGACCCTGAAATGCTCTCTGTTGGGCCGCCACGCCAGAGTGAATGCCCTCCATGTATGCATTTGTTTGTTGCCTCTCGACACCCTGGATGGCATTCAGTATGGTTGACTGCCCAACAGTGAGGGCATAGCCTCCTCACTGAGGGCAGCAGGGCTGATTGGGGCAGGGCCTGAGGTGCTTGGGATGAAGGAGATGCCGACCCTCCTGGGTGACCGGGCACGGGAAACACAATGAGGGGCTGCTGGGAGTGCGGTGCTGGTAGGGGGGTGGTGGCTGTACCTGTTGTTGGGGTGGGCACAGAGGTGTCCGCCACCGCCAGGGAGCTTCCATCGGAGGTGGAGTCGCTGTCTGTGGTCTCCCTTCCTGTCCCCATTATGGTGCTCCCCTCGCCCTCCGTCCCACTCGTGCCCTCACCCTCAGTAGTCTAGGGTAGAGTCCATTCTCTTGGTATCACAGGTGCATTGTCAAATGGGGCATATGAAGGGGAGTAATGGCAGTTCAAGGTGGACAGGGTGACAGAGTGGGACAGAAGGGTGACAATCAGGTGAGTCTTATTTCCTGGTGGGGGTCTTGGCAATGTTCTCTGGCTTCTGCCTGGATCACATGGACCGTTTGCAAGGTGGTTCTCCTTCTGCAGGGGGTGGGCTGCTGGTGGCCTGTTGGTCCTGTGGTGGGGCCTCCTGTCCACTAGCGCCGGCAGAGGTGGAAGGTTGTTCATCGGTTTGGCTAGTGTCAGGTGCCTGTTGTTGTGCCACTGCCTCCCTCATGGTCTTGCCCATGTCAGCCAGCACCCCTGCAATGGTGACCAGGATGGTGTAGATGTTTTTGAGGTCCTCCCTGATCCCCTGGAACTGTCCTTCCTGCAGCCGCTGGGTCTCCTGCAACTTGTACAGTATCTGGCCCATGGTCTCCTGGGAATGGTGGTATGCTCCCAAGATGTTGGAGAGTGCCTCCTGGAGAATGGATTCCTTGGGCCTGTCCTCCCCCTGTCGCACAGCAGTCTTTCTAGCTTCCCTGTTGTCCTGTGTCTCTGTCCCCTGAACTGTGTGTCCAGGGCCACTGACCCCAGGTCCCTGATCGTCCTGTGTTTGTGGGGTTGCCTGGGGTCCCTGTAGTGGTGGGCACACTGCTGATTGACGTGTCCTGGGGACAGTGGCAAGGGCCTGATGTGTGGGTGCTGTGCTGGTGTTTCCTGAGGGTCGAGGCTCTGTGGTGGGTTGGGACTGTGGCAGGGTAACCGACTGTCCAGGGGTCCCTGATGGACCAGGTTGGTCATCCTGATCCAGGCGTGCAGAGCTGCTGTCATCACCGTGGGCCTCTTCTAGGGGGGACTGGATGTAGCTGGCACCTCCCCTCCAGTGAAGTTGAGTAGGGGTCCTGTGGGGATGCAAAAGCAGTGTTATTGTATCTGTGTATGCCATCTTGTACATGGGTGTGTTTCCCTGTATGATTATGATTTCCCTGTCAGCTTTGCCTTGTGTGCGTGGTGATTTTGTGGGCTGGGTGAGTCTCTCTACTGGGCATGCTGTGGTGATGGGTCTCCATGCAAGTCTGTGATGGGTGTCCATGTATTGGTGTTACATGCAGGGCTTGGTATTGGGATGGGTGGGTTGTGATAGTGGGGTATGTGGGAGGTGGTGGAGTGATGGGGGTGAGGGTAGGGGTAGGAGTTTGTGATGGCATGCAGGTAGGGTGGGGGGATATAGTGGTAAAGATTTGACTTACCAGAGTCCAGTCCTCCTGCTACTCCTGCGAGGCCCTCAGGATGCATTATTGCCACGACTTGCTCCTCCCATGTTGTTAGTTGTGATCGAGGAGGTGGGGGTCCACCGCCAGTCCTCTGTACGGCTACCTGTGTCTTGCATCCACGGAACGTACCTTCCCCCATAGGTCGTTCCACCTCTTCCTGATGTCATCCCTAGTTCTGGGGTGCTGTCCTACGGCGTTGACCCTGTCCACGATCCTCCGCCATAGCTCCATCTTCCTTGCAATGGACGTCTGCTGCACCTGTGATCCGAATAGCTGTGGCTCTACCCGGATGATTTCCTCCACCATGATTCTTAGCTCCTCCTCCGAAAACCTGGGGTGTCTTTGGGGTGCCATGGACGTGGTGTGAGTGGTATGTGTGAGGATGTGTGGGGTGATGTGTGGGGTGTTGTGAGGTGCATGGATGGTGTATGGGTGATGATGTATTGTGGCTCTGATTGAGTGGGTGCTCCTGGCTTGTCTCTCTCTGCTTGCTATTTTGTTTTTGCTGTAAGGGGTTGTGGGTAATGTGGATGTGCGTTTTATAGCGGTGTGGGTGTGTGGGTGAGGTGTGTGTATATGTGTCAGGTGTGTGTAGTTTGAATTGTCCAATGTGGTGGTGTCTTGTAAGTGTGTGTGTATTTTGAGCGCAGTGGTGTGTACCACCAATAGTTTACAGCGGTTGAAAGACCGCTGCAGTGATTTGTGGGTTGTGATACTGTGGGCATATTCCTGTTGGCGTAACGGTGTGGGTTTTGGTACCACCAGTTTATCACTGACCTTTGGTCTGGCGGACTTGTGTGGGTGTCTGTATAGTGGCGGATTTCTTAGTGTGGGTCATAATACCCGTAGCAGAATACCACCACTGTCACGGTATGTTGGCAGCTGTCGGACGGCAGTAGGCAGCATTTACCGCCAGGGTTGTAACGAGGGCCTAGGTATTTTTCTGGGTTGTACTTCTGAGAACATATGTATGGATGGCAAAGATACTTAACATCGAACAGCAGGAGCAAGAATGTTTAAAATGAATTTTACTTTTAAATGTACGTTTAAAAACAAAAATCTTGAATGTGATATCTGTACTAATAAATACCTCTAAAAATGTGTATATACCATGATAACTAATAAGGCTTACAGTCGTGAGGATCGGTAACGCTGCAACTAATTTTTAACGGCGTGGTTACCTTCCAAATATGAAGGTAACATAACAAGCATTAGAGGTTAAAACTCCTCTTTGTCTCTTCTGTGCGTAGGATCCCCAAGAGCCAACGCTGCCCCCAGGGGAAATGGAGGCAATGTAATAATGTATGTGTATCTAGAGATTTATAAATCAGAGATCCGTGTCATCAGCCATCCTAAACAAAGATGTCTTGACTGTTATCTTTTTTTATTTTACCATTAATGGCTTCCTATGTGTTTGTGTGCTTTTACAGGTTATGATGCAGAACTACAGATTGCGGTTGGTGCACTGCAACAAATCCATCAGACTCAAGTTGGTCCAAGCACCATGCCTTAGGATGCAGCTTTTGCAGGTAAATAAAAGGAGTTCTTGTGTAAACACTGTGAAAACCTAAAAAGCCCCCATAAACACAGCATTGAAGGAACCCTCAGATATCTTGTATAGTCTGTGTTTTTTATTGTAAACACCTGTGGTACAGGCGACTCCCATGGTAACGACCCAGAATGTAGTAGGGGGCATTAAAAAGACAGTCCACAAAAGGAAGTCCCCCTATTAAGAAAGGCCCCTCATATTGGAACACCTCAGGTGAGTTTTTAGAAACTGTAGAGTCAGATGATTTTAAACCATAGTGTGTCTCAAAACTTTTTCACCTCTAGAATATCATTGCTATAACAACACCTAATATGTATTTTGTTGTCTTTACATCCTAGAGTCATCACAAAAGAGCTCTGGAGGAGTCGGCCGTCATCTTTAAAGGGCAACAACAAGACCCTTCAAAACCCCACGGCACTATCAGCATCCGTGAACAACTTGTGGTACCTGGACCAACCGTGCATTGGCTCTAAAGACATATGTTTTGGACCAGGTATAACCCTTAACTACACCACCCCTACAGTAATTAAGGCTATGCCCAGTACTGCGAATACTTCTACAGCAACTACCTATGTGCAGGGGCTTGGACACTCTGATATCGTCATGCTTACAACCTCAGACACACACCATCCTATTCCATGTAGAACCTCTGTTTGGGACCCTAGGCAGTGCAACAAGCCTAAAATAAATTGGTTGCCCTTAAAGAACCACAAGAAGAAGCTGCAGACCCCTGAGCTACTAGCCGTGCCTCTAGACCTGTCTTTTAAAAATGTTAAGGCTCAGCCTGTTCCACCTACCCCCAACGTTCTAAATGTCCAACGCTTGCGGAATCTAATATAGGCGGGTCCGTCGGCAACCTAGCACCAACAACCTGTGTAACTATCCCTCACCGTTTACATGACACGCATGGAAACAGATACCCCATAGAGGATCCTTATTCTGGGTGTATAGGACTTCTCAAGGTGCTAGCGAGTTTGTTAGAGAGTTCTGAAGCCACAGCAATACCCTGTGACTCTTCTAAAGCTTCTACCGCAAGGTTACAATCACCAGGGTCTCAATCACCAACACCCATCCACAACACTTCCTATGCATCCAAGGCCTTGAGTTATTATGACCAGCATTTAACTTCCCCATGTCTGATGTCGCCAATTACACCCCCTGGAGTATACAACCCCACCAGCCCGACACCAAGTGTCTGCACGCAAACGTCTTCACCCTCTTCCTCAGTATACCCCGTGGCAGTACAGGATGTAGATGGTTCACAAAATCAGAGTTTTGGAGCACCATCTAGCGATGATCAGGCCTCCCAAGCACTGGGGTATTGCATTGGGCCCTACTTTTTTTACCCATTCCAGTCCATCCATTCAGAAAGGGGGTAATAATGTTAACCAGGGACCTGTAGCTGGGGCGGCTCAAGGATATGTCAACCATTCATCTAATGCCTCAAGTAATGACCCAGAACATGGCTCTTTGGACCGTACTAGAGACCTGGACGCATATATAAAAGAAAGACACCAATCTGTTAGACAGCTAAAATTCAGACTACGCCTGAAGACTTTAAAACTGGGTAATGACGGACGCAATATTGCGTCCTCCAGAGCCACCATGAGGGCTTTAATACAGAGGTTGGCACAGTGTAGAAGCAAGGTGGTCCAATCTTGCGATTCAGCAGTTGTAGAGAAAAGTAATATAACTGTGTGACTATGCATGCAGGCTGACCTAAGGAATGTAAGAGCCAAATTTTTTTAATACTGATGTCCTTTGGTCTAAATATAAAAAGAAGACCCAGGATGTACTCAGTAAAGCTCTACGTGTTTTACAAGCGCTCATAACCAAAAAGCCATGAGAGCCAGCCCCCAACTGTTTAAAACTCCTAAAAGCAGACCCCTCGACACCTAAAGCACTCCCCATAAGGCCTCAAAATATAAAGTTAGGAGAGAATATAGGAATTTTTACGGCCTCAGGGGTAAAGATCAGAGTCGGCTCAAACCCAAACATCCTGAAGGATCCCCGCCAATATTAGGTGAAATGCTAAGGACACCTCCTGTAATTACACCAACTATTGTTCAAATAGGCTGTGCTCGGTTGCCTAAAAACAGCTAGGCTTGTAAGAAACAGAAGTGAGCTAATAGCAGAAGAAACCATAAGCTTTTAACGAGAAAATTAAAGAAAGCCAGATTAAGCGTTACAAGGTGGCATAAAGATACCCCAACAACAAGCCGTAGCCAACTACCATCGAGTAATACCCCAGGGAGCCCTCTATCCTGCGCCAATCCTCAAGATGAGGATTCAGAACCAGTGTTTTTAGAAAATGTCAGACGGTACAGTCGTACTGTAGAGAGGTTTAACGCTACAGAGCACTATGAGAAGTTTAGGTTTGTTAACCCAGATGGTCTAAACTCCTCCGATCAGGGTGTTATAGCTATACACCAGGCCATACAAACGCTCATAGAACGATTGTTACACGATGTGGGGCCTAACTATTTCTTCCAACTGCGTTTTCAGGGGCAGGGTCTAAACAGTCCTCTGCTCACCAGACAGTCATCTGGAGATGTGTTTGACGCTGTGACGTTTCTAGAAAACCTGTCTAAGCTTTTACAGAGCAAGGCTGAATTACTGGAGTACAGGATCTTTAGAATCATCACCCTTGTTGTTAGGGACCGTGAGGGCGGTGCTTCCAGAACCTTAAAGAGCGTCATGTACAGTAAAATCATTGGCAAGAAATATCGATAGTTGCTCAACTTTAACACCGGAGCTACCAATATGTGTCTGGCGGCGAGCATAGTGGGGTTGTTGGTGGACTGAGCTACCTCAGACACCGTCATTATGTCTATGGCGGTGGCCACCCACGAGGCACTTCAACTACCGCCTGACAGACTGGTTTGTTTTGGGGTCCTAGGCCCTTTTGAGAACCATTTTGCCGTTATGGTAAACGTTCTGTACCACAGGTGTTCTTGGAAGTACTTAACTACTGATGAGCAAGTGAAAAACAAGAACGTTTATGTGCTACAACACGAAAACCACTTTTACGGTATCCTCAACCTGAAGGGTTTTCTAGGTGCCAAGTACATGTGGGAGCATTGCGACCACATATACAACAACAGGACCAGTGTGAAATGCACTGTAAAATGTATCAGAGGGTCGGGTGCGTCGACACCCAGAAGGTGAACTGCTCGATGTGTAAGATGTTTTGTCGGTCGCAAGGCTGCTTGAACGTACACATCAGCCTCGCACAGTGCGTCCGCAAATAAGACTGTCGGGCTTGCGGACACTACAAGGCCAACGACCACGACTGTAAAGGTATGCAATGTCCCAGGTGTAAAGCGTATCTTATAGCCCAAATAGCACACGAATGTTACATGCTCGAAGGCTTCCCACGGAAAAAAACAGAAGACTGTATTGTATTCGATAGATTGTACGCAGGAGATGTGTGTGCACCAGCCTAACTACATTTATGCCCATCATCAAACAGCCGATGAAAACTGGGAGTTTGAATGCCGATTGTGCATGAACGATTTCCTCAACACGTTCATGCAACCGAAATACTATGAGTGTACAATGCTGGCTCACAACTCGAAAGCGTACAACTCGTTCTTTATTCTCCAGGGCCTGTTTTGTGAAAAGCTGGCAGAGGAAACTGATGCTGTTAAAGGTTGTGCATTTTGAAATTAGGTTCATAGATACCTTGAATTTTCTGCCCATGAAGTTGAGCAAGTTAGGTTCATAGACGCCTTGAATTTTCTGCCCATAAAGTTGAGCAAGTTGCCAAAAGCCTTTGGTTTTGAAGGATGTAAAGGTTATTTCCCCCACTTTTTTAACACATGGGCTAATCAGAATTACAGCGGAAATAAGCCTTCGCTCGACAGTTATGGCGTTGAGTACATGATGCCGTCTGAAAAAGAGAGCTTTCTACAGTGGTAAGTTGAAAGCTTACTGTCAGGCGGATGTCATGATCTTGCGAAAAGCATGCAACCTTTTCAGAGACGTTGTAGTGGAGATGATGAGATAGGTCAGGATTATCAAAACCAAATCCCGTAAGAGGAAAGAAATCGTGGAATACCTAGACCCATTTAAGAACATTACTCTGGCTTCCATGTGCATGTCTATTTATCAGCACATGTTTTTAAAACCTGAAACCATAGCTCTAGTACCGCCTGACCTCTCTAATGGTAAACAGAAACATTACTCCACCCCATCTATTCAGTGGCTCATGCACTTCTCAGAGAAAGCGAACATCTTCATTCAACACGCGCTGCAGGGCGGTGAATATCGCTTGGGCCGCTATTACCTAGACGGTTGTGCATAAATGAACGGGGTACCAACCGCTTTGGAGTTCAACGGCTGATTTTACCACTGGTGTCCGCGCTGTTACAAACCCCACAAGTTTAATAGACTGCAGGGAACCATGTTTGAACATATGCATCGTAAAACTCTGGCAAAGATGCAGTATATTGAAAACAGCGGTTTGTTCTGAGAACAAGAGTGGTTAGACGAGCTCACAAAAGAGCCAGCAGTTACCAGCACCATTGGAACCCTGCAACGCCTTAGCCGGTGGTCGTACAAACGCCATACAGCTGTACTGAGTTGCTGCTGAGGGTGAGAACATGCACTACTATGATTTCACCAGTCTGTATCCGTTTGTGAACAAGTTGAAGTTGTACCAGGTGGGGGATCCTAGGATAATATATAGGAACTTTAAGTCCCTAGACGAGTACTTTGGTCTCGTTAACTGTCAAATCCACCCTCCGCGGAAGCTTTACTTCCCGGTGCTTCCGTACAGAGTCGACTGCAAGTTGATGTTCCCCCTATGTCGAACATGCGCTGAAAGTAAACAGACTAACGAATGTAGACATAGTGATGAGCAAAGGCTGTTGGAAGGGACATGGTGTACCATCGAGGTGCAGACGGACCTCGAGAAAGGGTACTGCCTTGGTAAAATACTAGAAATTTGGAACTTTCCGCACACCACAACCAGGCTCTTTTCTGAGTACATCAACTTGCTTCTCAGAGACAAACAGAAGGCAACGGGGTATCCCGACTGGTGCGTCGCTAAGCCCTCGAAGCAAAAGTACATCGATGATTACCAGGCTCACGAGGGTATTATGCTGAGACCTGAGTTCATTAAGGTTCACCCCGCCAGATGTCAGTTAGATAAGCTCTGTCTCAATTCCTTATGGGGAAAATTTGCACAGCGTTCCAATTTGTCAAGCACATCCATCGTCACAGACGATCTTTTTAAATATCTATTTGCCTCGTCTTACGATGTGTCCGGCTGTGAATTTATCGACGATGAGATGGCCGTTCTATGCTGGCAATATGCCAAAGAGTACCCCACAATGTGTAACAATATCAACATCTTCATAGCATCTAGAGCTTTACAGGTTGTTGGATAAGCTTCACGATCGTTCTTTGTACCACAACACCGATCTGTTATTTTTGTGAGTAAAGAGGGTGATGAAGATCCTCTGTTGGGTGATTATCTAGGGGATATGACCAGCGAGCTCAAAAAGGATGAGTATATACTCAAATACACCTCCTCCAGGCCCAAGACCTATAGTTACAAAACCTCTAACAACAGAGTTAGCATGAAAGTCAAGGGTATCACTTTAAATGTCAGCAATACAGTTAAAATACATTTTGAGAGTCTGAAGGGTCTGGTGCTCGAGTACTACGCATCGAGCAATCACGAAAATAACAGTGCATTAGTCGTAAATCACCCAAGCACAGTCAGGTCCAAAAAAAGGTGGGAAATTACAACACAGCCGTTGTATAAAACCCTACGAGTAGTGTTTGATAAACGGTTCCTGACCAAGGACTACAAAACACTGCTGAACGGTTATTAAAAGACATTAGAGGGGCGAACCACAACCGCTATGGACACCAGGCTGCAACACCCATTCTCCTGCATTTTAGCAGGTCCCTCAAATAGCGTTAAAAGTTATTTTATAAAGAAAGCGATAGAAAACACTCCCTGTGTTTTATCTCAGACCCCTAACAACATCGTATGGCTTTATTCCTGCTGGCAAGATCTTTACACCGAACTATCCCTAAAGTTCCCACACATCCGATTTATAGAAGGCATCCCCAGTAATCTCAAGGACAACGACTTGTTACCTAAACACCTTGTAAACATGGTTGTTGTGGACAATCTGATGTGAGAAGGCGGGGACCACCCCAAGATCGAGAGGGCTTTGACTCAATATTCACATCATCGTAATCTGAGCATATGCTACATCGTGCAGAATTTGTTTTACAAGGGTAAGAGCAGTCGTTCTATAACTCTCAGAGCCTCATACCTGGTCTTATTTAAAATACCCTGCGACAAGCTTCAGATATCAATTATAGCTAAACAGATGCATCCTGAAAACACGTAGTTATTCATGGAATCATTTAGCGACGCTTACTATTAGATATAAAACCCAATAATCTAGAAGACTACAGACTATGCTCCGGTATGCTCCCACCTGGCTTCCCAGTTGCTTACACACCTAAAACAATCCCCATAGCCTATAAAAAGACCCATTAAAAAAGACTTTTATAACATTTACACTCTAAACCTTGTATTAAAAGGTCACTACTATGTCTGTGCAGCTACGGCGTAATTTAGACCTCCTAAAAATGCTGGTCACAGCCAGCCCCCTGAAAAGAAAGGCTATCCTGTGCGCTGCTTCAAACGATTTAGTGGCAGCCATTTCAGAAATAGCCCTAAACACCCTAAAAGGTAATGTCCCAATATCAATGAGCCAGTTCCGGGTTTTGAAGAAGAAGCCCCACATTATTAAGAATCTCAGCAGTAAAGGGGCATCGCTCCTTTCTAAAACTGGTCAAACAGTCTGAAGGTTTTATAGGGGCGCTGCTGAGTATAGCTATACCCCTTTTTACAGGTCTCCTGTCGAGGACCTGATGGAGCACGCCCAAAAAATGTACCTTGTGCCTCGCCAACAGCTGGAACAGTTGGGTCCTTCTACCACCGACGTCTGGGACATAGGCAGAAACGAGACATAGAGTCTTGACACTGAGTTCAAAGCCATGTTGAACCAAACCAATTTAAAACCACACGACAAAGCGGGGCTTTACTCAGGAGCCCTTCAAAACTTTTTACAGTATTACAAAAAATTGAGCGCTGAAAAAAACAAATTGACTCTGTTTACCCCTGAGAGTGAACAGCCACCAGCAGCCCCAGTAGCGCCGCAAGACCCAGGAACCCCGGCCCCCATGGACGCCGTTGTCAAAGACCTTTTAAAAAATATAAGTCAGAGGTATAGAGGGGCAGCTCAAATGCTGCTAGGTAAAATAACTGTTACTAAAGATCGGACCTCTTGGAACGACCGGGGTGAAATCGTTTACAAGGGACAACCGATTGCTGGATCACACATGTATGATCTGGTAGGGGTCTCACATACAGTAAAACACTATAGACACAAAACGATCCTAGAGGATGGGAGCAGTTCGTGCGCGCCGCTGTGGAACTCAACATTCCCTCCACGATCGTCGGTAACGATGACCACAGGCGTAGGCTTGGAAGTTTGAAAGATCCGACCCCTGGTGTTTTTTTACCAAGAGTCCCACCGTGCCAACATCACCTTTCTTTCCGCAGCTAACACCGTCTAGGATCAGCGACGCTCTGCATATGGAGCCTAAAAAGAGACTGTTCAAAATGAACACTTGGCTATCACTCTAACGTTATCATAACTTTTGAAGCGTTGGACAGTTTTGTTAAAAGGTTTGCATCTCAAAAGATTTTTGCTTCATTTTATTTGTTTACCCATGTAAATGTTTGTGGTGAAAACTGTTTGTAATAAACACTTTTAACTTTTCAACAGTCGTCAGTCATCTATTTTTTTTTTTTAATGGTTTTAAAAAGTTTGGTGGGTGAATAAAAAATGCATAGTCTGAATTTGTGTTTAAAATGTTTTTTTATTGCGGACAACCATCAGTACAAATAGAGGCGTTACAAGGCCTTACACTTTTGACAAACACCGTATTCTGTTTTAACAACGCTCGACATGGCCTTGTGTTTTCCTTCACATATTTCATAACAATGCCATTGTTGTTTACTAGATCATCGGAATACAGATAAAAAAACAAATCTAAACTTCATACCCTCAGATATTTTACTAATAAAATATATACAATGTTCCCTACATGTGATGGCTAGAGAATCCTGTACACGCAGCTTGTTATACTCAACTGTGGGTGCTGCTTTTTTTACATATTTGAATATCGGTTTTGTATAAATGCTATGCTCGGGGAACTCCGTTAAACTGTCAAACACTATAACCTTATCTACATCCAGAAACAGGGCCACCCAATGTGTACCACCCTTGAAATGTGGGTCGGTGTTAAAGACTAGGGTGCGGGTCTTTCAGGGCCTATCTCCCCCGGTAACCCATTGCTAGGAAGTACACCCAAAAAGTATTTCTTAGCGTATTTATGCCTGCTTAAGAAGTCACGTATCTGCACAGTGTCCATTTTACAATCTTTTAATGATAGTCAAACATAATCTGTCGGGCGTGATTGACTTGTATGACGCTGTCGAATACAGAGAATACAACCATGTTCACGTTGGTAGCCAGCGCCTGTGGAAAGCGTATTTCAGCTTTTAGATTTCCATTTTTGATCAAGTTTTAGTGATCACCGTCTTCCATGTCAAGAGTCAGGTCGAATGCAAACAGCGTGTAGCCTGCCCCATACCCCTCTCTTGAAACAACGACTCCCGAGTCAAGCAGATGTTTCCCCATTATCGAGACAAGTCAGAGATATTCCCTTACAAAATTGGATGTCCCAAACCTCGGGGTGAACGGTTTTGCGGGGATAACAGCTCCCTTGTGGACCAAAGCAGGGTAGTTGATGTCACAGTGCTTGAAGTTGAAAGAGTTAGAGGTATAGAGCCCGCTAAAAGCTGTATTGTCCACAAACCCTATGATTATAAGTATCGGGAGTTGCCCCAGAAATAGATTTTGCTGCTGTGTTAATCTAGTACCGGCAGGGATGCTGAATATCTTCAGAGCCACTCTTTCAATGGCGTACTTGGTGTTCAATAGTTGTAAAGCTTCAGCGTGGGCCAGTCTGACGCTCGGTAACACTTTCACTCTCTTTACAAACATGCTCACAGACAATGTAACCAGTTTATACTGCTCTGCATCGCTGTTGATGAGACAGAACACGTCCTTGTTGCGGTTGAGTTTGATCTTAATCTCTATACCGTTGACTAGAAGCTTATCTTGGAAGAAAAGGTCTGAACGTATGCAGCCCAGGAGGTCAAGCTGTCTTCTGCCGGCAGCGAAGCTGGCTCTTTTAAAAAAAACATTGTTGCCTCTGTACAATGCCGTGTCCTCAAAATGCACTTGAGTATCTTTGTAGAAGTGCCCCGCTGAAAGCTGTGTGTCCAGGGCTTTACAATTGTAATTTAGAATACTCTCTATGTGGGCCCTGTAGGCGTTCATGTTATCACTTTGCATGATGAGTCGATCTCCTAGGTTAATGTTCACTTGATCAAACATGGTTGCGACAGGGTAAGCGATCGGCGCCACTTTAGCATCAATCTCGATGTTGGTGCTGTTCGCTACGTACATAACAGGGGCCCCTTGAAAGTAGGGCGGCGGTCCTTCATGGCCAGCCTGAATTCTATAATAGTCCCTGTAAATTAAGGGATCTCCGTATGTTTTCATGATGACCATCACAACTGCCTAATAGTCACTGTTGCGGCCTTAACTGAAGCTTAACAATAACATTCTCATATTTAAAGGCCACCTGCTCTGACTGATCGTCGTAGACCATAATGGTTATAGTGTCAAAATGTTTTGGGGATATTGCCACGTAGTTGGGTTTGTGATGTTGTATATTAACCATTGTGTTATTTTCTCCCTTCAACGATACCCATCTGAACAACGGCAAATAACTATCCCATACCCACCGAGGTTCTACGATGTTGCTTAACACGTAAAGTGTATAAAATCCGCTGGTAATATCGGGACACTGAGGGTCTGGATCCACCTGTCTTTTCACATGTTGTACAGTCCCTAAAACCCTTTGTAATTTACTTGAACAGTTAAACAATGTATCTAGCTCCGGGGCTTTCTAACGTTATCCTCCACTAGATGAAATTTCCTATACGTTTCAATGTTGTCGATAGATTTGTTGATGGCGTCGACCACCGAGGTTACAGTTGGGTAATAGCCATGAGGAAATCCTGCCTGGATGCTCAAAGGGTCCTGCTCACGCTTTATATTAAATTTAGCCTCTTGCCTTGTAAATGTATTCCTGGTTCTAGGGTACTGTATCTCCATTATGGCCACCTCCCAGGACCCTTTGAGGTCCACCAGTTAATCCAGTTTCACCGAATAATTAGAAATCTGATTGTCGGGGAACATGTCCTTCGAGGCGTTGGACGGTAGCGTAATATACAAAGGTGAGGTCTCCATCTCTGACACAAGAGGTGTTAGGGTCCAATAATATCTATTGATAGTGTTCTGGGCCCCTGAGGAGGTGGCTTTTCCGGTGAGTGGATTGTATCTCTTCATATTGTCTTGACAACCTATTTCAGCAGTGGTCCACTGTTTGGCATGCTACTCTAGCCAGCTCCTTATATGTATTCTATGGTTCAAAAAGGGCGTACGCCTCTACAACACATAGTTGTCACATGCTCTCCTTGATGGCTCTAATACGTTGATGGGGTTACACGTGGTGCTAAGTATTTGACTAGCCCCTCTTTTTGGATTAGCCAGCATTGCGGAGGTTTGGCTTGCACTCCCAATGCTCTGTCCTGTGAGGAGGCCCCTAAGCAGCCACTTGGTCCTGAATGTCTGACGTGTCCAGACCTGTCCTCTTAGGCTCTGAAACAGGTTGCACACCAGCAAGTCCCTCATTTTACAGAGCACATATACCTAGATACAGGGGCTAGGACTCTGGCACGACTAACACGTAACCCATTGATGTCACAACCCACGTGACACACCTACACCTACGTCAGCACGGGTGGGGGCACACACATCACTGCCTACATCTTTGCCCACGTCACCACGGGGCGTGGTACCTGTCAAAAGCTTGATGGAAGGTATCCCCGCATGCTACTCAAGTTGTTATTACAAAAGTGATGATAATTCTGAATAACACATTTTCAGAAATGGTCGTCTTCAGAGAGGTGTATAAAACTTGCAATTCACTTGCATTCTAAAAATCGAACACCTTCTCTTTCACTGAGACCAAGAAACTCTGGGCCATATTTATACTTTTTGACGCCAAACTGCGCTAACGCAGTTTTGCGTCAAAAAAATTAGTGCCGGCTAACGCCATTCTGAAGCGCCATGCGGGCGCCGTATTTATTCAATGACATTAGCCGACGTTAGCCGCCGGCGCTGCCTGGTCTGCGTGAAAAAAAATGACGTACACCAGGCAGCGCCGGCGTAGGGGAATATGGAGCTTGGGCGCCAAAAAATGGGGCAAGTCAGGCTGAGGCAAATTTTTCGCCTCAACCCGATTTGCGCCATTTTTTTCGACTCCCAACCCCCATTGAAATGACTCCTGTCTTAGCAAAGACAGGAGTCATGCCCCCTTGCCCAATGGCCATGCCCAGGGGACTTCTGGGCATAGTGGCATGTAGGGGGGCACAAATCAGGCCCCCCTATGCCACAAAAAAATAAAAATAAAATACTTACCTGAACTTACCTTAATGTCCCTGGGATGGGTCCCTCCATCCTTGGGTGTCCTCCTGGGGTGGGCAAGGGTGGCAGGGGGTGTCCCTGGGGGCATGGGAGGGCACCTCTGGGCTCCTTCCGAGCCCACAGGTCCCTTAACGCCTGCCTTGTCCAGGCGCTAAAAAACGGCGCAAAAGCGGCTGGACGTCATTTTTTTTGACCCGCCCACTCCCGGGCGTGATTTTTGCCCGGGAGTGTAAATACGGCGCACATGCCTCAGAGTCAATTTTTTAGACGGGAACGCCTACCTTGCATATCATTAACGCAAAGTAGGTGTCCACGCTAAAAAATGACGCAAACTCCATGGACTTTGGCGCTAGACGCGTCTAACGCCAAAGTATAAATATGGAGTTAGTTTTGCGTCGGAATTGCGTCAAAAAAAACGACGCAATTCCGGCGCAAACAGAGTATAAATATGCCCCTGTGTCTCCACAGCAGTGATTTCCTCCTTTCGAATATGATAATGCCCTTACAAAGGCTCGTCCAGGAACACCATTTACCAATTTAAGTTAGCACAATACAAGGCAAGCATTCTTATCTCATCAAGCAATCACACAGATCAGAGGTCCTCCATTTGCCTGCTTTATCGATTACTCCTTCAGCAGATTTTACTGCCAAATTTTATGGAAAAAACGGTCAGCAAAGGCAATCTTGGCCCCCTTACTGAGGGCCATAACTTCGCCATACTCCAGCACTTGGGTAAGAATCAAAGTCTGTAATGGTCAAGGTGTTTCAAACCAAATAAACAACAAGAGACCTCAATCCAGGGGTCGGATATTAGCCCCCGAATCTTTCAGCTGCTATACCAGGCTTTTCCAACAAGTAGCTTGTGGGTAACTGGTAGCTCCCCAGCTAATCCAGCAGCCCTTGTTTGTCGAGCACAGTCTACTAAATAAAAGTGTTTGCTTGGTAGAGTAATATATGGATACCAAAATTGAGTATATGTATTCAAGACTAAAATGTGTGTATTTTCAGAACTCATAAGCTGATGTTTGGAGACAAATGGCTGAATTCCACATCAGCCTTCAATATAAGGCCTTGGGTAGTACTTGCTAATATTATTACTATTTTGCTGGGGTAGTTGCAGGTATGGATGTTCTGTATTAACCACATAGAGGCATTCCAAATTAGCCTCTTATACATTACTGCTGGCAACCTTGCCTGATGCACAGAGGTGATCAGTGCTGGTAATCTTGCGTGAGGTGGCCACTAATGTAATCTTATCTGATGTGGTCACCATTACAATAGCTCAGGATGATTTTTATTGATGATAAGTATCTGTTATTACCAAAATGTTTGGAGGACCCTGCTGTATACAGTCAACATCGACAATACACTAAATAAAGCCAGATCATTCCCACCAAGAACACAAAATCGTGAATTACAAATTTTGCAGTACCCAGGCAACACTGTAATACTTGAGCAAACTTTCATCGCCCTTCAGAGATTGCTAAATGAACTACACACCTACCAGCTTGAAAACAAGTTAGAATTAAACCAACGTAAATCAAAGGCAATGATTTTTGCAAATCAAGCAAACAAACCCAAGAAATCATGGCATTCCAAAACATCTTTTCTGGGATATGCCACCCCTTACAACCATTGTAGAATATGGCTAACTGAAAAGGGCAAACTAAGACACTAATTAGGACTCATAACACACAGATGTGCCATTTTTATGTTTATGTATTGCAGACTCAATGACAAATCACAGAGGCCATTGGCTAGCACAATTCTAAGGTAACAAGAGAAACTCTCCTGGCTGCCCAGATCTATTTTCACTAGGGGCTCTTGAGTCATTTCACAATTATCCTGAACTTGATTTGCTACAACAATTTTACAAAGTTTTTTATCTGCTAAAGAATAAATCAAAAGTACAATTATGTTTGGAATTTGGTCAGTTAGACAGCATTTGGTGTGTAACACCAACTTCTTAAAATATTGTCATCTCAAAAGCAATGCTTGAAAAGGCAGTCTGAAACACGCTATCAGATCAATTATAAAGGACAGTAGTCACACCAACAACTTATGGTCTAGCAATCTATTAGATGTGATCTAAGATACTGAAGTAGTCACCATCTGGGAAAACAGAAAACAGAGCTACAAGAGTGTCCTTCAAAATGGTAATAAAATCACAAACATTGCTGCTAAGTGACACTGCAGATACCATTGAGCTGGTCAGTACTAAGGCCCTCATCACAACTTCAGCAGTCTTTTCAAAAGACCGCCGAAGCCAGCAGCGCCGAAATACCGCCAGTGCTGGCGGTCTTAAGGCAGCCCTAATACGACTGAAATCGTGTGGAATTCCAAGACCAGTCGTGATGGTGGTCGGCAGTGCATAGGCAGTACCGTCACTGGTACCTCACGCCAAAAAGAGACTGCACACCATATCACAACCAGTAATACAGTGTGGTGGTGTCCAAATGGCGAGGTGCTGCCGGTGGTGGAAGCGCCAGAACCCGTCCTCTCCCAGATTACCTCCTCGACAGACGAGGTAAGTGGATCGTCCGACAGGGGAGGGTGTGTGTGTGTGTCTGTGAATGTGAGTGTGTGTGTGAATGTCGTGAATGCAGGGGAAGGGTTTGTGTGTGTGTGTGTGTGCGTGCATGTGTGTGTGTCTGCATGTATGAGTGCATGTGTGAATGTTGTGAATGTGGGGGAAGGGGGTGTTTGTGGGTGCGTGTGTGAGTGTGTGAGTGTTTGTTGATGGGGTGGGGGTGAGTGAGTGTGGATGTTGGAGCAGGTGAGTGAGTGTTTGTGGATGGTGAGGGGGTGACATTTTAATGGCACATTTTAATGTATGTGTAAGTCCCTAGTAAAGTGTACTACATGTACCCAGAAACTGTAAATGTAATGCTACTGAAACACTCATTGTGCTACCCTCTTAAGTAGCCCTTTAAACATGTCCCAGGCCTCCCATTGCAGCCTTCGTGTGCAGTTTTAAAATGTAATTTTGACATGACAAGATAAACCTTTTGCCTTCACTTTTAATACATATATGTCACCCCTAGGGTAGGCCCTATGCAGCCCATAGGATAGAGTGTGATATATTTAAAAAGTTGAATATCTGCTTTTAACTTTCAAGTCCTGGTAGTGAAAAACAATTAAATTTATTTTTTACTGCTGCACGGACTGCCTCTTCAATTGGATAACATTAGGTTACCTTATTACATTTAATAAGTGGTAACTTTCAATTTGGGAGCAGGTGGGAATGTTGAGTAATTTAAAACCCTATTTAGTGGCAAAGTTGGATTTTAAGTCCCAATTCTGAAAATGTCACCTTTAGAAAGTCAACATGTTCTTCTCCCAACTACTTGGTGCCTCCAGCATGTCTTCTGGGTCACATGAATAGGTGCAGCTGACAATTGGTCTTTGTGAATTGCTCCAAGACAGTAAGAGAAAGGGGGAGTAGGTGTTGGCGGGAGGGGCCACCTCTGACTTGACTGGGGAGCAGAGCTGTCCCCTACCACACTTGTATATCACAAAGCCTGTGCCTCAGCACAATCGCAAAGGGTTTTCCACTAGTCCTTTGTGCCCCCAGACAGGCTGGGGTCAGAGCAGGGAGGGAGAAAATTCCAAGCTCCTCTGTAGGAGAAGGACTCCAGAATTTTCTCGTACTTTAAAGTAGGCATCAGGTATAAATAGTGGATCCTCAAACCCAACACTCCAGTACACATCTGGACCTGTGGAAGGATCAGAAGAAGCACTGTTGTACTGCTTCGCTGCAAGAAGGACTGCTATCCTGCGGCCTGAGCGAGAAGGACTGGACCTGCATCTTGAACCCAAGATCACCAGAGTGACTCCAAGAACTAGTTGGCTGGCATCCTGATCAGAGCCTTAGGGACAGAAAAAGCTCCAACCTTTAACCGTGCACCTGTATTCTGTCTACTTTGTGTCCTGTCCCTCAGATGGTGCCAACCCAGTCCTGGGCCCTTGGAAGTGGGCCTGAAGGTGCTCTACCAGGCCAGCTGTGGTCTTTTAGGTACAACCAATGCAGTGATCCGCATCTCCTCGAAGCTCGGCATCGGACTCACCGCTGCACGACCCCACAGCTCTTTGGAACCACCACTGTGCGATGCCTCCTCTATGCAGGACCTTACTTCCCAGCCCCGCAGCCCCCAGAATCGCCACTGACCAATGCATCCTCAGCGCAGGACTTCACATTGCAGCCCATAGCCCATAGGAACTGACGCTGTGCAACGTATGCTGCACGCTGGATCTCACAATGACCTACAACATGAATTTAAGGTATTTTTTTAGCAGGCCTAACGTCATCCCTATATCTGGCATGCGCTCCATCTTGGTTAGCCTGAACTTGAGACTTTGCAATGGCCCAGTGTGATCAGATAACCACAGCTGGTGCTTTGTGCTTTTGAGCACTATTCTTACTTAAACATTTGAAACTGCATATCTCTGGTTCTACTAAATTGGATTTTTGTTTTGTTGTTTTGGTCTCAAATAAATTATTACATTTTACTCTATTTTTGTAAATTGGTGTGGGATTTTTCTTGCATTATGTTTTCACGTTATTACTGTTTGAAATGCTGCATAACTACTTTACACATTGCCTCTAAGTAAAGCCTGACTGTTTTTGTGCAAAGCTACCAGAGTGTTAAGCACAGGTTAATTTGAGTTTTGCTTGTGTTTCACCCTTTCAAGAACTGTGGTTGCTGATTGAGTAGGGTTTCAAACCCCTCAATCAGTAACCGAATTTCCTATACCATGGTACTAGACAATTACTTTATGCTATCTCAGAATTTTGTAATTATGTTAATGAATCTACAAAGCAGGGAGAGATACCCACATATTTAAATCAAGAGACAAAACAAAGTAATTGCTGAACAACAGTGAATCTTGTTACTAGTTGTGAGAAATTGAGTTTCTGGTTGAGGGAGTGTGAGCCCTTCTCAAGCAACAGCCACAATTCATGTCAAAGTGAACCATAAAAGTGCTAAATAAATGTGTTCCTAACCCTCTGGTTAATATGGTTGTCGCTATAGCGTGAAGAACAGATCAGGAGTCGTGGATGGTCATCACTGTAGCACAAAGATGCTATGACACTGCACACACAGGTTGCAATTGCAGGCTCGAGACATGTTTTAAAAAGCTACTTAAGTGAGTGGAACAGTAAGTGCTGCTCACCCCTTAGTAGCTTTTAATTGTCCAGCCTTGATATATGGTATACCACTTTACTAGGAACGTACAAGTAAACTGTGGCATTCAGTATAAGCCACTTTATCATGTTTAAAGGAGTGAGCACAAGCTCTTTACGCACTGGTTATAAGTGGTAACACGTGGTTTTATTGTGGAGGGGATGAAAATGAATTTTCACAAAACAGGAGGAGAGAAGGCAAAACATCTAGAGGAAAACGAGGCCAGGGATGTCAGGTCTACCACTAGCCCACAGTCAAACTGACACAGACATCCTATGTCGTTCGCCAGAATTCCAATTACATTAATACTTACACACAAACTAAATGATGGAAACCATCTAGATGTAAATCATAAATAGTGTACAAGAGGAATTGCCATCATTTTCACAGCATCTGCATAGATTTAAAGCAGTACTAGAATACCATCACCCTAAGGAAGATGGAAACACATCTGGTAGAACCATTCACATCTAGGCGACCGTGAATGCACCAGCAACACATTTCTCAGGCCTCCAGGAAATACCTCTAATTTTCTGTATATCATTGACCAGGTAGTGTAACAACAGCAGCAGAAGGTACACACAAACAGAAGAAGGAGAGGGAGGGACATGAGGATGTGACGCATCATCACTTCATAGGACACTTTGCACTTGTGTTGACACTTTACCTGTGCAAAAATATCAAAGGCATGTGATGGGAGCTGGGCCAGGAGGGAGGCACAAGGATTTATTGAGCACATTTTGGGGGTTTAATTCCTTAACCACTTCCTTTGAATCACGCTATTTTACAATCCAGAAGTCGTTTAGATATTACTTATCGAGTCTGACTACTGTGTCATATTGTGTTTGGATTTCAACGACTTCACAACCCCCTGGAGTAAACCTTTACTGCTTGTTAATGACACCATCACCATTTGTGCCATTTGCAGTTAGGGCTACATCACGTCACAAATTTCTCAGTATAAAGGAGGTTATTGCAGATTTCTGTGTCTGGCCCGCTGGCCTCAAGTCTGAATTCCATCGGAGTCAACTGAGACATTTATCTTTCCACAGTTGACAACGTATCACTATTTTGGATGGGGTACACACGTGATGCACCAGTGTTTGGTTGTGCATACATGTCTTTGCTTCCATCAATCATTAACACACGCCCCCTTTGTGAGGCAATAGTGATAGTCCTGCATTTTTCACTTTTGACTTAGAATAAGTATGAGGGGGGAACTTCACACAAACTTTGGAGCAATTGAATTTATTGATTGTGCACAAAAAACTGATCTGCAGGTGAGAATTCTGCTTTTCATTTTCACAGAATCAGAGTCAGCAGACATTTAAAACCCAAGTTTTACAAATTGTACTTTGGGGAAAATCTCTCACCAGGGGCAATTTAGGGACAGCTCATGGAGAGGTAGTTGCCCTGCAGAAAGTAGGTGAATACCGACTAACTCCCCAAATTGTGGGCATCCACAATCTTTTTGATTGTGATTTCTTACCCTGTAAAAGCAAAGGCAGGGGTAAATGTGTTTTCACAAAGAAAAAATGTGCTTTATCGAATTTGCACAGTGTTTAAATCTCTCGATTTCTGCTGTTTTGAATGTACACTGGCATGTAAATGGTGTTGCATGGGGACCTGGGAAGATACGTTTTTGGTAAGTTTCCACACAAAGTGATGCAAGATTTTGTGTCTCACCAAAAGTACTAACTGTATGCAGATCATAGATAAGTCAACAATGTAAAAGTTGGACGCTTTTTTGGGAAACCTGTGTCATCACAATGCAGTGCTGGTTAATATCATAATGGTAGTAACAATCATGCCACACTTCAGTGTTTCAAACAGGCTCTCTTGCAACTTCTAAATCAAGATGTTATTCCTTTTAGTAATATGGAGAACTTATTTCCAAATATCTGAATATTGTCATATTTGAAGGTTGGTGCTGTAAACTTATCTCGAAAATGCAAATATTCTCATTTCAGGGGTAAAATTATTATTTCTTCGATGGTCAATGGCATTCATTCTGTTTTATTTTTCTTATAGACTGAGTCTGCAGTTAATTTTTGGAAGCCCACTTCTTTTTTGAATATCCGAACATTATAATCGCCGTGCAGGGACATAACCTATTCTTCTTGAAAATGCTTTTTAGTTTAAAAGAGCTTTCATGAAATATGTCTGACATAAATTGAACACAATTGGCACAGGGACACTGCCATGTCAGGCCACTTTTGGTCTTAAAACCTGTCAGTCAAAGCACAATTTCTGATCTGGGTTAGACACCTCAGAATAAAGTAATCTTTTTATAAATCACTGTGACTGAGGGATTCAAAATATCACACTCCACTGTCCCTTACTGTATGTAGAATGAGATTTTGTACGGCGGACATTGCAAATCTCAAGGAGAGGGGCAAGGATGGGGGAATAAAAAAATAACATTTTTAAAAAGTACCTCTTCGCATCGCTCCTGTCTCCTGCCACCTCTCTCGTCTCTCCTCTTCTTCTGGTGTCCCAGCATTTACTAAGACACCAGCACAGGCTCCCCGGCTATTCCGGTGCAGCTTTAATACTAAAGCCTGCATGAAAGCAATGTCAGGATTGGTCTGAGTGGCTTGGACTGCAGCTCAGACACAACCCTGGAGCCTGTGCAGTTTCTCCTGCCTGGCTGTGTTGACGGCCAGCCAAACACACATTCGTACTTAGGTGCACTCTCTCGTCTTCCCCCCTCCCACCTCCCATGACCAGCCCCACCCCTCCCTGAAAGGTGAAACAATAAAGAAATATTGTTTTATCTTTCATCTCCTGGCTTAGCCAGGGGGGGCGACGCATTCTGCCTCAAAGTCAAGATGTGAATCATTCAGATTTTTAAGAATCATTAAAAAATTCAGCCTTTGCTGCCTATGATATTTTTAACCTGCACGATTGGCTAGCTGGCTGATTAGAAAAAATATAAAACTGACAAAGAACAGCCTGCAGGGCAGAGGACCGGCACTCAACAAACTATCAGTCTTAAAATAATGACCTTTGCCCATCATTATAAAATGTAGGGTTTTTAATACCCTACTTATACCTGACAGACTGATGGAGAGAGGTTAAGGCAGGGATTTTATAACTCCTTGAAGACTCATTTTCGGCACTGTGAGTTTATTTTTCATATAGTATGATTTTTGTAGGCTTGATCAATTTTTTGGTGGTGTGACAATAAGTGTCAAAAAATGAACTGATAGCACAATCACAACCATGCAAAGGACCTAATTTAGAGGTTGGCGGATGGGTTACATAGGATGTAATGAGATCGTAATATGCCGGATAGGATATCTGTTAAGTTTGTGACGCAGAAACCCCATCCGTCAAACTCTAAATTATGCCCTAAAACACTATTCAGTGCATCTGTATTTGTCATGCATAGGTAAAAAGCTCGGGGGGATATTTAGTGTGAATCTCATAGATAAGATACTCAATCCTAAAATGATTATTAAGGGCTGAGATTAACTAGAGGCACTTTAGCCATCTGAAATTCAATGCTACTTTCTTGTCTTTTATATCTATTCCTGTGCCTTAATTTTAGTACATAAGGTTTAGCTTACCCAAATATTGGTCAAAGTTCAACCCCCCAAAAATGTCATGCCTGAGTAAGCCTGCACTTAAGCCTGCACTATCTGTTTAACAAGTGCAAAAAAGACACCAAACATATTTATATTTTCATTGTCTGTAACTGTAGTATTGATGACATAACAGTTAGGCCTTTATTTAGACTTGGTTGCACGGTGCCCCATGAAGGTCTGGTCCACAGAGGCCACCAAGAGGGAGACAGGAGGAGATTGGCAGACTCATCTATTGAACTCCCACTGCAAAGTCTAGAACACAATGGTTATGCAATTGTGGGCACGTGATTCAATCTGAGTCCAGCCTCCAGCTAAAAGCCTCCTCCTCCAATTGGCTGACCTTTCAGGTCGCCACTCAGTGAGTAGAGGAGGCCGGATCCTGAGGGGACAAAATATGAGAAAGTTATGAGACTATCTCTGCATAACAGTGACCCATCTTTAGAGATTCTTGTCGACTTGCTGGTTATCTCTGCATAAAAATGATCCATCCAAGATATATTCTTGACAATCTTGGCAAATCTGTATCATAAGACAGGTCCATATTTTACTTTGACCTTTTGGCCTGTCCTTGGTATAGTGTTGGCTACACCTGCCAGAATGGTGGTGAAAATCCATGTCAATGAGTGTTCGTCCCTGGTTTCTGATATTGACAATGATAAAACAACATGAAAGGCAAAACCTGTTCATCATGACAGAAGAATATGTGGTATTGTTGAAAAGTACAAGCTAATGTATGGGTACCAAAATATATTTAGTGAAAAGGAAAAACTGTTATTTTGAGACAAAAATATTTTGAATCACATTGGGAGAATTGAGCTTACTAGATAAAAATAACATGTTCTATTTCGTGCTTAAATTACTATTTTGAGAAACTGGCAAACTGATTATTCAGGCAAAATTCATTCATATATGAATTATGTGCAAGGTTGATGTTTGAGTGATAACTTGTTGGAAGTTTGGGAAAGTTTTTCTTGTTTCAATTCATCGATACCAAAGGGCAATCACTGCTCAGGTTATTTCATGACTACGTAGAGGGATTTCATCATTTGTAATGATAAAGATGCTTCTGTCATAGTTATGTAAATGAGCAATAATATTGTTCTATGAACGCTTAAAAGTTGTCTAACTCTAATATGCCCAGTGATTGCTAAATTTGCATAACTTTCAATTTGTTCTCTCGGCCCTGTCTATGCAAGTGCTAGTCATAACATACGACTGAGAATCTACTTGCTAATGATTAGTTGAGAAACTTAATAAAGATACTAAAACCATTTTTGTAAAAGGACCATAGGCTGTATTATCTTGCATAGCTTGATGTTCTTAACTGCTTTTTCATACAATTAGCTTTAGCCATTTTTAGGGACACTATGTTGAAAAATCCATAATTGTGCTACCATTTTCAAAGTTGTCTTGGGAGTGTGATTGCCAAAACCATTAGAAAAGGCGATGCATGACTAGCATACCATTAGAGTGTTTTAATGGTTTACCTCAGAGCCTCTGTACTTGCAGCCAATTTATGTGAAAACTGTACTATACCGTGTGGTCATATTTTTCCCAATCTGTTCTGAGGTAGATCATACCCCAAATCTCATAAAGGAGATCTGGCTTGTTGTCTTAACCCTTTTGGTCCACTTTGGGGAAGGCATTTATGCTCCACCACTTTCAAACTCCACCTTGAGCCACTTCATCACCACCCCTTTTCTTTCACTTTCCATGGCCGCTGGCATTAACAGACCTCAAATATAGGGGCACACAGACCAAGGTGGGAAAATGTTGAGTCTGTAGCAGACATAAGCATGATATCAGAATAACAGGTACGCTGAAGTCCCTACTCCGCCTTGCAGCCCTGCAGGGTTGCCAGATGAAACCCAGCAGAGACCCCCTAGGACTCCCTATAACCAGGGTTTTAAGGCCTTATGATAATAACTAGGATTACTTCTTGTAGGAGGCTTGCCTGGTTTGTAGTGGGTACCTTGGGTACTTACCCCTTATAACAGGTCCAGTTATCCCTTATTAGTGAAGTAGTAGTGTTCTAGAAGCTTAGGTTGATAGAGGTAGCTATAGCAGAGCAGCTTAGGCTGAAATAGGAGACATGCAAAGCTCATGCAATACCACCTATAGTTACACAGTACTTCTACACAAGTAAAGACATTACTCAATGTTACCAAAAATAAAGGTATTTATTTGGGTGAAACAGTACCAAAAATATCTTAGAGTCAATACTACACTAGACACCAAAATTAGACCAGTAAATAGTCATAGAACGATGCAAACAGTAGGAAATCCTACTGAATGCAATGGGAGAAAACAGGTCTAGGGGCAACACAAACCATATATTAAAGAAGTGGAAAGTGAATCACGAATTCCCCCCTAGACAAGTGTAGTGTGTGCAGAATCGTTGGTAGAGTAAGACTACAGGAAAGGTAAGTAAATTACCCCACCCCAGAGCCCAGAAAAGCAGGAGTAAAGTACTGCAAGTTTCCTTGTGACACACTACACCTCGTTTTGGGGATTTTGTAGCATCCAACCAAGTCTCCAAAGAACAACTGCTGGATTATTGGACCTGAAGACCTGCAAAGGGTGGGGGGGCAATTCCAGAAGTCGAAAGAAGTTCCAGGAAGGACAGGAATCCCTGCCAACCCAGAAGAGGGTGCAAAAGAAGAGTCCACAGTTAGTTGAAGACTGCAGAATTTCACCCTAGGAAGATGCCAGCGGGTTCCTGCATGATGCAAAACATGTCCCACGACATGGAAATCGTTGCGGACAAGATTTTGTGTTGGAAGTTGCCAACAAGCCTTGGCGATGCCAAAAGTACGTTTTGCATCAAAATGCCACTGGATGGACACAGGAGGGACCTGGGGGCCTCCACTCTGTGTTAGGAGGAAGAGGGGGCTCTCCGCACTTTAGAGAGCCCTCAGGATACCAGCCAGCACCCCCAGGAGTTGCAGGATACAGCTTCAAAGGAGGTGCCAAATGCAGTTGATGCAGCACAACAAAAGAAGGTCCCATGCCGCCGGAGAACAACTCAGCAAGTTGTGCATCGCAGGATGGAGTGCCGGGGACCTGGGCCAGGCTGTGCATGAAGGAATTTTGTAAAGAGTGCACAGAGGCTTCAGGAGGCAAAGAAGACGCAGTACACAGGGATACCATTGTTCTGGGGAAAGGCAAAGTCTTACCTCCTCCAAATTGCGTCAGCAGGACCTCAGGACAGTCTATGCCGATGATGTCCACCCTTTGTGTCCTTAGGAGCGCACTCGTCACTGTGAGAGGAGTTCCAGGGTATTGGTCGTCATCTTCGAAGGTGCCTGCTTGGAGCAGGGGAGTGACTCTGTCCCTCCACAGGAGATTTCTTCGGTCCTTCTGGTGCAAGATGAAGACAGGGAGTCCCCAGAGCGTGCACACCATGAAAACTGTTGCAGTTGCTGACTTGGAGCTGAGGTTGCTGAACAAAAGTGTCTCTTGTAGACACTTTGTTGCAGTTACAGCGTTTCTTGGAGCAGGCTGCGGTTGATCCGAAGTCAGAAGAGTCTGAAGTTGTTGCAGAGGATTCCTGAAGGAAACTTGCAAGCAGAATCTGAAGAGAAACCACAGGAGAGACCCTAAATAGCCCTGAGAGGGATATTGGCTACCTTATCAGGTAGAACCTATCAGGAGGGGTCTCTGATGTCACCTGCTGGCACTGGCCACCTAGAGTCCTCCAGAGTGCCCCCACACATTGCAAAGCAACATGGCTGAAGTCTAAGACACACTGGAGGAGCTCTGGGCACCACCCCCGGGGTGGTGATGGACAAGGGAGTGGTCACTGCTTCTATAACCCCAATGATGTTGGCTGCATCAGGCATGGATGATAGGTCAAGACTGCTTCCAAATGAACTTTTCAACTCATGTTCAAGGATCCTTCCCTAAGAACAAGTGCATGATGCTAGGTGAAGTGTGAAATCTACTTTTCACACTAATGTAAACTGTAGGAAACTGGATTAGTGGTTGAGGGGGGTGAAACCATACTCAGGCAGCAACCACAATTCTTGTCATGGTGAAAAACAAGCAACCCCCAATTTAACCTGGGCTCAACCCTCTAGTAGGTTTACACAAAAGCAGTCAGGCTTAACTTAAAGGCAAATGTGTAAAGTATTTATGTAGCACGTCAAACAGTAATGAAGTGAAAACACAACACAAGAAAAATCCCATACCAATATAGAAAAACAGAAGATTGTACTTGCAGGCTGGACCGTATAGGTATGACAAGATAAGGAGAGTTCCTATCCCAGCCCACATGGTTGCGGTACAGTGCTGGAGCTTGTGAAAGTGCCCAATCTGTGGAATAAGCTTGTTTTACTTGCTCTAGAGCTAGGAGTGAAAAATATGGCAAAATGACATCTTCCCCTTGTGGGAGGGCTAGTCTCTTTCAGCCAAGAGAATGTTGTAGCTGAGAGTTAATTTTTCCCAGAAAACTACTTTAATTGTGCACATTGCCCCCCCCCCCTCAATTTGAATTTTTAATTTATAGACGTGGTGTGGAGGGACAACTCGCCTCTCTGGGGTTTCGACTTCAGTATCCTTATGAGTTGCTTTCACTTTCAGAAATTCTTGAAGATTCTGGCGAACTATTGTGACCTCTGCGGTGCTGTCTATCTGAGTCATTGGCCATGTCCTGTTCTTCAGTAATGTTCTCAATATGTGTGGCATATTTGGCTGAAATTCCAACAACCTTCTTCTTTTTGAATTGGAAATTTTGTTGTGGATGTTTCTCTTCTTTGCTTACACATACTTTTCTTGTCTGCACTTTGACCACCTCCCTTGCTCAGTCCATTTGTCGGAAAAAGAAGAGCATGTATCAGTATACTCATACCTGTCAGATTGGTTCAAGTAATCACAGTTACGTAAATTGTAATGTTTCTCAGAGGACTTTTATACCTACCTCTAAATGTAAACATCTGAGAAATTATTTTTGGTAGCTCACATTCCTGATCTATTGGGGGAACTTGTGTGAACCATTGGCGTATTGTCAACACTGATGCTTCCCCTTAAAAAAATGTTTTAATAATTAAGGATACTGTGGCAAAAATGTCCATTAATTTCATCCCCAGGTCCAGGGCAGGGGCAGCCTGGTGTTCATTTTTAATTTGTATTAACACCTCCAAAAGAACCGAGCAAGATGGTGAACCCATGCGTTATGGTATACATTGCAGAAAAGACTGTGCCACAAGTTGCACGATTGTCTTCTGTCTTTTCTCCTCCTAAATGGCAAGCAGAGTGTGAGAATTCTATGTTTATCCTGGGGTACCGTATGGGAAAACATTGTTTCCAGCTGATTCGTTTTTTTTCAGCAATCCAAAACAGAATCTCTTCTTGTTCGATGGAACCTTTACCCATAAATGCATTAATAGTCACTAAGTTTATCCCTGGTGTAGCTAATTGTTGTTGAACAACTGAGCAGCCCTTGCTGGGGTAGTATTCAATGTCTGCATAACAAATTCTATTAAGCTTCTATATAAGCTTACCAAATTATTGTATAATGAACACAGATCTGCTGCCTGTAAATTTTGTACATTAGGCTATGGGGCGTAGGCAGCTTGGACTGAGAGGACCCAGTTGAACATTTTCAGCAATGCATGGTTGGGCACCTTGGAATCATTTTTGATGTTCCTATAATGTTAATTGTATTTCTGAGTAGTTATATGCTCTGTATTGTTGGGGAATATTTTCTACTGTATATGTATGAAATGTATTTGTATTAGCATCGACTGCAGGAAAATTGACACATGAATAAAATGTTTCTGTTCTGTATGCTTAGTCTGCCTCAACCATGAACATAACATGTCCACCCCTATTAGGCAGCCCATTTGTGAGTAACTGTTGTGTGACAGCATGTATATTATTTACTGGAATACCTATTGGGTTCGCCATTGAAAGATTAGAATTCAGAGATAGAAACACAAAGTGGGGACTCATTTTAAAAGTTCAAGCTTGAACAACCTATGGACTATTATAGGTGCTACCTATGTAGCTGAGGAGGGTATTTACCTAACACCACAGACATCTCCCTACAAAAGGTGAACAGGGCACCTCATACATACAAGAGAGAACTACTCTGGGGATCCGTTAAATAAGTACCAGACCTTGATATGTTGGTGGTGCCATGTTATGCAGTTTCCACTTTGATAATAGGCCTGCATGTTTAGGATGGCAGCACCACAGAGTGAGGGAGACTGAGAGCACCCAACACCATTAGTAGCTGTTGGTCAAACTCGAGCCTAGCTCACAGTGCCTCACCCAAACCTCCAAACCTGTCAGGGTAAAAGATGATTATGGCAACCTGAACATGACACTCTGACTCCCCAGGGGAGCAGTGGAAACAGATCATACCCCCTTCATTCAGTCATTCATTCATGCCAAGGCGAGACATAAGATGCAAAATAAGTTTTCAATACATTTATTAAAGCAATCGCAATGTGGTAAAAACATGTGCTGCGATAAGTAGGCAGATGAAACAAAGCAAAGTAACCAACATTCCGATCAGCGTGAAGAAGATGAACAACCCCACCTTGTTGTGTGTGGTTCTAGATGCTCTAGAGGTTCTAGAGATTCCTACTATCACTATGTCTACATCTGAGAGCATAGTGGTTGTAACCCTGTGCCTTGCCCGATCTAAGGGATCAGTCCCAGACCCATACCTTGATAGAATATTAGGAGTCGGCCTGTCATGTATATGGCAATCCTTTTGGGATGCTGGAAGTTCAACACCAGCAAACCTGCCTGTCATGCAGTATGTGTCCCAGGATGATCTCGACCAGAATGCCCTTCATCCTCCTTGGGTCAGTGTGTAGTTTTTAGAATAACCCATGCCAGATTGGGATCACACTTCTGATGTAATGCTGTGTCTCAGAGATAGAAGCTGGTTTCTGGACTGGCAACACGAGTTAGAATATCATGTACTGCGTGTAGCAGCCTTGGACAAAGAGTACAGAGTACATGTAATGCAAAGGCTGATTAAATGAACAGTGCGGTCCTTGCCTTCCTAAAATGAAGCAGCTGATAAAATGTGTAAAAGTCATAGCTAAAAGCAGTCTTACTTATCACAAATGAAAATGTGTATAAAACGTGAATAAGACACTAACTGTAAAGCAAGCTAAAACAGGGGTGTCCAAATCAGGTACTAAAGAGAACTTAATGACAAAATGTTTGGAGGGTAAAGAAGGGTAGAGAGAGGGTATATTCTTTTCATTCATTGGTACAGAGCGCTCATTCTTGATTGATTTCTGTTTAATGCCAAGCGAGACAATAGCGAGATTGTGGGTCTCCAACATTATCTGTCTCCTCCTGACATTTTCCAACCACTTCCCAGTCTGCTGCAGATTGAGATACCTTAAACCCCACTGCACCAAATGCTTTAAATGATGGTGCCATCTGAATTTGTTTTTACAGCCTTAGAGGTTTTTAATGCCTACATACAGGGATTTGCACAGAGCAGACAGGTGGGGTTCTCTAGTCAACTACAACACAACTAGGAATATCTGTGATGAATTATCCAAACTGGAAAGGAAATATGAGGCAGATCGTAGTGAGCTGATGCTTTCAAAATTAGGTGTCATTATGGGACCATCCAGAAATCTCCAAACTCATGAGAGCCTCTATTTGGGAAAAGATGCCTGAGCTCATAGCCATGGAGAGGGAGAACACTCTATTGCCACTTAAGGAAGGCATACCCAAGCAATTTAGTGCATTTGCTAACTAGAGGCAGATCTGAGAAATTCAGTGGGCCACGAGGTGTGGAGATACTTTTCTAGTAACATGAAAAGTGCCTCTATTAACTACAGACACACGCTAGTACACTTCACGTTTCTGAATAGGTTGTATTGCTCTTCCAGTTTCCTGTACAGAATAGATCCAAAGAAATCTCTTGAATGTGAACAATATACAAATGAACCTGCTGGCTTTTTCCACCTACGATGGGCATGCCCTCAGTTGTAAAGTACTGAGAGGAAGTTTCACAAATTATCCGTGATATAACTAGAAGTCCAGTAGATTATACCTCCCCTCCCCGTGGTGGGTTGGTTGGAAATAAGGCTCAGGAGGATTATCTGACTTCCTAATGATAGCTTTAGAAGCACTATCAAAACAGATATGAAAACAAATCTCCCCAAAATATGATGAAAACACAAACAAAATCCTTAAGTATAGTCCCTCTATCATATAGGCAGGATGTAGTTGAACTAGGGTTTCTTATAATGACTTCCTTTGTGTTCTTCTTTTCCAGTTCTGGCAAGATGGTACCACCTATGCCCCTCACACAAAAGAAGAATGCCCAAGTAAGTATTCTGACATGGTTCTTTTAAAATTATTGCTCCCTGATCTAGTTTGGTTGTTTCCCGATCTGTCCTACATACATCTAGCTCCTATAATGTGTGTGCTTATACGGAGTGGTCCTTTCACAACTGAGAATTCATGCTCTTCTCCAATGAGAAAACAACACAGAAGAGGAAAAATGTCTCAAGAAAATAATGTCTTTCCCAATACCTGGTTTTCAGTTACTCACCTGGGCAGCCACAACTTTCCTGAGTTGTGGCGGGCGAATCAGCAACTGCTGGTGGCATTTACCGCTCCTTGCTCCAAACATCTTCCTCCTCCTCACTCTCTGCATACTCTCTGCCATCAATTCTGTTGGCATCTGGATCCTCATCAGCCTCTTGGGGGCCACCTCCCTCGTGGGTCACCGCCCTTCTGCTTCCTCCCCTCTCCTGTGAATTGGTTTTTTTTCTCCTGGTTTTGCCTGCCTGCTCTCCTGCTCACTTTCCTTGTGTCCTCTTGCCTGCTCCCTTTCTCCACATCCTATTGCCTACTCCCTCCCCTCATTCATCTCCTTGCAGCTTTTTCTCTCTCGCTTCGGCCAGTTCCTCTGAGAGTGAACCCTTGTTTACTTTCCAACTTTCCTTCTGTCTCTGTCCTCACCCCTGCACTCTCTGTTTATGACTTGTCCTTGTCTCTTTCTAGGCTATCCTGCTGTTTGGCATAATGAATCTTTTGGGATATATTAAGCATATTCCTTTGACAACTAGGAGAATAGTGGTGTAAGAAAATGGGTGCACTATACGGCGAGGTCAGGTCTTGTCGTACAATATATTCACATTAATCTTCTTGGGTCTAGTCGAGTTGTTAGCTCAACCCTCAGCTCAACCCTTTGGTAGCTATACCACAAATCAGCTAGGCTTAGAAAAGGAACAATGTGTAAGGAATTTAACAACACCAAGAAATGAAATGAAAAAGTCACTGAACAAGAAAGAGACACAACACTTTATAAAAATAGGAATCCTTGATGGCTAAAATCCATTGGAAGGTTCAGGAGATATGAATTTTTAAAGCATTTAAAAACTTTAACATCCAGTGTAAATAAGCATTGGCAAATCAAAACTCTGCAAACTTTTCAAAACATTGTAAAGTTTGAAACACTGGGTTTGGTGACTTCAACCTGGGTTAGGCAACCAAATCCGACAGGACAGAGGTCTAGGAGTCTGAAAAGGGAACTTTGGACAGTTAACCGACCACTCCAGCATCTTTGAAGCTAGTTCCAAACTGAATAGGACAAACGCCATTGACTTCTATGGAGTGGTCCTGATGCTGAGGGGTGCAGGTGTAAGGATGCTCGATGCATGCTCCAGATGCTGTGCAGTCCACTGGGGCTGAGGTTCGGTCGAGTCCTCTGTCAACAGGTGTGTGTGGGTGAATCCGACCACAGCTCTCAGGGTCCCAAGAAGACCTCTATGCAGGGGTCAAAGGGCTGCCGGTGTTGACCCTTCGTTCTTTCAACATAGCAGTTCCAGAGCAAACCTTTGGTCGGGGCTAGTGTCCATTAGGGTGCACACATCTGGTCACAATCAACACCCACAGTCGAGCAGACTTGGGTGGAGTTTCCGGCTATTCCCAAATTGTCCTTCAAACTGCCCTGAGTCCAGTAGTGGCAAAACGGCTGCGTTGGGTACCAGGAATGCGATTTGGGCTCTTCCAGTGTTAATGCCCCATTGCCATTTGGGGGTCCAGTCAACTGATCCTTAAAGTCTTTGTTTCGGATTAGGGCTACAGATCAACTTTTCCCGAAGCCAGGCACGCAGAACAGGACCCAAACCCAAAGTGCACCAGGTGCATTTGCTCCAGTGTCACAGCCACTCTTTGTGCGCTTCCAACGGGTGCTGCGTGGTCTTCTTCTTATCCTTGGCCTAAATTTAGCAAGTACTGATGTCTCGGGTGCCAGGGGTGCCCGTTATATCCCAGTAAGGTGCCCTGAGGGGACAAAACGGTCACTAGCCAGGGGGCTAGTAGGTCTTCTCCTACCAGGTGACACATCTCTGATGATGTGTGTCATCTTGCTATCCCAGAGTGCAGTTTGCATGCCACAGCCAACATGGCTAAAGTCTTTCCCGAGAGTGGGGACCTTGGTAGCCCACTCCTGGGGGTGTGGCTACCATGGTGTCCTGCTATTTGATAAGTTTTGTTTTGACCAATGACTTTGTGTTCCACCACTGCGCATATTAGTTGCTCAATGTTCACCAGTAGCACATGGTATGTTTTGTTCAGTTTAGCCGCCTATGGGCTTTGACATTGCATTAGTCATTACATTCTGTATTCTGCCTATTGGCTTTGACATGCTGTATCCAGTCTAGCCGCCTATTGGCTTTGACATTGCATTCCTATTGACTTTGACATGATGTATTCAGTTTAGCTGCCTATTGACTTTGACATGCTATTAGATATTCTGCCTATTGGCTTTGACATGATATCATATATTACATTTTGTATTCAGCTCAGCTGCCTATTGGCTTTGACATGATATTATACATTGCATTTTGTATTCCGCTCAGCTGCCTATTGGCTTTGACATGATATAAGACATTGCATTTTGTATTCAGCTTAGATGCCTATTGGCTTTGACATGACACTAGACATTGCATTTGATATTTAGGTTAGCTGCCCATTGCCTTTAACGTGGAGTTAGACATTGCAGTTGAGAATCCAAGCTGTATTTTTCCAAGCTGTGTTTTTGCACCAGAGAACCAAAATGTTTTGCTCTCACAGTAGACTAGACCTGATAAGAGAGGGTACATGGGTGTTGTTTTTCTCTCTGCTTGAGCTTGGGAACAGGAGTAGTCTTGGAGACCTGGCCAGTCTCCAAAAGGCTTGCTCAGTTTCCCAGGTCTGAGAGGAGGGGGCACACCTTTGTAACGAATGTAACAGGCTGCAGAGAGTCAGATTCGAATCTGCCGGACCTCGTGCTGGAGCTTGGCGCCAGCTGCCAGCATCCCGTGTGGGTAGATGAAACTCTTTCTCGCGGCTGACAGGGGTCATCAGCTTGCAGACCTTAGAAAGATGTAGCTGTAAATAGTTCCTACACGGTGAAGTATTTGTTTTGCTTTGCATTCAATATCTTATAAATATAACCTGCTGTGTATATTGCAAACTGATATATTTTGTTTGATTAACGCGGACTTGAAAGCTACTAATTCGTCATTCATATAACAACAATAAAAGTCTTCTTTGACCTCAGAAGTGCATTTCTGTTGTGTTATGTTAGTGCTTAGAAACTAAATAAGAGGAAAGCACTACACATGGGCAGCATATCCATGGAAACTGGTTTTGAAATAAGGTTTCCTTCCCTTGACCCTGGCTCTACCCTGTCTAAGGAAAACAAAAGGGCTTCCTGTACTAGAGTGTTGTCACAGCAGCTCTTCAAAGGCGTCATCATCCTTTGACACTTGCCTTTCGGGCTAACACAATTTGCAGTGCATCCTGAGGGTGGGGTCACACTGCCAGTCTGGCAACAGCCTTTCTTCTTGGCCTGGGATTCATTCACATGTCTCTAAAGGGAGGCAGAAATCTGTCTTAGTTCCTGTGCCTCTCTAAAGTCAATGGGCTAGCTGGGTCAAAGTATGGCAACTTTTGCAATAGTGGCCAGCATTAAATTGGACATAAATATCGACTGTACCATTGAGTCGCATTTGATGGCCCCTTTGATTTGATACCTTACATGACAGGGTGAGTAGACTCTGTGAGAAGGTAGACGCATTGGAGAGCCAACCAATTAACTCTGCAGTTACCTTATAAGGCTACTTAACTGTCATTTTAGGGCTTTGCTGAGTAGACATATCAGAAAATACATGTCTATCTTAACAAAATACAGCGCCTTGCCATTAGGCTTCATAGTCCTGCCTTGGAGGAGTCTCACATATATAGTTAAGGGGCTAGTGAACTTTGACATTAGTGGCAAAGGCATGTGTGCAGTGCATGCACAACCTCTTCAGTCTGCAATGGCAGCTGAAAGTTGTGGCTTCAGTTTGTCACACACAGAGTGGCATAACCAGTACTGCAGCTCTTGTGTGGACAGTCAGCCATACTTGCCCTTGGTACCTGGGTACCATATACTAGGGACTTATAAATAAGTCAGCACAAGCCAATTGGGGGTACTCAAATTTAATATATCATTTTGAAAAAGAAAGCAATACTGTCACTGAGGTCTGGACAGCAGCACTCAGTGCACTCTCTAAGTAAAAAACTAGCAGCAAATAGTCCAAAACGGGGCAAAGGGTTGGGGGAAACCTGCAAAAAGCCTGTTTTTCTACAAGTAACAGTGCTGAGATTGCTGGCAAAATACAGACATTTGAGGACATGGCATTGGACTAAGCTGATCTACACCAGACTCATTATATCTGGGGGGCACTAAGGACCTATCTCACTCAACCACAGAATGATGCACTGAATGACCAACCTATGGTGTAAATGCTGGAGAGAAAGCGAGAGGGTATACAAAATAATGGGATACATCAGACAAACATTATGCTGCTTCAGATCAATATCTGGTTTACTGATGGCTTAAGTGAACTAAAATGGAGAGACCTAAAGATGTGTCAGATTGTAATGAAGCAGATCTGCTGAATTAATTATGATGCTTTGGCTGTATACTAGAACAGATACCACAAGTGTGATAATGATGTTATTGTGCCTGTGAGAAGGTCACCCTTTTTGCCCTGTTCGCCCCCTTATTTTGATTGATAGTGGTGGTTACTGACTCTGACTGCGCCCTGGGCTCTGTTCGCAATGCCCTGGGCCAGTGCTCTGTTTAAAAGGTATGTGGTAATTAGGCATAGTTACACTTGGCACTGAAAACCTACCTGTAAGTCCCTAGTATATGGTAGGGCATGTAGGTTTACGGACCCTGGTGGAGATAGGGCACATAAGGATGCACTGCTGTAGGTCTGTTGTCATTTTAAGGACAGCCCTGCCTTGCAGGCTGGTTTTAAAATACAATTAAGCGAAAATTGGACATTGGAATTAAAAGTACTGCCAAAGTCTCAAACTACCTTACTTTGACACATAAGTCACCCTACGGTCTGCCCTACATTACCCAAGGGTAGGGTGTATTGTCATTACAAGCAGGGTCATTATAAAAAATGGATTATATGCCATGGTGAGGGAAATACAGCCAATTGTGTTTTCCCCGTTGTAGCACTGCTAGCTCCATAGGGTAACATGGGAAGGCTTTACTAAAATTGAATAAAGTTTTAATTTTGATGAAAATGGACTAGAGCAGTGATTCCAAGTGTCCAAATAGCAGTTAAAATAAATCCAACAACTTTCAAGGTTAGATTTATTATAACTATTAAAGGAAAATAATTTTAGATCATTTTCCTAAAGATACCTAAAATCAGCCCTGAAGCAGCCTCATCTAATTGGTCAGTCTTTGACAGGCTGAGCCAAGCTGCTCTGAAGAGGTATGAAGTGCCCTGGGCTGAGACAAAAGGACCATCTGGTGGGAGAAGATCTGCAGCAACAGATGCCAGGACAGGAAGAGGACTGGGTAGCCAAACTGGTCTTCAAAAGGAGAAGGACGGATAGCGCAGGACTCAGGCCCACCCCCACTTTCTGCAGCCCCACCCAGATGAAGCCCCTGTAGTTGAATTAGGAGAGGGGCTGCAGTGGATTTGTAAGTGTCTAGTCTTCAAGAGGTATAATAAAAAGTAACACAACTGTTTTATAGCTGTAAGTTCTTGTTTAATGAGTTCACATAGAGTCTTTAAGGTAAGTATGATCCATAGGATTAGTGGCTCTTTTCCTTTGAGCACAGGTGTGGAATCAGGAATCTCCTGACCGGTCCCTCAGGAGGAAAGTAATATGAAAGCAACTAAGTTATCTGGAGTTTTTTCTTTGCAAATCAAGACCTTCACAGTTTGTGTGTACCGTGTAGTAGCCACCTTACTCTGGGCTATAGAAAAGTGCTCTGGTTGTGATCCAAAACAAACACACAAAAGAAGTAGAAGGGAGGAATTAGTCAAAGGATTGAATACAGGTACCAGGGCAGATGTCATATTTCCCTTTACAGTATTGCCACCAATGGCTAACATTCAAAGAGAGGAAAACAATAAAGCACAGGTGAGGACCCTAACTGCATGAGCTGGCAGCCCGTGGAATCTCCTTTGTTATTACTACCCACCCTTCTCCCCTATGCTTTGACTTGATCAGGCATCTGCATGAGCTACGCTCCTCCTGGAGAGTGGATAGGAGAGCAGGCACGCTGCTGGGTTCCTCCTCGGAGTACGGTACATGGCCACTCCGAGTACTGTGATCAGCTCCCTCATGGCTGGATGGCTGCTCCAGTTCCTCTTCACCTCATCTCAATGCCACATCTGTCATCCTGATCTCATGCGTTCCCACACAGCTTCTGGAATCCAGGTGTCCCCTCTATCGGCATTCTGTGGAGTTTTCTCCAGTCCTTGATCCCAGAACTTCTCTCCTTCTGATGACGCACTGCGTAGGAGTCCAGGCATCACATTGTAGTGGCCCCGGTTCTTGAACCAAAGGTCAAGTCCCGCCCTGTCCTTCCTGGCTGTGTTTTCCTTAAAGGTATAGGTGTCAGTCTGTGAAGAAAAGGGTTCTCTTATCATAGAAAAATGGGTCTCCTAGTTACAGGAGTGTAGGGGAAAGTTAGCCACACATGTGGGTGAGATTATCCAGACCTGAACCTCCGTCTTAACTTTTTTAGAAACAGTGCTTTCTGGGACCAAAATGTGTCACACTTCTAAGGAAGTGGTCATCACAGAGGGTGGCACCCTGTACCCTATTTGTCAGGGATGCCCCCTAATTGCCAGCCAAGAAACTTGGAGAAATATTGGACAGCTACCCAGCATCTTAGATCTCTGCCTGGAAACAAGAAGAAGAAGAAAGACTGCCCTGCTCAACCCCTGGTCTGCACCAAGAAGGACTGCGCTCATAAGGACGACTACACCTGCTGCACACTCTGGGCTTCTCAAAAAGAGAACTTTGCCTTGCTTCAGAAGATTCAGGAATGGACTCCCACTAAGCAACAGGTACAAAGGAGCTACCAAAAATCATCTGCATCAACTCCTGCAAGCAGAGCCTAGCTGACCAGAGTCCAGTGGACTTTTAAGGATTTACACCGATATACTCTTGGAATTGAAGTACAAACTCTCCACGGAGCACCTCAGACCTTCTTGAACCTTGCTTACTGTTGTGGACACTTCAGGACCCCAAAAATACCTTCTGGAAGAAGATCCAGGAGTTTGGAGAAATTTGGAGAAATTTTATTTAAAAAAAGCTTCATAAGTTGACTGACCCGTCATAGAGTGGAAAACCGCTGATATCAAAACGCGACCACACCTGGATTTCAGGTTCGTCCTGCTGAAAGCTCTGGAGCTCCAGGACCTCCGGGACTTCACCAAGACCACGTACTGAAGCAAGCCACCATCATCCACTCGAAAGCCAGTCTGCCGAGGAGATCTGCTCAACATCGAGAGAAAAAGAACCAAAAAAGTGACTAAGTGAGGAGCTACAATTTTGACTGAGGCCTAGTGCTCAGTGTATCTGATCTAGGCTCCATCGCAGTTTGTCTCAAACTTTGGCTTTGCCCCAATCAGGGGCGACTAGATAGCTGCAGTTTGCGCTTTCCTGTTTTAGGCACTAGAAGGCATATTTTAATTATTTACATTTACAAAATACATACTTACAGTTCCCTAAATTGGATTTTTGTCATTTTGGTGTCATTTTAAAGGTAAAAATAATTGTTATTTTTACAAATTGATGTATTTTGTCTGTGTGTTGTTTTTTTACATATTTAATGTTTTGTTGAAATGAAATGCATTACAAACCTGTCTCCTAAGTTAAGACTGAATGCTCATGAGCCAAGATACCATGGGTTGAGAAACGGTTAATTTATAGAGACCTTGACTGGACTTTATTTGTGATTGTGGTGTTATTACTAGGTGAAGATACCTACATGCCCATACTAATAAACCACTTTCCAACATTTTGTGTGCAGTGGTGGGATCCAGTACATGTGTTTAATATCACAATTCAACATTTAAGTGAGGCAATTAAAAATCCTCCAAATAGTCCTAGCAAAATTTATTTTTTTAATTGGACTCATTTCAATTAATTCATTTTTATTTTTTCTCAATTACTCATTCAAGTTTTGCTGAGTTATTGGTGTGTGACCCACAATTTAGGGATACCATGCAGCTTGATCCAGCTGACCTATCTGCACTCAAAGTAGTAGAACCTAGGGGTTGTGTAGGGCTAGAGAGTGCCAGCTTCCACCAACATCAGAAAGGCAGATCTGATAAAGTCCCTTGAAGCCTGATCAGAGGCCCAGATAGCAGGAACAGCCTCTGAGATAAAGGAGGCTCCAGTGAATGTAGGAGGGGGGGAGACTCCTTAGATCTCCGTGAGGAAGAGGCAGAATGCATGCTCCTTAACACAGTAACTAGGGTTCTGCCTAGAGCTAGTGGGGGAAGAGGATCCACCACAGGAAGAGTAGGACTGTCCCTCTGGGGAGAGAACTTGAGGCCCAGTTAGTCTACATAGCTCTAGAGGCAGAGAAGATGGCCCTGGCCAAAAAGAAGTGTGCAAGGGATAAACAGAGAGATGGTGGCAGCAAAGGAGAGGTGGAGGTGTCTAGGGGTGGTGTGTTTGACCCCAGGCTACCCAGGGGGTTGACCCTAAATACCAGGAAGATAATGACATTGACAAATGTTTGACATAATTTGAGAGAGCCCTTAGGATGAGGAGGGTTAGCCCACAATATTGGGGTTCACTCTAGTGGGAGTTCATTCCAATAGCTGAGAGGGATAGGTTCTGGACCATAAAGGGGGAGGAGGCAGAATCTTACCCTTACATGAAAAAATGTCTGATCAGGAAGTTTGGTAATACCCTTGAGTAGTATAGAATAAAGTTCAGGGACACCCAGAAAGTCAGCACCCATTCCTGGTTTGACTTTGCAGACATCTCAGTTAAGGCACTAGAGTGCTGGATACAGGATAATCAGGTAAAGTCCTATAAGGGGCTCTACAAATTGTTCATGAAGGAGCACATTTGAGTAATTGTACCTCAGAGAAGTTACATCAGTATCTGGTTTATTCTAAGCTGTCTAGTCCTAGGCAACTGGGTGAAACAACTCATGAGTGGGTTACAACCAGGGTTTCCAAAAAACACCAAGGGGTGATGAGAAAAAAGGAGGACAGGTCCCCTCCCAGGCGAAAGCCCTGGGAAGCCAAGATAAAAAGCAAAAGACTCCTCTAGAGATCCACAAACACCTGCACAAAGAGGTGGGGGCCGAGCCATTCCAGTTTAAAGGGGAGGAGGTTTCATGTGGAAACATTTTGATCCTGCCAAGGTAGGTATATTATTTGACACTTTAAAGGTAGGGATCTATTTTAATCGTCTTCAGTCAGGACACAAGAGAGGAGATGCTATGTGCACAAAGAAGCACCCCAGTGGTGGGCAGTCCCAAGGGATTGCTAGTGTAAGTATGCTGTGTATGCCGTGATTTGTAAAGCGCATTCCTACTCAAAAGAGCATTGAAGCGCTAGGAGGAGGGAACGTGAGAAAAAAAGAACACAGTAAAAGGGCACTAGCCAAAAAAAAGAAACAAAAAAAAAGTTTGAGGGTGGACGTTGGCCCACAGATGGGGAAGCGATACACAGAGGTAACCTCAGTTTCCATGGGTGGGATGGATGTTGCAGCTCTGGCAGCCTTACCTCCAAGCATTTAGAAGCACCGACAGAGGCCTAAAGTCAACTGTTCTGAGGTTGAGGCTCTGAGTGATACAGGAGCCAGTGTGACCATGGTCATAGACAAGCTGGTTTCTCCAGAGCAGATCCTGCCTGGTGGTTTTTTACCAGGTAACATATGCAGACTGCAGAGCCAAGCTCAATCCCATGGTGCTGGTGAGCTTAGAATGGGATGGTGTGACTGGCCCTAAAAAGGTAGAGTGTCTACTGGGAAATGGTCTTGAAGCTTCTGGATGGTCAGAGGTGGAAAGGAAGGTCCATGCGCAGATGCTGGACCCCTGAGTGGGTATGCACTGGGACCAGCTCACAAGTTGCACATCAGGACATGCTGGAAGCTTGGACCATGGAACAATGAGCCACGCCTCCAGAAACAAGAGAAAGGGCACAGGGTCTGGTGAGCCAGCCCCAAGAACTCCACAGATGCAGGAAGAATCTACCGCTGAGGGGGAGGATCTGACCTCTGAGGTAGGAGCTCCCTCCCTGCACGATATGTCCAACTTGGCAGAATTGCAAAGAGCTGGTGGACCTACCAGAGAAGTGTTATGTCAGGGACAGAGAAAGTGTCCCATTCTTGAAGGCCTGAGGCAGACTGCTTCCAGGCAAGAGCAGGGTGATGTCAGTGGATTCCACAGGGTCTACTGGGAGGATGGAGTCATCTATACTAATTCTAGAGACCCCAAACCAGGGGCAACTAGGAGAGTGGCAGTCCCCCAGATGTATAGAGAATTACTCCTCACTTTAAGCGATGACATCCCCTTGGCAGGACATTTGGGTCAGATCAAGACTTGGAATAGGCTGGTCAGCCATTTCTTTTGGCCCAACATGCCTAGCAAAGTGAAGGAGTTTGGTAGCTCTTATGTCACCTGTCAGGCCAGTGGCAATACAGAAGGCAAGCCAAAGGCTCCCTAATTCCATTACCAGAGGCTGAGGCTCTCTTTGAGAGGGTGGGGTGATATTGTTGGTCCCCTAGACCCACCAACTGCCTCAGGCAACAGATACATCTTGGTGGTAGTAGACCATGCCACCAGATATCCACAGGTAAACCCCCTCAGAAAAGTCACTGCTCTCACAGTGGCTAGGGCCCTTCTTGGTGTGTTCACAAAGGTGGGCTTCTCCAAAGGAAATGGTCTCAGAGAGGGGTACAGGCTTTATATCTATCTGAAGATGATGTGCAATGAATGTGGTGCTACCTACAAGTTCACCACCCCATTTCATCCCCAGGCTAATGGTCTGGTGGAAAGATTCAATGAGAACCTGAACGGCATGATCATGGGTTTGTCTGACTAACTCAGAAGGAGATGAGATGTTCTCCTTCCATGCCTGATATTTGATACATGGAGGTGCCAAAGAAGGGGGTTAACTTTAGCCCTTTGAGCTTTGTTTAGGCACTCTGCAAGTGGGCCATTGTGTTTGATGAGAGAGTATAGGGAGAACCAACTCAAGGAATCCAAGCAGAAAGTGCTGAAGTATATGCTGGTCCTGCAGTCTCGCATGGCAGAGAACATGCACAAGGCAAGCAGCAACCTGAAGGCCAGCCAAGCCCTCATGAAGCTCTGGCATGACCAGAGGGCTACTGTGCCTTTGTACCTTCTAGATCATTTGGTGCGGGTGTTGGAGCCTGTGGCTCCCATGGACCTCCAGGAGAAATGGCCTGAAGCTGACCCCATTTTGGAGAAAAAGGGTGAGATCACCTACATGCCAGAACTTGGCACCTCAAGGAATCCCAACCGGATCCTGCATGTCAGTAGACTGAAACCCCACCAAGACAGGGTAGATATGACCATGCTGGTCACAGATAAAGGAAGAAAGTGATGCTCAGCCAGATCTCCTCTCTACCAATGTGCCGTATAGGTCAGTGGAGGGAGATGTACTCTCTCCCAAGCTGACAGACCAGCAGCAAAAAGCAAACAAGTGTTGGAACAATTTCCTGGACTGTTCTCCCTGACCCCTGGACTCACCACTTAGTATGTCCATGACACTGACACTGGTGAAAGACTGTCAAAAACAAGCTGTACATGTTGCCTGACGAGGTCAGAGCCAACATCAAGGCTGAAGTAGCCAAGATGCTGCAACTGGGGGTGATAGAGCCCTCTGATAGCCCCTGGGACAGTCCAGTGGTACTGCTACCCAATCCTAATCCGCAAGGGGGGTAGAAGGAGTTAAGATTCTCTGTGGACTACAGAGGTTTGAATGCTGTCCCCAAGAATGATGGTCACCCATACCCAGCGCTGATGAGCTCATTGATAGGTTGGGGGCTATAAAGTACCTGAGTACATTTGATCTGACCTCAGGTTACTGGCAGATTGCCCTAAGACCAGGAGCTACGGAGAAGTCAGCATGTTCCACCCCAGAGAGCCACTTTCAATTCAAGGTGAATGAAGAGGGCCAGGATCAGCCAGTTGCCTTCATTAGCAGGCAACTACTCCCCAGAGAACAAAGATGGACTATCATTGAGAGGGAAGCCTTTGCTGTGGTCTGGTCGCTGAAGAAGGTGAAACCATACCTGTTTGGTACTTACTTCCATGGTCAAACTGACCACAGGCCTCTCAAATGGCTCATGCAGATGGGGTGGTGAATCAAAAACTGTTAAGGTGGTCCATGTCCCTACAGTGGATGGACTTTAAAGTGAAACGCAGGCCTGGTAGTGCCCATGCCAATGCAGATGGACTTTCCAGGGTTTTCTACTTACCTGATGAGGACTCCCAGAGTGTAGTTTAGTTACTCATCATCTTTCGTCTGAAGGAAGGTGGGGCATGTGAGAAAGTCATTTTTATGCCCTGATCACCCCTATTTTTTTAATGATAAGGTGGTTATAGACTCTGACAGTGCCCGGGGCTCTGCTAACCAGGTTGAGGGCCAGTGCTCTGTTTAAAAGGTATATGGTAATTAGGCATAATTGCAAAGGGTCTCTAACAACCTACATGTAGGTCCCTAATGTAAAATAGAGTTTGTATATTTAGGGACCCCAGTGGAATTAAGGCACTTAGGAGTGCACTGCTGTGGTGTCTGCTGTTATTTCAAAGGCAGCCCTGCCTTGTAGGCTGCTTTTAAAATAACATTAAGCTGAATTCAGCTATATATAGTTAAAAGTGCTTCCAAAGTCTCAAACTATCTTATTTTTACATATGTCACCCCTAATGTCCGTCCTAGGTTCCCCAAGGGTAAGGTGCATTATAATGCTAAGCATGGCCAGTATATAAGATGTTCTATATGCCCTGGTGAGGGAAAACTGCCAATTTGTTTTTTCCTGTCGTAATACTGCTAGCCCCATAGGCTAACATAGGAAGGGTTAATTAAATTTTAATGAAAGTCTTAACTTTTGATCAGTATAGACTTGAACTGTGATTCCAATTGTCAAAATGATAGTTAAAATAAATCTAGTAAGAGGACACCTGAGGGAGTGAGAAAGAAAGAGAGAAAGATAAAGAATGAGATAGGGAAAACAAGCATAAGACAAAATAGACAGTACATAGCGAACAACGACAGTTGTGAAAAAATACCTCACAATGTAGAATCAAAGAAATGGGGTTGGTGACAACACACAATGAACACGCACATCAAGGAAGAGGGAGGATCATTGACAGAGGAAAATAGTAAAATAGGAGAGGAATGATGCAGGTAACGTGGTCAATCGCAGGAGGACTGAAACAAGAAAGAAGATCAACATATACAAAATTACATAATTGAATGCATATAAAGACAACCAAGATATAAACATTTAACAAAAGAAAATTAATATGATAACCCCCAAGCTAAGGAAACACAACAACTTGAATTAAAACCACCCAAATAAGTCAACCGTGCAAAGGTTCACAGTGTCCACTGAAGTAGTACCATACGAGTAGGAAAACTTCCAAAACTTTCAGTGATCATCATAAGTTGTAGTGTTATTCTGATAAGTCAACTTTATAGAGCAAGGGTGAAAGAGACCATATCTAACTCCTAAGGAGCAGAGCATACGACGGAGGTCCAAAATTCCTTAAATAGAACTGCAGTGACGTTAGAAACATCCTGAGTGCAAAAAAAATATTTTTCTCTTACCAGAGTAATCATTTTTTGAGTTTAGCAGTCTGAAGTACCTCTATGAGCTCCGTAAATTCAAAAAAGAAAATAATGGTAGCTCTGGATTTGACTGAAGGAGAGGCGGAGGATGGACGGTGCCCTAGTCCATTAGCTCTCTGAATGTTTAAAGATGTTGTTGATGGCATATCTAAAAACTTTGGTGTTCAAGAAGTGAAAAAAATAAAATATGCCCTTTAAGACCTCCAACAGGCAATACATAGGTTGTTGCATCTATTTCTATTTTCCATAACTTCCATGTGAAGTTTTAGAAGAGTACTCTCCTTCTCCAAGGACCCTATTTTACTTGCTTCATCCTGGAGATCACTTACTCTCTGTTCAACACAGGACACTCTGGCCTCCATTTTTGACTACTTGTCATCTAAGTGTTGATTACATTTGTTGGTCTCTTCTACAAAAGGCCTTAAAACACAGATTTCCTCAAGCAAAAGTACCAGAGAAATAGGTAAGGATGACTTCTCCGGTGATGGGGGGTCTTGCTTAAGTCAGAAATACTGGGAGGTTTAAAATTAGGCAAATGGGATTTAGAGGGTCTTGAAATGCCAGAATAAGCGAGTTCACTTGCTGCATGCATGGCCATTTCAGAGCAATTATCTGGTGAATGCTTCAAAGGAGCCAATCCTGAAAAAGCAGGTGTCAAAGATAGTTTTGGCTTTCTGGATCTGAACAGACATAAGAGGCACCAAAAATAATTTCCTGTTGTATTTAGGTGGCAACATAGTCAGAGAGAGAGTTAAAAAAAACAGGAGACAATGTGGACACTGTGGTGTACTGAGGTATACTTCACCTCATCTTTGGTACTCAAAATACAAAAAAAAAGTCTATAAAATGATAGAGGCAAGTTGAGGGAAAGTGAGGAGCAGCCTTGTAGTTACCTCAGCAAGGAGAAGAAGCCTGTATTCTCTTAAAATGGCCACCACTCCCCTCACAGAATCCAGTAGTAGTCAACAGTGCCAAGTAAAACATATTGGTGGGAGATTAAATTCTTCAAAAAAGGCTGGCCTCCTCAACGCTGCATGCTCCAAAGTAAAGGCTTCTCATTATGATTAAAAAGAAGCCTCGCCAGCTGTGGGTAAGGAATGCTGTCTCTGATGTGGTACAAAGCTCTGCGCAAGGAAAGCATCTTCTTTGGTGTCTAAACCACACACCCGATATGCTGTAAATCCACTGACTGCTGGAAATTCACTGTACTGAGTGGTTTCCATTCCATCTTCTTATCCACCATGTGATATTGGCTCCTCAATATATGTGACTGGGTGAAGAAAGCCGATAAAATGTGACACACAGTGGCATTGTCTATGGTGCCAGGTCTCGAAGATTGGCAATCTTATAACAGTTAACTCATTAAAATATGAGAGGTGTCATCCACGTTTTACTTATATTCAACTAAGAATCAAAATGCCTCCTCTGCATAGATGGTGTCATCCATTTTTCAAAACTATATCACTCCCCAAAAAAATGTCCATTCTCATGGACATTAATGAGATCATCTTCTTACATGCCAGACTTCACTTGCATTTTGGTGGCAAGAATTTGACAAGTATACAATCTTTTCTGTGATAATAAGCAACAACATTTAAACTGTTTGCATGCCATGTCCTTGTGCACGAATAAATTATGGCAATTTGTTTGGCATGATACTGTGTAAAGGAAAATTTCAATTCTACTAAGGACACAGAGGTGGAGATTATGCTTTTCTTCCTTCACAGAAAACTCACAGCAGCAAACAAATTAAACTACAACTGTCATGAACACGTAAAACATGTCATCTATCCAGTGACCTCAATGCTCCAATCATAATGTCCTCCATGCTAGAACAGTGCTTGACATCCATTATCTGTCCACTTCGTGTGAAGGATGGCTTCTTGCCGGTTCTGCAGTGATCCATCCAGACTGCATTATTTCTCATCCATCTCTATAAGTACAAAACAAGGAGATTAATTGTCTATTCAAATGATATCCTCCACAGGAAAGCATTTTCAATTACACTGCATTGAACAACTTCATAGTGTCACAAGTAAATAACTATATGGAAATCAAGTGCAACATACTTATACCCAACCTCGGCCCTCATTATGAACACGGCGGTAAACACCGTACCGCCGACGGTGGAGGTAACAACCGCCAACAGATGTGCAGTCCGTACCGCCAAATAATGAACTAACTGAAACACAGGCATCGTGAAAACCTCTCACCACCAGCAGAGGAGTGCCGACAGCGACGGCAGAGCCCGCCCACAGGCCGAAGGAGAGGCCCTACCCGCCCATCAAATAATGAACCATAGTTCTGGGGCGGGAACCACCTCCACGCAAAGCCAGGCAGAAACAAACCAAATATAAGGAAACACTCACTGGAGGTTCACATAACACGCAGAAGCAGACGTGGATAGAGAGCTGCAGATCATGCCAGCCCTGCTCCTTGCCATATACCTCCACAACTGAGACCGCTGACGAAGACGACGATAGTAAGTACCGCAACCTACTAAACAAGGGAAGAAAGGGCACAGTTACATACCCACCCACTCCACCCACCCTGCAACGCTCCCACAACCCTTTATAGCAGCACAAGCCATACACCGCACAGCAAGAGGTACTTACCCGACACAAGGCAAATCCAACCTGTCCAAAGTACATACATGTGCCCCGCACCCACAAACAATGAAACGAGAGACCGTGGCTCCCGAGTGTGCCCCCAACGACACAGGCCACATATTAACCTTTTTTATGCTCACTGAGCAACCAAAGTGCATATAAGGCCAATGGCCAGTCCTTCTGAAGACAAGTCCGATGGGCCACAATGGCCCCAACCTGACTCCCACAAGTGCGACAGAACACCACCTCATAGGGGCAACAATGGGGCATCCAGGCACCTCAGGGAACAGGGGCAAGGGGTGGTGGGGGTGGGTATTTACGACGGGGGTGGGGCTTGGACTTTCGTTCGGAAGGTGGAGGGGGATTGGGTTTGGCCTTGGAAGGTGGGGTAGTGTGCTTGGACCGGGTGGTGGCAGATGGAACAGGTTCAGCACACAGCTTCTTCCTCAATGGGGAAGGGGCACGGGAATGTGAAGGGTGGACAGGGGCGGGCTGTGACGTGGAAGGAGTGGACAGGGCCAGGAGGTGACCACGTTTAGGGATGAGATGGGGTGGGCTAGTGGGTTGGAATAGGTCAACACGGGAGAGGAAAAGTTTCTTAGGTGACATTGGGGTGGACCTGGAGGAAGGCGTGGGAGTGGAGGTAGAGGGAGTGGTCGCAAGTGGTGTAGGTGTGGGTGATGTGGGTGCAGGTGACTGTACAGTATGCTGAGGTGTGGTGGATGTGTGATGGGTGGGTGTTTTGGTGTGTCTGAGTGTCGTGGGAGGAGGAGGGTGGACACAAATGGACAAGACAGGCTGCCAGTGTGAATGGATGTTGTCTGGGTGTCTGCAAGTCTGGTGAGTGTGCGACATGTGTCAACTAAAGTAGTTGTGGTGAGTGCAGGTGTGGTGTCTGGGGTGCATGAATGGATGTGTGCTACTGTGGTGACTGCAGGAATAGGGTCAGCAACAGCGAATGAAGGTGCAGTGCCTGGGGGTGCGCATGTACTGGGGACAGACAGGGAGGCGGAAGAGGTGGACACACTGGGGGAAGTGGATGTTGTTGTGTGTGCATGTGTATGTTGGCTGTGTGTATGCTTGTGGTGGGAGGTGTGGTGCTTGTGTTTTGAAGTGTGCTTCTTGTGTGTTGAGGTGTGTGCCTGCGTGTCAGAATGTGTGCTTTGGACGGGTGAAGAGAGTGTGGTGCTAGAAGGGGTAGAGGAGGTTGGAGGGGGGATGGAATGAGCAGGGACACTGGCTGCCATCCAAGAGGAGGCCAGAGCCTGAAAAGATCTCTGTAGGCCAGACACGGAACCGTGAATGCCATCCAGATAGGCATTGGTCTGCTGCATCTATGATGCTTGCCCCTGGATGGCATTGACGATGGTTGTCTGCCCTACAGAGATGGTTCTCAGGAGGTCAATAGCCTCCTCAGTGAGGGCAGCAGGGATGACTGGGGCAGGGGAAGGGGTGCCTGGGGCGAAGGAGACGCCCACCCTTCTGGGTGAGCGGGCACAGGCAACTCGGTGAGGAGCAACTGGGAGGGCGGTGATGGTATGGGGGGTGGCCCAGTAGGGTCCGCCACCTCCAGGGTGCTCCCATCGGAGGAGGTATCGGAGTCACTACCTCCAGTGGAAGTTGTCTCCCCTGTAGTACTCCCCTCGCCCTCCAACCCACTGGTCCCTTTGGCGTCGCAGGATTCTGCCTCTGAGGATCCTTGGGCACCTGCATCCCCACTTGCCGGTGTCTCAGCTCCCTCATCAGATGATGCTGATGTACCCAGACAACACAAAAGAACAGAGATGGGGGGGACAAAACAGGAGAGATTTTGTAAACAGCTGAATGGAGGTACAATAGTGATTCACATATCCATACCACCCAGAAAACCCTCCAACAGGCAGCACCTACCGCTATACCCATGGCTATAACCCTGACTAGTGGCCAGAACCCTGCTCTACAGCCATTCCCCAAATAACTTAAGGACCTGACATGTAGTAGACCTGACCAAAACACCCTTCCACCCACAGGGGCCATAATGTAGATGGACATCAGTCATAGTCCCTGCAACTAGGCAGCATAAATCCGAATGCACACACACGCATCCATCAAAGGTAAAAAATATAGTATGTTTACTTACCCCCTTGTGACTGCTGTACAGCCTTCAAGCGCCCAGCCAGGTCTGGGTACGCCACCGCCAGGATACGTTGAATAAGGGGGGTCAGTGCCCAACAGGCACCACTTCCCCGTTGGGAGGAATTCCCCAACTGGGCCTCGCAGATCTTTCACGCCCAGTGTCGCAGGTCCTCCCACCTCTTCCCGCAGTGGGTGCTCCGCCGGTTGTAGACCCCCAGGGTACACACCTCCTTGGCGATGGCATGCCAAAGTCCCCTCTTCTGGTGGGCGCTTACCTATAAGGGACACACAGAAATGTAACACAGAGGTCAGACACTGGCCAATCATATACAGCTGGCTATATGTCCACTATGGGATGGACAGTTCAAACCGACTAACAGCACACACACACGCAGCATGTCAGGAACCCTGGACCATCCAGTGTCAGAGGTGCACACATGTATGCAGCCAACACCAATCACTACACACATCCATGACCCCCAATCCTCCTACTCACCTGTACCTCTGGCCGTCCGTAGTGCTTGGCGTAGTACAGGGGCAGGATCCCGTCCATGAGCCTCTCCAATTCCTCTTGGGTGAAGGCCGGGGCCCTTTCCCCTGCAACACATGCCACTTCCATGACCAGAGGCAGGACACAGCAGTACACTCAGTGGAGTACCTGCTTGCACGAGATCAGGGAGTCAAGTGAAGTTGGGGTGACGAGTTCACGTATGCACCGCGGCGGTGTGCACCGTCACCGCCGGCGGCGATCATGATACGCTAGGATTCCCCATTGACATCCATGTTAACCAATGAATATGCGCACGGCAGTTATCACCGCCTTACGCTGTTACGTCAACCGCTAGCGGTCTGAGGTCACTTCCACAGCAGTTCTGGATTACAGGGGGCAGGCATTTGGGCCAAACTTTGCATTTGTGAAACTCTCATCTGCACAATGCAGGCCTTATTGTTCCCCAAACACCCATAGGCATGTGACAATTAACATTACCTCATCTGACCAGCCCTGATCTATCGTTGTGGTCATGTTGCTGTTATGTCACACACTATGCATTAGTGTCAACGACAATCATGCCAGCAGTGCTGAATGAATAACAATGTGTACAGATGTATGTGTGTTCCTCACACGGGTTTTCAACTCCTCCTAGGTACAGACCCTTGTGGCGAGGAAGAGCCCCATCAGTGTACAGACCACTTGTTAATTTGCGGACCATGGTGGAGCGTCACATCATTATCAATTACAGACTCAGTCGTGCAACTATTCTTCAACTTTGTGCATTACTGGATCCTGCACTGACACCGGCAAATCGTAATCAGCATGCCATCCCTACTGAAGTGCAGGTGCTCTCTGTACTCCATTTCCTGGCCACGGGCTAATTTCAAGTGACAGTGGGCATGGGTGTAGGTTTTTCACAGCCAATGTTTAGCATTATACTGTCAAGATTCCTGAATGCATGTGTACGATATCTGCAGTCCTATGTGAGATTTCCCCAAAGTGCTGACCTCCCTGCCATCAAGTTGGACTTCTCTGCCTTTGCCAACATACCCCATGTGATAGGTGCCATAGATGGCACCCACATAGCTATCATCCCCCAAGAGTCAGTGAACAGGTGTACAGAAACAGGAAGAACTTTCATTCCATGAACATTCAATTGGTGTGTACTGCAGACCAGTACGTCACACATGTGAGTGCCATGTTCCCTGGTTCAGTCCATGATTCATTTGTGCTGAGGAACAGTAGTGTGCCACACAAGATGGAACAACTACAAGAGGACAGAGGGTGGATCACAGGTAGGTGTTTCTGTCACTTATTGCCACCTAGCAGACAGCCAGACTGTCTGCCTCTGAGGCTTGTCAATGAAAGTTCTGTTTTGCACCTTTTTCTAGGTGATTCTGGCTATCCCAACTTGCGTTGGCTCCTGACACCAGTGAGGAATCCTGGAACAGATGCAGAGAGGAATTACAATGAGGCCCATGGACGTACTAGGAGGGTGATAGAGCGCACAATAGGTCTCCTGAATGCTAGATTACGTTGTCTACATATCTCTGGCGGTTCCCTGGCCTATGGGCCTGTAAAGGTGTGTAGAATAGTGGTGGCGTGCTGCATGCTGCACAACGTGGCTGTGGGAAATTCTATCCCCCTCTTGGAGGATGAGGGTGCTGAATATCCAGACCAGCTTCCTCAGAGAGGGGATGAGAGTGGTTGTGATGATGAGGAAGGAGGAGATGTAAATTCCATAGTTACTTGCAGTAACTATGTGGGGCAATTGGATGAAGTTGTTGTCTGTGCATCATACTGTCAGTGTGCCTTGTCATCTAGTGGGTGTTGGGTCAATACTAATTGCCACCGTGACCAGGTCTGCATAGGACAGATTACAATTTAGTCTAATATTTCAACACATATGTAGGCACAACAACATGTAAGGCGTGTGGTTCTTTTCATGCTACTCAGATTCCAATAAAGGAGTTATCTACCAGTTGCCTCCATACTTCACTTTGTTCAAACTAAATGACAGGGGACATTGTAACAGTTGAAAAGATGTTTCATTTGGTGCGGGGATTAAATCGTGCAGATTACAGTGATGGGAGTGGGCTAATGGTGGTTGTCCAATATGCCAACATGGTTGCAGCATTGTTGGAAGTAGTAGTAGGTCCATCCATGCTTACATGAGTTTGTAGTATTTGTAGCACTGTTTGGTGATTGATTAAGTGGGACACTTGGAAGACAGTTTTTGGCAGAGTCACGTCTTAGAGGGGGCCTTGTTCTTGGGAGGTGTTCCTGTGCCATATCTTGGCCTGAGGGTCCGTTTGGGCGCCTGTTGTTGGCCTGTAGGGTTTGAGATGGATGTCCCCTGTGTATCCTCCGAAGGTGGTACATGTGAATTTGCTACTGATGCTCTTGTTGTGTGGTCTGTATCCTGTGCTGTAGTAGGGGCTTTCTGTTCTGTGTGGGCCTCAGGCTGTGTTTGGACAAGCTGCAGCAGCGCACCAGCTATGCTGGCTATTGTGGCATTGTGCAGTTTCCACTGCTCCATGGCCTCTTGGTGGTGTGCTTGCTGCATCCTCTGACTCTGCTCCAGGGTGGATACTATCTGGGCCAGTCTGTCCTGGGTATGGTGATATGCTCCCAGGGCCTCCAAAATCACGTCATGTGCTGCAGCATCCATCCTGTGGCTTCCCCCCTGGACCACTGATGTCCTCCCACTGGGCCTAGCCCCCTGTGCCTGTGTCCCCTGCACAGGTCTGGCAGTACCACTCGTACTGGAGCCATCGTCTTCCTGCCTGTTGGTAGGGGGTGACTGTGGCCTCTGTACTTGTGTTCCACCAGTCTGTGGCTTGGTTACACAGGTGTGTGGACGGGTGCCCTGGGCTGATGTTATTGCCTGGGTGGTAGGGGTATCAGTGGTATCCTGGGTGGGGCTGCTGGATTGTGACAGTCCAGGACTGTGTGAGGGGCCAGGCTGATTGTCAGTGTCCAGGGTTCCATTCCCAGTGTCCTGGGATGTGCCTCTGTCTCCCTGTGGGGCACTGCCACTCCTTGTCCTGTCCGTCAGGGTGGCATGGGCGGTGGTGCCTGTTGGGAGGAATGGACATGTCTGTACAGTAGCATGGTCGGATTGGGTGCACAGGCCTGGGCGGTTTTGTGCAGGTTACACACTTTGGGGCCATGCAGGATACTTTGGTGAGATTAGGATTGCTTTTAGCTTAGGATGTGGAGGTGCATTGTGGGTGATGTAGGCCATTGTGTTTCCTTGGAGGGGTGGGTGGCTGTGCACAGGGGGAGGGATGTGGGCCTGTTAGTGGGGGTGAGGCATGCAGGGGACTGCATTAAGTACTTGTGGCCTGGGTGGGGTAGTGGTCCTGGTGGCAGTGGGAGGGGTGGGGTGGTGCATGCATTACAGGTGTGATGGATATGGGGTAATTGTAGATGACTTACCCAAGTCCATTCCTCCAGTGAGTCCAGTGAGGACCTCAGGGTGCAGGATGGCCAGAACCTTTTCCTCCCATTCAGTGTAGTCTGGTGGTGTTGGTGGAGGTCCTCGCCCAGTCTTCTGGACTGCAATGTGGTGCCTGGATGCCATGGACCTGACCTTCCCCCGCAGGTCGTTCCATCTCTTGCGGATGTCGTCCCTGGTACATGGATGGTGTCCCACTGCATTGATCCTGTTGACTATTGTCTGCCATAGCTCCATCTTCCTAGCAGTGGGTGTGTGCTGCACCTGTGCCCCGAATAGTTGTGGCTCGACCTTCAGGATCTCGTCCACCATGGTCCTTAGCTCCCTTTCTGTAAAGTGTGGGTGTTTGGGGGGTGCCATGGTGAGTGTTGTGAATGGTGTCTTGTGTGGATCTAGGTGAGGGTGCTCTTGTGTGGTTGGGTGTAAATATTGTGGATTGTGGCGTTCGGTGTCTGCTTCTAGTGTTCTCTGTCTTAGTTGGCCTACTTTTATTGCAAAGGATTGTGGGGTGTGTCTGTGAGTGTTTATAGTGTTGTGGATGTGTGTCAGGTATGTGGGTTTCTATCTTATCCAATGTGTGCACTTCTTACTGTTGGGTCCACTTGCCGCCCGTGGTGGCTGCACCGCCAATGGTCGTTCGGCTTCCACTGACCGCTGCGGTGATTTGTGCACCATTATTTGGAGGGTGGGGTGTTGGAGTGCTCGGCGGTGGCGGGGTGGGAGGTCCAGCATGTCTGCCGACAAGGTCCTGGCGGTGACTGGTGGCAGGGTGATTTTCATCAGATTCAGATTTTTGAATCATTATATGGCAGGTTTCTGTTTACCGCCAATGGCGGTCTTCTGTTCACCGTCGCCACAGCGGTCGACGGTGTTTACCGCCAGGTTCATAATGAGGGCCATAGTTCTGAATGTCTGACCCATCCAGAGAGGGTTTTCTACCAGAAAATAAAGGGAGGGATAATGTTCGCCTTTGTGTTCTTATTAAAATTGACAGTCTCATTTGTGTTTGCTAGGACATTTTTCATTCTATAGCAGAACAGAGGATCTGGTTTTGCTATTTTAAAGCTTACTTGTGACTATGGAAGTCAACAAGGATGTTGGTTTAGAATAGAACCTTTTGACGGTTTAGTCAGATAACCAATATGCTGTTCGTAAAATATCCTTCAGATGTGCCCCCAGCTAGAATGTTTTGGAGGACACGGTGCCCCTAGTAGAAACGGCCTCAAAGATTGAAGTGCCAATACCAGCCTCCTGCATGATCCAAAGAACCCACCTGGCCATGGTGGCTGTGGAAACTGGTTTGTGAGGTTTGGTAAATGAGATTAATAATTGGGAGGTCCGCACAGGTCTAGGATACTCAGACACCCTATCATATTCTCAAAGACAATTCACCACACAAAGCTTGGATATGTTCAGAAAGGACAGATAAAAGACAAACCTGGCAACTGATTTTGTTCGCCTAGAAATGGTTAAGATTACACCATCCTGGAAAAAGGAGCACTCCATCAAATCTAAAGCTCTCACGTCTGAGACCCTCTCACATGAAATGAGACAGAGTAATATAGTCAACTTCACGAATAACTGTTTTCTTGAAAAGCCTGCATTAACCGGCCATTGGGTGAAAAAGATTTCAGACTCTCTTCACATCCCACATGTATGAACATTTAGGTTTTGGCGGAATGGAGAATTGAATACCCTTCATCAGTTTTCAAACAAAGGGAGGAGAACCTACAGGTTTCTCCACAATTGGCAGGTGCCTGCTGATTGCTGACGTGAACAAATTAACCCTGGAATAATCCATACCTCCCCATGCCATGTGGGAAAGTAAATTTAGGATGAGGACAACATCGGCTCCCACAGGATCCCCATACCTCTCCAAACACCAATGGCGCTAAACTGTCCAGGCAGATCTGTATCTCTTGGGGGTACTTGATGCCCATCCTCTTTCATGTAGTCTGAAGCTGATTTCGAAAGTCCTGGTACTTTCCATCTGAAATTGATATCCTCCAAGTCATGAGGTGCAGAGTTTTGTCCTGAATCACTGGATGAATCTCTCCCCCCGACTCTCGATTATGGTAAGGAATGTTGGAAGCATTATTGGGCAATCGAATGACATCTCTAGAAGGACTGGGAACCAGAGTTGTGACTGCCAAAGATGAGTCATTAGTATCAGCTCTGCCTCCTGGCAGACATAGTTGGGAACTGTGTCCCAGTTCTAGAGAAAGGCATCCACTTGAGCCGCTTCTGGGTCTGGCCTCTGTTCAAAATTGTTTTTTTGGTTGGCAGTCAGGTTACCCCCTGTCCAAGCAAGTACCCTCACTCTAGTCAGGGTAAGTCACACACAAAAAAGATCCTGTGCCCACTCTCTGGTAGATTGGCACTGAGCAGTCAGGCTTAACTTAGAAGGCAATGTGTAAAGTATTTGTGCAATAAAGCATGCAACAACACAGTATAGCACCGCAAAAATACACCAGACAGTGTTTAGGAAAATATATAATATTTATCTGATAAGATGCAGGTCAAAACGATTAAGATGCAATAAGTCTATTTTGAAATATCACTGTAAAAATGAAATAAAGTGTCTTTAGTCTCTTAAAAGCAACAAATGTCTCTTGCAAGCACAAAGTACCTGGAGTGCGTTCAAATTCTCCGCAAGGGACCACAGAGGAGGAGATGCGTTAAAAACGAGGAGGTGTGCGTCGAGTTTTCTGGCACACACAGGCGATGCGACGTTGATTTTTCGCGCAGGGCAGGCTGTGCGCCGATTTCGAGCGTGTAGACAGGAATTCTCTTCGGGTTGCGGGGTTTTCGGACACCCCGGGGACAATGCATTGAAATCCGGCGCTGAAAGGACGAGCTCACAGGGGCTGTGTCGAACCGGTGGGCATTGCGCGGAAACTTCTACTGCATTGTAGGCACTGCATCGATTCCTCTCAGGAAGTCAGGCTGCGTCATTCCGGCCCGGCTTTGCATCGATCCAGTGGCCTGTGTGTCAAATTTCCAGTTGCTATGCTGGTGCTGTGTCGATCTTCTCTTTGCGAAGTCGGGCTGCGTCATTATGGTTCACTGTGCGGTGATTTTCTCACTGCGATGCAGGCTGTGTGTCATTTCTGGCAGATGATGTGTTGATTTTCGCTGCACAAGGAGTTCTTCTTGCAGGAATGAAGTCTTTTTGGTCCTGAGACTTCAGGGAACAGGAGGCTAGCTCTATCCAAGACCTTGGAGAGCACTTGTTAGCACAGCCAGAGAGCAGCAAGGCAGCAGGGCAACAACAAGGCAGCAGTCCTTCACAGAAAGCAGTCAGGTGAGTCCTTTGGGCAGCCAGGCAGTTCTTCCTGGCAGGTGGCAGGTTGCAGGTTCTGGTTCAGGGTTTCTTCTCCAGGAAGTGTCTGAGTTGGTTGGGGCAGAGGCCCTGTTTAAATACCCAAAGGTGCCTTTGAAGTGGGGGAGACTTCAAAGAGTGGCTCAGAAGTGCACAAGGTCCCCGTTCCGTTCTGGCCTGTCTGCCAAGGTCCCAGTAGGGGGTGTGGCAGTCCTCTGTGTGAGGGCAGGCTACTGTCCTTTGACATGGAAGTGTCAGGCCCTCCACCCTCCCAGCCCAGGATGACCCATTCAATATGCAGATGTATTCAAGTGAGGCTGAGCATCCTGTGTTTGGGGTTTGTCTGAGTGAATGCACAAGGGAGCTGTCAACTAACCCAGCCAGACATGGATTGTAAGGCACAGAAGGATTTAAGTGCAGAAAAATGCTCAGTTTCTAAAAGTGACAGTATATGGGGTAGCCCTAATGTTAGCCTATGAAACGAGCAGGCCTCACAGCAATGTAAAATGAATTTAGGAGTTTTTCACTACCAGGACATGTAAACCACACAGGTACATGTCCTGCCTTTTGTCTACATAGCACCCTGCCCTATGGGTTACCTAGGGCCTACCTTGGGGGTGACATACGTAGAAAAAGGGGAGTTTTAGGCTTGGCGAGTAATTTTAAATTCCAAGTCGAATTGGCAGTAAAGCTGCACACATAGGCCATCAATGGCAGGCCTGAGACAAGGTTAAGGGGCTACTTAAGTGGGTGGCATAATCAGTGCTGCAGACCCACTAATAGCCTTTAGTCAACATGCCCTGGGCACATATAGTGCACTTTACTAGGGACTTATAAGTAACTTAAATAGGGCAATTGGGTATTAACCAATGTCACCATGTTTTAAGGGAGTGAGCATATGCACTTTAGCACTGGGTCAGCAGTGGTAAAGTGCGCAGAGTCCTAAAAACCAGAAAAAACAGTGCCCAAAAAGTGGAGGGAGGCAGACAAAAGGTTAGGGGTGACCACCCCAAGGCTGTCAGGTCTAACAGCCTCCAACTGTAAAAATTAGATAGCTGTGCATTCAACCATGATGCAAACCAGTCCGTATGGGGCAATTCCGATCGCTGGCAAAGGGATTGGAATACCTGAATATAGTCTCCAATCACTGGGATCCATCATGAATCTGGAATTCCAGTCTGCTACTATGTTGGAGCTGCCCAGCAGGTGAACCACTGCCAGTGACATCTTCTTCTCCAGGCAAAAGTGCCAGAAGTCCTTGGTGATTTCAGTGTATTGGATCTCGTTCCCCCCAACTTACTGACATACTCAACTGCTGACACATTATCCATCTTCAACAAAATGGAACATTCAACTTTGTCCTTCACCAGACTGTGAATGGCGAATGAACCAGTCAGCAACTCGAGACAATTGATGCTCAACTTCAGTACCTCCTGAGACCATCTCCCTCGGGTAGATATCTCCCACACCTGGCTTCCCAGCCCATTCGTCTGGCATCCAACTCTATGGTGATCTCCGGGCATGAGCCAAAGATTGCCCAGCCATTTCAGGCCCTTTCAGAACTTCATGTGGGTAGATGCTGAAGGGCCCTGTAGTGAAGGGGTCCCAGAAAGATTGATGGAGCTGACGATGCCAGAAGGCCCACTATTAATGCCAGCTCTCAGTACAGCTATGTATGCCAATAACATTGTTGTTAATTCCTCCTGAATCCTTTTCAAATTGTGATTTGGAAGCTCCAGTGTTGCTTTAACCAAGTCGATCATGAACCCTAGAAACTCCATTCTGTGATTGGGTGTTGAATACGATTTGTTTTGGTTGATCACAAACCACAGATCCTCCAATAAGGAGATTGTTACCTGTGATAGCTTTAGCAGAGTAGTCTTGTCCTACTGCATTAGAATGATGTCTTTCAGATAGATGATAAGGCAATATCCCTGCACCAGCAGCCATGCCACAACAGGCTTCAGCAGCTTTGTGAACACCATGGGACGGACAAAAGACCAAAATGAAGTACTTTGAATTCCCTTACCTGGTCTCACCAAAGAAATTGTAAAAAGCATTTAAGAGGAGGAAATATATGGATTGAAAGATAAGCATCCTTTAGGTCCAACCTAATCAGCTAATCTTCCTGCCTATGTAGGTGTCGCAAAAGAAAGTTTACCTCAATCTTGAAGTGCCTGTAAGCCAACCTACTACTGAACTCTCTGATACTGATGACCGTTCTCACTCTGTTGTCTTTTTCCTTTACTACCAATATGTTGCTCTAAAAACCCTTCGGGTGTACACAGCATTGACTGATAGCTCCTTTGTTCTCTAAGTCTAGTATGTTTTGATCTACAATGCTGCAGATTTCCTCTTGGAGCCTGAGGGCTTATGGTATGAATGGGGAAACCCAAAACTCGATGTGAAAAACTTGCACTGTTAGAAGCACCCATGCATCTGGGAATACTTCCTCCCACTTGCTCAGGTACTCTGCCATCCTGCTGTGTCTTAGTAGGGACGAAAACTGAGTTCTCATCTATAGTGGTCTGGTTTCCTTTGTGGTTTCTGTTGGCCCAACCACAGTGAAATGTATTCCTGGAGGGGAAGAATGGGGAGGCTCCTCTCGGATCAGACCAATCTGCACACTTGGGGTCTTGGTTGCCACTAGCTCCTTGTCAAAGGAAACGGCCAGACAAGCAACCCCTGCCATGTACAGCCCAGCCAAAAACACAAGGGCTGAAAACCTTCTTAAGGGAGGTCTGCACTTTATCCAAGGCTGTGAAGGCCTGTACAAACTTAGCTAAGTCCCTTACAAAGGCATCCCCCAAAGAGATTCCCCCAGCATCTGGCCCTGCCTCAGTAGAAGCCAGTTTCCCCAATTCTGGATTCAAGCGTAGTAAAAGAGATCAGCTACGTTCTGAAAAAATAACACAATTGGCATTGCCCAGTAGGCAAATGGCTCTCTGGGCCCATCCTGATAAAATATATACGTCAGTTAGGGCACCGGTCTTCTTCGCCTCCTCTGCTGTCTGCATAATCTTAGTCAAAAGACCTGTGACATCCAATAATTTGTCATGGCATGACCACCAAAATCGCTCAATACCTCTCTGAGGATCTCTAATTAATTTACCCATGAAAATCACCACAGTGGTGTCCAACTCCGGAGTAGCAGCCTGTTGGACCTAGCCCTTTTTGCAAGGTCATCACCATACTTTTTGCCTCCTTCCTCCTAATTTTTCTAACCAGTTTATGTTGGCTTTGGGACTCTGGGCACTTTACAACTGCTAACCAGTTCTAAAGTGCATATGCTCTCTGTGTAAATTGTAGTGGTGATTGGTTTATCCATGATTGGCATATTTGATGTACTGGTAAGTCCCTAGTAAAGTGCACCAGAGGTGCCCAGGGCCTGTAAATCAAATGCTACTAGTGGGCATGCAGCACTGATTGTGCCACCCACATGAGTAGCCCTGTAAACATGTCTCAGACCTACCAATGCAGTGTCTATGAGTGCAGATTTAAGCTGCTAATTCAACCTGGCAAGTGTACTCAATTAACAGGCCCAAACCTTCCCTTTTTTACATGAAAGAAACCCGTAAGGTAGGCCCTAGGTAGCCCCAGGGTCAGGGTGCAGTATATGTCAAAGGTGTGACATGTACTGATGTGTTTTACATGTCCTAACAGTGAAATACTGCCAAATTAGTTTTTCACTGTTGCAAGACCTATCTCTCTCATGGGCGGGGGGCTTTAAATATCCTTAAAGGGCAGTTCCCCTTTGAGAGCAGATAGAAATGCTGAGTTTTGGGTCTCTGAACTCACAATTTAAAAATACATCTTTTGGTAGAGTTGGTTTTTGGATTGTCAGTTTGAAAATTTCACTTTTAGAAACTGGGGTGACATGGTGAGCAAATTAATTGATGGATTAAACCCAGAGCTGTGACTGGGTTGAATGTTTGATTGGTTCCGCATTCCGCCCATCATTTGTGTTTGCTTGCTGTTGTCACCATACGTGCGCCGGGTATGTCCAGAAGTGGGGCTCAGGCTCACTGTGGAACTGGATTCAAGCTAACCTGGCTGATGAGGGGTGATACCCTGGAACCGGTCCCAGGATGCTTGCTTCCATTCCAAGGAGCAACTGGCCTGGCAGTTCAGGCTGGACTGGTCCCATAAGGAACACGGTCAAGACTGATTTGCATATGGCTGGGTCCAAACTGGGGTGGCATGGTGAGCAAAGGAATTGATGGATTAAACCCAGATCTGTAACTGGGGGTGAATTTTTGATTGGTTTCACACTCTGTCCATCATTTGTGTTTGTTTCCTTGCTTAACTATTCTGTGCCTCTGCCTGCTTGTGGATTCCACGCCTGGGTTGGACTGACAGTTAGGCTGTTGTGAATTCCCTCTACACAGTGACACAAAGAGAGCTAGGGTGGAGCCTGCATATCCTGATGGGTCATCTAGGATAGAGTGGAAGGGGGAGTGGTCACTTACACCTGAAAGGGTTGTGCCTGTCCTCACACAATGCAGTCTCTGACCCCATGGTGTGTGTCTGGGGCCAGGCCTTGGCAAGGCAGGATCTTGTCAAAAACAGAGACTTTCCTTTGAAGTTGCCTACTTCAAAGGCAGAAAGGGGTATAAGTAGTGGACCCAAAACCCCAGACCTGTAGAACACTTCTGGATCAAGAGGAACCTCTGCCAATGAAAAGAGCTGAAGAGCTGGTGGAGGAGTACTGCCCCTTTACTGTGTGTGCTTTGCTGGGTTGGCCTGTGTGACAAAACATGGCTGATTACAGAGCCCCTCCTAACTTTTTGCTCCCATAAGTCACTTCTTGCTGGTGTTTTACTGACTCTGATGGTGTCCTGAGTACTGCTAACCAGCCCCAGGGCCTGTGTTCTGTATAAAATGAGTTTGCAAATTAGGCTAATTATCATTGGCTATGTCAACCTTCCTATAAGTCCCTAGCATATGGTAGGGCATGTAGGTTTAGCGACCCCAGTATAGGTAGCGCACCCATAGGTGCACTGCCGAGGTGCCCAGGGTCATTTTGAAGGGAGGCCTACCTTGCTGGCTGCTTTTAAATTAAGGTTACATGCAAATTTTACTTTGGAATTAAAAGTACTTCAAAAGTCTTAAACTACCTTATTTTTACACATAAGTCACCCCTAAGGTGTACCCTATGTGCCCCTATGGTTGGGTGCCATGTAACTATAAGCAGGGACCTTATGAGCATTGATTTATAAGCCTTGGTGAGGTAAAATAGCCAAATTTGTTTTTTACTCACTGTAGTGAATGGCCTCCATAGGCTAAAATGGGGAGACTTTATTTTAATTAACAAAGTCTCCTTAAGTCCAAATACCTTGGTTTGATATCAAATTGTTATAAACTTGCAATTGTTGGATTTAATATAACTAGTTCAGGTAAAGAGTTTTCAAACTGTACCTGAAAGTAGCCAACTTCAGCTCTGTAGTGCCCTTCCCTGATAACCCAGTCTCTGGCAGCCGGGCCAGGCTGCCATGATGAGGTGTGAAGTGGCCTGGGCTGAGCACCAAAGGATGTGCCTGGGGGAGGAGATCTGGGGGAGGAGATCTGCCTCAGCAAATGGTAAAGCAGGATAGGGGGAGCGGCCAAACTGGTCTTCAAAGGCAGGGAAAGAACATTGGGTGGGCTTAGGATTTTTAGCCATACCAGTGGGTGGCCTCAGCCAGATCTAACCTTCAAAAATCACTTTCAGCCATGTTGGATTTTTGAAGAATGTTGCTCCCTGGGGTTGATTTTTGCCACACTTTCCAGGAAGTGGTCATCAAAGGGAGAACAGCCTGCCTCTGACTGGATAACCAGGACCCTGCTGCTTTCCACCAAGGAGCAAGGATAAATATCGCACAGCTGCACCCACACCTCAGATCCCTACAAGGAACAAGACAAAGAAGAAGAAGGACTGCCCTGCTGGACCCCTCCTGTCCTTCCTGGAACTTCTTTTGACTTCTGGACTTGGTCCCCTTCCTTTGCAGGTCTTCAGATCCAATAATCCAGCAGTTGTTCTTTGCAGACTTGGTTGGCTGCTGCAAAATCCCAAAAACGAGGTGTAGTGTGTCCTAAGGCAACTTGCAGTACTTTACTCCTGTTTTTCGGGCTCTGGGGTGGGGTAATTTACTTATCTTTACTGTATTCTCACTCCCCCAGCGATTCTGCACACACTACACTTGTCTAGGGGGGGAATTTGTGATTCACATTCCACTTTCTTAGTATACGTTTTTTTTGCCCCAGACCTATTTTCTCCCATTGCATTCTATAGGATTTCCTACTGCTTGCATTGTTCTATGACTATTTACTTGTCTGATTTTGGTGTCTAGTGTATAAGTTGTGTATAATACTTACCTCCAGAAGAAGTATTGCCTCTAAGATATTTTTGGTACTGTGTCACCCAGATAAATAACTTTATTTTTTGGTAACACTGAGTATTGCCTTTACTTGTGTATAAGTTCTGTGTAACTATAAGTGTATTGCATGAGGTTTGCATGTCTCCTAGTTCATCCTAAGCTGCTCTGCTATATCTACCTCTATCAGCCTAAGCTGCTAGAACACTACTACATTTCACTAATAAACGATAACTGGACCTGGTATAAGGTGTAAGTACCCAAGGTACCCACTACAAACCAGGCCAGCCTCCTACAGTTGATCAAGAAATCCACACTTCTGAGAAGATGGATCGTCCACGACAGGTGCTTGCGGAGAACTAAAGGGTGCTGGGCCATGAGAATCAAATAGTCAAGGTAAAGAATCAACCACACCCCTCGGGCGCGAAGGGACTCTACCACAGGTTTCATCACTATGTTGAAGCACTAAGGAGCGGAAGAAAGCCCGAAGGGAAGGACCTGGAACTCAAAGCATTGGCTTAGCCATATGAATTGTAAACAACAGCGAAGAAGGGAAATGTCGGAATGCTCAAATACGCGTCCTTTAGATCCAAAACAGACCAACCAATCTCCTTCTTGAAGGATATCTCTGAGAAGATGAATTCCTTCCATTTTGAAATGCCTGTAGGCTATCCAGGCATTACATTATTTTAGGTTTAAGACTAACCTTGAAACTCCTCCTTTCTTGTCTACCAGAAAGATGGAGCTGATAAAACAAATGGCCCCTTTTCGGAGAAGAGCTTGTACTTCTAAGCTTATGATCTTTTGGTCATGAAGGGAAAAACAAGGAAGGGGAGGGGAGGAACATTGACGAGGGGATTGGTAGAATTCTAGTTTTAAACCCTGAATAGTCTCCAACACCCAGGAATCCCTGGTCAATTTTTGCCATTCCGTCAGAAATAGCTGAACTCCGCCCCCAAGAGTAACCTCTGTATAAGGAATAATTCTCACCTGCATTGGAGGAGTCTTGGGCAACACCATGTTGTCTTTTATAGTAGTTTTTTTGGTATCTAGACTGACCTCCATGGGGGCGAGAAGGGTAGAAAGTTGTGCCTGAGGATTTCTCCCTGTTGAAACCTTGTCCCTGGCCAAAGGACTCACGTCTGGGGCCTTGGTAGTAGAGACGGCCTGAAAAGCGACCCCTCGTATGTCCAGCCCTCCGAAAAAGAGTATCTCGAAATACCTTTTTTAGAGACAGTTGGGCTTTGTCCATGGAATTAAACGTAGCAGCAAATTTTGAGAGGTCTTTGATGAAGGGAGCTCCAAAGAGAAGTCCCTGAGCCACCGGTCCTGCATCTGAAGTAGCCAGCTCATTGAGCTGGGGGTCTATGCGCATTAAGATAGACCATCTCCTTTCTGTGGAGATTGCCACATTGGCATTACCCAGGTGGCTAATAGCTCTCTGAGCCCATCCCACTAAAACATCTGGGTCGATAGGGGTGCTAGATTCTTTAGCCAAGAAAGCCATTTCTAGGATCTTAGCGAGAGAGGACCAGAGAGGTCAAGTAATTTATCTATCTTGGCAAGACCTTCAAGCACGGTCTAGGCCCTTCTTAGGGTCCTTAGACCATTTCTTCATGAATGTGACCATTGTGGGGTCGATATCTGGGGTGGCTGTGACCTTTCCTTCTAGGTCCGGTGTAGGGCACCCCGCCCGAAGTCTGGCTCTCACTTCTTTATCAAAACCTGCTCTGAGGTGCTCTTGGATGTATGCAGCCACTTCAAGGGGCGGGGTCCAACTCGAAGAACAAGGCTGGACAATGTCCTCAGGGTTAAATATCAAAGCTCAGGGAACCTTAGAGGATTGGCATTTGGACTTGTCGGACTTTTTTTTGTTTGCTTGGACCGGGAGGGTCCCTTTGATCTGCGTATGTGTTGGAGCCAGATATAGGGTCTGAGGTTGTTTAGTCTGATGACTGATCAGTCCCTTGCCATTCTTGTTGTTGGGAGGAACTATAGCTGTGTTCCTTTTGAATGGATGCAAATAGTTTATCAAATATCTCTGAGTGAGCTCATTCTTTTACTTTTGATTTACCTTTAGAGATCGTGGGTTGCCTAGTTTGTGTGTCATCTGATCGCGTGAGGGGGGAGGTAGCCAACCTTTATGATGGGCAAAACTCTCAAAATGAAGAGTAAGAGGACTAAGAGCCTTTGCCAAGGCTTTATTAACAGAGAATTGTACGCTGTTGTCAAGAGCCCCAACTAGGTTTTCCTCTAAAGAAGCGTCCCCTCCAAACTATTCATCCTCATCATAAGCATATGAGTGACCATAATGTCTTCACACGGGTCCAAAGGACTGCCAATTCTGTGGTAGCCAAAGGCTACAGTCAGGGGGAGTGCAAAAACCCCAGCAGGCTTGAGAAAAACACAATAAAACACAATAAAACGTGGAGGGAGCAGCCTGCAGCACTCTAGGCAAGGCCTATGCAAATTTTACAACCCTGAGTTAATCAGAAACAACTTCATGGCATAAGGGAGCCAAAAGGTAATGGGAAAAAAAAAAAAGGACCACGTCAGTGAGGAAACTGTTGGAAGCCAAGTAAATAGGGCCTGCAGGGAAGGAAAACCTTCTCCTCACTTAAAAGATTGACCACGTGATCGCCCAACCTGAGAAACCGCCGTTATGACACAAGCGAGCGGTAAACAGAAGGGGCTCATGCGCGCTTGCTCCGAGTCCCGATGGACTAAAAATAGGACTGCGGGCAAACGCTCCTCAGTCCGCTTCCGCTCGCTCCACCACTGAAAATATAAGCACGGTCTATAAATAGAAAAGATAAATGCTATCGCTGTGTATGTAAATATATAATTACAATTTTGAAAGACAACCAGAAAACGAAAGACACATAACTGTCTGCGGAAGCAGCAAAGAAAGAGGAAGGACGCTAGTGTTTTAGTCTTATATACATGTTCCTCTCTATGGTTTGTCACGTGATATATATTGAATAATGGGATATGTTTTGTTTTTTTGTAATCTTCTCTGATTCGCTGCTGGAAATATTAAAGCATAGAAAGAGAAGCATAATCTGAGCCTCCGGTCCTGACACAGAATTGAGGTCAAACACTAACACAGCATGGAGAACATTATGATTGGGGCATTAAAGTTACATGGAGAATGACATATTTTAGTGTTCATCGGATTTGTAGTTTAATTGCTGCTGTGAGTTTTCAGCAAAGGAAGAAGAGCATAAACAGAGCCTTCGGTCCTGCTATAGAATTATACAAAACCCAATACCCTGCTAAATCTAAAGAAAATATACTTGTACGAAATCCACTAATGATTAACAAGTAACGTTTTGTTTTGTCGCCGATTGCTCAAAACATGTAGGAACCCAGTCATCCTTGCAACTGTGATCATCACAAGCATAATATCAACGCATCCCGCAATTCCTTTCATTTCCATGCATCCTGTTTTAACAACCACCACTGGCGTAGAAATGTAAGACTTTCTTTCACCTTCAAACTTAGGTTGTGAAAAACAATACTGAACAGAAAGGGACAAAGCGGCCATATTGTGGCTGGCGACTCACTCACATCTAAAGATGTAGTTTCGTCGACGTCACATGCGGAACTCTTTGCTCTTGCTCCTATAGTCAGCTCATCCATCACGAGTTTAGTCCCTTTTTTGTTTCCTTTGTGGCTGCGCCATATTGGGACTGGCCAGACCCTTTCCGTCGCGCTGTACTAATGACGTCAGAACCCTGCGCTGTCCTTTTCCTCACCTTCAGTTCCCGGTTGGGAGAGTGATCGCCATGTTGTCGATAGCCGCCCGTTCTGGGCCCTTTTTGCCCTATCTGTCTGCCACTTCGCATGCCGTGGCAGGTCCGCTGAAGCCCCTGGTAACCGGGGTTCCGGTGGTGGCTGAGAAGTTGCAGCTGCTTGAGGTGAAGAGGCCCTTCCTGACCCGTGATTCGCTTCTCGGGCGGACCCCGGCGAGTGGGCTTAAGGCTATCGTAGGCATCAACGGTGAGAGGATACTGGTGGAGAGTGTACTAGATGTGACAATCCGCTTTCAGTAGAGGGATGTTAGTAGAGGGGCAGCGATAAAAAAAGAAAAAGAAAACGGTAAATATGTGTTTGAGCAAGGTCACCTGCGAGGGTTGGAAGTGGTCCCTGCTGATGGAGATCTTGAAACTTTAAGTCGAAAAACTTGACGAGAGAAAGAAAAAGTGACTGTATGCCCGTCCGCGTTATAGAATTTGTTTACCACTACCGCGGTAAAGCATATACATACTTTTCGTTTTGATGGTAGATTTTCCCCAAGGCTCCATCGAACACCCTTAATTAACTTTTTCGCAGACACGAGTATACCGTGTAGGCAGTAAAAGAGTAGGTATTTTATATTTATTATTGAAATCATAGGTTCATAATCGCATGGGCATTCGCACTCAGTTGTTGCGCAGATAACCTTGTAATTATGGCATATTATGTACTTTTGAACGTTGTACGTTTAATACATTGTTTTGTTTAGAAATTGACTGAAACCCCTCTCCCCCCCCCATCCTCTTCAATCCTATCAAGCTATGTTCGCCTCATATTGCACCGTGTGATCTACATATGGGTTGGCGGGATTAAAGTAATGTATATAGAGTTTAGGAAAGTTGGTCGACCTAGTTCTTGTACTTTTTCTTGCCATCCATTTTGACCACCGGTTATTTTGCTAGGAGGCCACTTGAGCAGTATGCTAAGACGTAGCCGTATTCACATCGTGATCATAGAGAATGGGAACAGGGTGTTTTTCTGTACCTCAGTGAGGAGTTTGTCTTCCAGGTAATTTATCAATCCCTGTATTGTAATTATATTTATATAGCGCTTACTACTCCTGAAGAGGCATCACTGCGCTTTTGGTCAAGTAGCATGCTACTCCGGACCCCAAAAGGAGTAGTGGTGAATTCGTATAGAGAAATATGAGTACAGTATTAGTAAAGGGAGATATGAGGTAATTTGAGCAGAGGACATGTGAGTGTTGGATTGAATAGAATAATGGTGGGTTAGAGGAGGTAAGAATGCAGACGTGTTAATTGGGAAATCATAGTAGTAAGATGAGGTTATGTTGAGCTTAGCTGCCAAGGTTTTATATTTCTATGTCACATTTTCATAATTTTGCTGTAGTTATAAGTGACATTTCAACGATTGAGTGACACTTTCTCATGAGCAAAATCAAGGAATGATAAAACATAAATATCAGAAATTACACCCATTTGACCATCAGTTACCTCTAATGAGCTTTTAAGAATGCTGCAAAGCTCCAGAAATGAAAGGGTAGACGCATAGCATACTGATCACAGCCTGGCCGTGCAAAAAGTTACACACTGAGCTGTATAATAAAAATCAATTAGCTGAGCACAGCACCACTCCGGGTTCTGGCGCATTGCTCCACCTGTTATTTAGAGTAAGTTGCATGGCAAGTCTAAACATTTGACATTCTGGCAAAATGAGGCGTGTTTTCATTTTTTTATTTTATTTTTTTGGTGGGTGGGGCTGGTCCGGCCTCAGGTGAAGATGCTGAATGAGGCCCATATAACCTAGGTCACAGCTGGCAGCAGGCTGTATGATTTCAAAATTCACTTTCTGAGACAAAGAGCAGTAAAAATATTGAGCGGCTGACTGCCAGGCTAGGGTCTGACGCGCTGCCTGTGCTATATCTTGAGATTACTTACACCCAGTGCGTGTCATGCAGCAGGCTCTAAAAACTATTTAACACATGGCACAGAAGTGTTTACTTTATAAGATACAAGCTCTCAGTCTCTCTCTCGGGCACTTACATAATCTCTGACCATGATGAATGACTTGTGGCAGCTGAACGCTGTGGACTGGGGGTCGGTGGGCTAATACCGCCACTACACTCGTGAGACGCGAGCAGCTCCACCCCTTGTCTATTGCTGCACAGGCTCGGTGTCTCGAGATGCCTGCCTCACTGATTCCTTTGAGCCAGCTGCTGGTAAGCATGGGCTGGATTGAGTCGTTCAGCAAGCAGGATCCCATCCATGATTCCATCATATCTTCAGATGCGGTGAACAGCACTTAACAGGTTGCGAGTCTCACCCTAAGGCCGGTATTTCCTGGGCCCAGCAGACCAGGGTGGCGTGGGTTGGCAGGAATCAAATCATTCCTCAGGATCCCTGGCCGCAGTACAGCGAGGTTGGAATAGCTGTAAGCTGTCTCCCAGGCTGCTATGCACTTCAGAGTTGTGGCACTGGCCAAAGTGCAGCTGAAACTTTATGAAATGCTGCCCACTCGCACCCACGGTGGCAGCTGAGCTCACCAGGATGGCGAGACTCATGACTCGACTCTTTACCACACTCATCACCCCCCCCCCCCCCCCCCCCCCCAACCAAAAAATGGTGTCTCTAACTCATTCACTAGTAGTCAAGCCATTGGGCACTCCTGTGATGTCAACAGTTATGCACGTGTCGACTCGAGCCTGGTGGTGTTTCTGACTTAGCAGTGCTCACAGTGCTCTGCCAGGCTGCAGCACAGTCATGCATTGTATCAGTGCTCTGCTTAACAGCTGAGGATTCACTGTAATGCATGATTTTGCATTACAGTGTGGTGATGTGGACCACCACACTGAAATGTGCTACTCACGCCTGATGTGTGATACTTGTGGCAGGGCTGGATGAGAGATGAAGGAGTTTATAGAACGGGATTAGGGAGATCATGGTAGTAAAATTGGGATGAGTCAAAGGAGAGATAAATGAGGGAGAATTTAGTAGTGTTGTTTGGGATATCATAGCAGTAAACTGAGGTTTGGGATGAGCTGTTGGGTGTGGGTAAAGGAAGGGAGAGTTTATGAAGATATATATTTTGTTTTTGGAGAGCATTGTAGTAGAAGAGGCTTGGGATGCGACAGGGGTAAAATTGATAGAGGTATAGGGTGATGGTGAGATAGGAATGTATTTTTTTTTCTCTTGTACAGTAGGACTAAAGTAATAAATACATGATTACATAGTAAGGGAATATATGTGCGAGGAATATAATATACTGAGATTTAAAGTTGTATCATATCAACAGACTTTAAAGAGTTGCAGTATTTGAAGTTAATTTGTGTACTTTTATAACATTATTTTATCATTTCTCAGTGTTTCAAGAGTGAAGTGCTTGTAGATAAAGTTTTGATATTTACATATTGTTATAGATAAACTAGACACTCATAAGCATCTAATCAAACAACTTATATAGGAACTATGCAATGACCTATGAACATGTTAAGCGTGGAAAAATAAGAATAACATACAAGCCCACACAATCACACGCACACACACACTATATATATATATATATATATATATCTCCACACATACACTCATAATATATTACCTGTTGGTAGTCACCACTAGGTAGTTATAGTTAGGACTGTTTATTCAATAGGCAGAGCTTTTTTGTTTTGCCAGTAGCTGGGGTGCTGTTTGATAAATCTCCACTAAGTTTTGCAAAACGTATACTTCAGTCGGTATAGCTGCTGTGCTGAGAATTTTGAGGTGATCCTTCTCGGCCCCTGCATGACTGAAGTGGGTGTCCCCCAAAACAATTTTTCCCCATTCAACGTCAGTGCAATAAAAAAAAAAATAATACTGCTACAGCCCGAACCCAGTAAAGGAATTACACCAAGTTTGGCAGGAAGCTAGCTCTTGGTCCAGAAAGCACATTTGTTGTGATTTGCTGTGTATCTGTTCAATAGTTGGAGTTTAAAAATATAGATACTTAGACACACAGATAATCTGCAACTCCAGCTGCTTATATCTGTTGTCCGTAATGGATTTATTAGGATGTGCAACCAAAGGGTCCCTTAGAGTTTCCCCCTGAAAAACTACTAGTCCTGTAGTGTGCTGGCTGACTGGTAAGGACCAGCTTACCACCGCAAGAATGTTTCTGACCCCCTTGAGGTGAGAGCCCTGATCTTGGGAACATTGTTGAGATGGAGAAATGAAGAACCAACACAATTTTGGTTGACAGTATAATGTGGGTTTTTATCAAATACAGCCGGGAGGGCAGATCAGCTCTGTGACTGAATCCGCACTCAAACCGAAACATTACAGCCAGTGTCTTATATATAGACTCAAACTACAATGTAAGCTCTAAGTGCTTGCTTAGTACATTGTTATCTCTACTAATTTCAACACAAAGCAATTATTTATTGCGACTGTTGCGCACCTTCAATGGATACTTTTTTGCTAATGGGCACAGTGCCATCTAGTCTCACACTCTGAAGCGCATCAGCATGTCCTTCCTGCGCATCTGCCACTCTGCAAAACAGTCGTTCTCAAAAACGTGTAGACAATGTGGCCTATAGTTTATGCTGTAACATTCTGTTTTAGCTGTTACTAATTATTGTATCTTTTCTAGTGTCTCTGCCTTTCACCCAGTCCCCCACTCTGACCTTGCTTTCTGTTCTGACATCGTAAAACAGCTTGGGCCTGTGTTTCTTTCCCCACATACAATTCTGCACTTTTTCCTGCTGATCCACGTATTAACAAAAGTGGGCCTTATCTCTTTTCTATATTTTTTGACATTTCCCTGTCCAGTGTGTATAGATTCTCCTCAACATCCTGCAATTTAACCCATCTAGTGGTAAACATCCCTCCCATCTTCTGACTAACGCTCTTGCAGCATCCTGTCACTAACTGGAAGCTGTTGTCATCCAAGCAAACCACCCAGGGAGCCACTCGTTGGGGGCACCACTCTCGCCTGCCATCTTCCTTTGCAGGTTATGTAGAGTTTGTATGGCCTCGGCTATTGTTCCATTGTCCGCATCATTAGCTGCCTCCCTTCTCCACAGCAGTCATCAAGTATAGCACATACCTGTGCTCCATGAGCATTGCTCTTATAGCTCGCAACTCTTCTTTGACTGCATTGAAACCATCTTCAGTGGACATGAATACCCAGCGAGTTATTTGCAACCAATGTGCAGTCTCTTTTGCTTGGAAGAGCAAAAAGATGCTTCCAAAGAACAGCTGGGCATCTTTGAACAACCTGTTCTCCTGCGGGACATCTTTCCAGTTGTAGTGCCAAAATAATCTACAGTTCTCTTCCTTCGATGATGGTGCAGCAGGGTAGTTGGGTGACCCATGGTATGGTCATGTAACTTCGGAATTTCCACTCCTGGAATCACCAAGTAGGGGTGTGTGCACAGTGACTAAAGAACAGAGACTGCTCCATCCTGAAGGAAGTTGAGTATATAGCCATTCTTCGCATTGCCAATAGTAGTCCATCAGGCTGGAGGTGCCCCATTGCATGTCAGAATTATGCCTTGTGGTGATGCAATTGATGTTGTTCCGCACCGGTTCCCTTCCATTCCCCTTGAAACATAAAGGGAAAAAAATGGGTATTCTACCTCCTCAGAGTTGAAGGTGTTTCTACCCAGGTTAGCCTAGATATGTTCTCATCCCACACAGCCTGACACTTCTGTTGCATGGTATTATCACTCTGGTTTCCATTCCATAAGAAAAGGGCTCTGCACCCAAATGTAGCACCATGGTGCCAGTGATGGCATTGTAAGTATTATCTTGTATCCAGTTGCTCTGAGTTGTGAAGGTGCTCTTGCCTCTTTGCAAGGTGGTAAATTCTGCGTTCTGTACGTACAGTGTTAAAGGTGATGCCATCGAACCTCAAGACTTGAACCCCCTTTGGGTTCAGCCAGGCTGGTCACCCAGTCCCCACTTGGAGCCTCTTTTCCCCAGGGCTGTTTTCCATTAAAGTGAATGGGTCATCCAGCGCTGTAAAGCACTTCTAGACATAGTTGTCCAAGTGCCTCCGAAGTGACCCGTTGGTGCTACTTTGGACCTTGCCCCATACTTAACTCCAGAAGAGCAGTCCTGTAAGTCTTTGCTGTATGCCCAAATGCATATGTTTTCCCACAGAACATTAGGGCTCCTGAAGCTGAAGAGCACCTCTTCACCAGGATGCCCCAGTGTCTACCAAAGTGACCTGTTTGTGGTGCCTTGGACCTGTCCCCATTCTTACCATAACTCCAGAAGATTGACCCTGTAAGTTGCTGCTAAGTACCTGTATGCAGTATGTGTTTTTCCCTTAGGATAACATTACTGTATTAGAGTCCATACAAGTGTATTTTATTGTGGCTTAATTGTTGACTAAAAGTACTTATCCGATTAGTATGATCTAGGTGTCTAAAAATCTGTGATTTTGTAAATTGGTGTTGGATTTTTTTATTGTCTTTCCTACTGACTGTGTGCACAATAAACGCTTAACATACCTCTAATAAGCGTAAACTGCTCGACCACACTACCACAAAAAACGATTTAGGTTTGTCATTTGAGCATAGTGTCCGCTTACATTGGTACACAACATAGATAGCCAGCGTCATACATGCATTATAAACAACTCAACAGCAAACATGTTACACTTGCTTTTGCACTGAATTCTAGTAGTTCTTCCTGGCTGCAAACAAATCACTGGTTGTTTTTTGATGCAAAAATCTTAGTAGTTAGATGAGCACCCTGCCTGTCAGTGATTTAAATCATGACTTCAATGAGCACACTACTAGCTATCCACAATTATATTTTTCACTTGGAAATAAGATTGAGAGGCAGAATCTGGTCCTGTGAAAAGTTTCCTCTTTTTCCACAATCTGAGAAAAGCTGCAATCTGTTGCAAGCCTAAAGCACGATTGTTGATCAAAAGTTAATCTACCCACATATGCAGGTGGGAAAGTAGCCTGCCACTCAACTTTTGTAGAACTTTCACAAGAGTATGTCTCTATGGACTGAATAAAACCATGTATGCAAGCTCATTAGGTGGCATGATGACTCTACTGTACCAATTTTTTCTTTTATGATTGAGGCCATACAGACTGCTAAAGGGAAAGGTTTTTTTTTTCTTCTCAATTTTCTTTACCACCCCTTTTGGGGATCTTGAGGGACTGACACAGAGGACACATGGACTGCCTCACTGCATCACTTATCTATATCTGAAAATTTTCTTTAATCATATTTGGTAAAACTAAACATTGAGGCTCTACCATTAGAGGCACACCAGTGCCATAAAAGCCACATAACAAGTGTTTTGACAGCTCCACCCCACGTAGCTTAGCATTTTTCTTTAAAAGTATACCATACCAGGGAAACAGTAGATTGCTTCAGCTAATCTACAAAGGCGGACTGGGAAAGGACAGTGGTGACAAGTGTATAACGCACTAAATGGTAACCCTCGTGGATGTCACCATGTAAGCCAAGGATGGGAATTACACCAAGGGAAGTAACTGGTGTAAAACATGCGAAGATTAACTTTGCACAGCAAGGTGACATAGAATTGGCCAGACTGTACCATGTGCCTGGCTTCATTAAGATGACAGATTTGTGTTTATACATGCATGTGATAATCTCATTAGGTTTGTCTGTATCACCCTCTGGTATAAATAGATGTCTCCTCGCAATTTTGAGTGTACACAATTAGTGGCTCAATTTGGCCGGAGGAAATGCACATCTTCACTTAATCCCTGCTACACAGGTGCTCTACTATGTTCATAGCGAGAACTTGTAGTCTGCTTCACTGTTTTAGGATTATCTTTTCAAGCGGCAGGAAGACTAGCCAGACCTGGCTTTATCGAGGAGAGAGGAACATAAAGAAATCTTTCTTCTCCTTTTTGAGGTGTATCTGAATTCAGGAGCAGGCATTCTGCAGCTGATCAACATTGGGAAAATCTTAAATTTTACTAGCCCATTCTATGTTTAGTGTCCTGCAACTCCAAGGTTACTTCTATACACAGAAGCTACTTTTCATCTGGGCAGAAAAACACGCTAGGCATGTCACTGTGTTTAAATCAGAAGCAGAATGGTTCATTGATCCTGGCACAGGAACTTTTTATCACTTCCTTTGTCCTCATCTCAATTTTTAGGGATCTGTCGGATGCCATAGACTTCCAATTAAGCGGTGTTGTAGCTCTGATCCTGTTGATGTTAGTTTGGAATTCTTCTTACACATAACTGCAGAGAACTTCTGTCAGATCAAGAAAGATCTCTTTTCTGCCATTCCATTTGAAAGAAGCAAGTCATTAGTTGCAAGGTACTCTTATGTTGTGCTTCCTATATTGCGTAAGGAAAGTACTTCCATTTCTTATTTGTCAGTCCCCCTCCCCCATGGTATTGTGGCATTAATTAGTAAATCTATTGGCACAAAAATGTACATTTTGTGGCATTTTAGCAGCAAAATATTTTACTTTCCTTTTTTAAAATATTGCCCTCAGCAGGTCGTGCTGCCAGCCAACGGACGGCAGGCTCGGATTCTTTCTTTTTTAAACCAACATTGTGGCAAGGGGGTTGCCCCGCATGCAGACAGGCAGCTCTCCCAGATTATTTCCTTTTTATAAGTGTGTGTGTGTGTGTGTGCGCGCCTTATACGGGTCCCTTTGCATGCCAACAAGTTTTTTTTTTTTTTTTTAATTTGCCCTCAACGGGACCCACCACATGCCTATAGACATCGGTCCTGAATTCGTCTTTAAGGGGGGGGGGAGAGAATGTTAACTTGATGCCCGCAGGGTGTGCCACATTGTGCTCCCCACTTCTCCCACAAACCCTTAGCAGTCAACATCCACTTTCAGCCTATTGATGGTGGGAGTGCTTAGGGCAGGCGAGCAGAGAAACTATCTTATCAGGCCGGGACAACATTTACCTGCAATTTGGTGTCCGATACAGGCTTCAGCAATGCTTTTTCTTCTGCCTGCTTTCTTCCTTCCATCTGTTATCATGCGTCTTCCCTTTGGTCTTCTCCTGCCCTTTTTCCTTCTTCTGTTCCGTCTTCTCTGTTTCTTTTTCCCTTCTGTTTTCAGCAGTAGACTAAACTAAAATATTTGACTAGGATCACACAATTTGAGACCTTGAGTGTGTTACCGTTATGGTCGAGTAGATTATTCAGGTTACTCGACCTGCAAGTCTAGTAACACTTTTATGATTTTTCGAGGTCTGGTTTACTGTAGTTTGCATTTGCACTGTGAGTTTAATTTAAAAAAAAAATTACCTCCTGAGTGAATAGTCTCAATTAGTAATTACTTTTCCTAAAACTCAGTTTGCTTGAGATTGACTTTTTATGTCTTTATTTCCTTAATTTTAGTCTTTCAAAAATACTTTTAGGATAAAGATGCATTTATAATCTGAATACAGCATGAACATGGATACATTTTGAGTCTAAGATTCTAGAACCCTTAACTGTTTCCTTATATCTTTATCCTAGTAGAAGGGCAGATTGAAGTAGCAGGAGCCAGTGTAACAGTCCATACTGATCTCTTTGTGCTTCTGAGGTGGAGACTGTTCCAGACATATACTTATAACTCAAAGCATGAACTTCGGTAGGATGCTGAACCCATCTTTCTTGTTCTATCTTTTCATACTAAAGTTATAGCTGCCAAAGTGTGTCTGTTGAGCAGAGCCCAACCATTTTATAGCAGTTTTGAGATCAGTGTAGGATGTGCTTAGTTGTGTAAATGCAGCGAAAAATGCCTTCTTGTTTGCTTTTGTTGTGTTCTTTTTAGGGGCGAGCGCAACGTACTCAGTCCCGTATTGTAATTTCTATTTGGGCTTTAAAAGTGCGTCCGTGTCACGTCAGTCTCTTTCATTGGTTAGTGGGCTTGCCTTTTAGAATCTGCTTGCTTTCATTAGTGAAAGGCATGCATACGTCATGCCTCTTCCGGTGTTTAGCCCTCCTCGAGCACACAGACAAACTACTGAAAACAGACAAGGCTCCATGTTTTCCATCTGGTTTCTGGACTACATTTTCTCTTATTTTAACAGCGTGATCTCGCTGGGTAGTATTCGGGCGCTTTGCATGATATCGATCCTGTTAAATAGGCAATTTCACTTTTGCTGGTTACATGGATAATTGCACTTTTGCCAGTTACATGGATAATTGCACTTTTGCTAATAGGTATCACTGTAAGTAAACTTTTTTTTCCCTTTGTGTGTCTGCTTCGCGCTGATGGCGGCCGTCGGCTCGCTTATGTGAAACCTTTTTAATTTTCAGTTTCTGTGGCTAGAAAAATCCGGTTACTTTTCATTTTCAATTTATGTGGCAAGAAAAGTCCAGGCGTTTACAATGCTAATTGCTGTAGCTCAAGCAAACGCGAGACACATTGCATTGCAAATGCTTTTTTTTTTTTTCTTCCCCTATGTGTTCTGCATCTGACTGCTTTTCATCACCAGTCAGATAAACAGAAAGCATTACTACATGGCTAGAATCCTAGGCGAGGGAGGGAGGGAGGGAGTGGGTGGGTACTCAATAGATTGGTGATTGGGTAGAACATTGCATAACAGTTGCAAAGGAATTGTGGTTTGTGCAGAGGTAAGAAACAGTGTTGGGAACTGGTATAATCTTGGTATGCTCTGAAATACACATTCAGTGTAACCTGTTGAAGCTTTATGTCCACCTTCCTGAACAACCTTTACTTACCACTGAGGAGAGCATAGAAAGGACGGTTGTAGAACTCTTAATTGTTCACCGAGGATATTGCCAGACATTTAGCCTTTAAGCTTTCCGTTGGAACCTTAAGAATATAGAGATGTTTTTCAAAAGGATAATCCTTTATGGATGGATTTACTCATTTTTTATTTTTGCATACATGAATGTTTTTTTTTTTTTTTTTTGTATTTATAGTGTGTATTGTGTCCTTGGGTCTATTTGCGTTTCGTTGCTCACAAAAGGCACAGAGGAATGTATTAAAATATAGTTCTGTATGCCGGTTTTGCGGTTGACAAAGTTTGTGGAATGCTGCATAATTCATTCATTTTGTATAACCATGCAAGTAAGCATTGGGCGCATCTACTGTGAGAATGTTTGTACCAGAGTAAATCAAAGTAGAAAGGATTTGTCCATTTCCAAACTTGAAGATGACCCGGGCACTATATCTATGACTATCATAAACTGTGACTACTGCAGTTGTGTTTAGGTGGTTTGTCCATTTAAAAAACAAAAAAAAAAATTGACCTACTTCATGTACAATATTTTGTAGGTCGCGCGTTTACATCTACAGTAAGTAATGATCATATAAAAGGTGTGTGACCTGAAAAGTATTCACTGAGATCCATGTTGGTACTTAAATCCATGTTGGATTCCTTTCTGGGTCCTAAATTAAAAAAAACAAAAAACATATGCACCCGTTGCTGTAACCTAAAAGCTTCAAGAAAAACTCCTTAAAATATTGAGCAACTGGGGATCAGACAGATTACAAGCCTTTTTTTATTTGGGATTTTTTTGTTTGTTTTTAAAGTACTTGCACAACATGCATACATTAAAAATCTCAGCTGCCAATTATCGGGTTTAAAAAAAAAACGTTTTAACATTATTATCTGATGTTGCTTCTGAAATCGTGTGCATGCATGCCTTAATTTGTTGGCTTTGTATCATAAATTGAGGGAGCATAGTTTTTGGGCTGTATATGGTGGATATTAAATTTTAAAGTGCTATGATTTTTCAAATAGTGTTTATTTCTAAAATGGCAAATCATTCTGATAGCATTCATTTCAGCTTTGTAGGTTTTGTTTAAGCCCATGCTTGTCTTTTGGCTGAATCTCTAGTTAAGTCTCTGGAATTAGAGGTTAAGGTGTGTGTGGATTTTTTTTATTTTTATTTTTTTTATTTTTACCTGTCATATCTGTATTTAACCTGCCATAAACTGGGGTCCTAATATTTGCGTGCATGTTTTTCTTCTTTTTTTTTTTCTTCTTTGTTCCATGAAATTGCAGAATGCATCCAAAAAATCCTTGCACAGGAATCTTTCCTCTCCTTTCAACGAATGTGCTACTAAATGCCCTTTTCCTTCAGCGTTCCTCTCGGGAGCACAACATCTTAGCTTTTCTGACTGGCTGTGTTTGTTTTGCTTTCAGGTCCTTCTGTGGTCCGTTTTGCACACAGCGATGTCACTGTTCCAGATTTTTCTGACTACAGGCGACCAGAAGTATTAAACAGCACAAAGTCATCACAGGACAGCGTGGACTCCAGAAGAAGTTTCTCCTACTTAGTAACTGGAGTAACAGCTGTTGCTACAGCGTACGCTGCTAAGAATATTGTGACAGAGTTCGTCATGACGATGAGCGCCTCTGCCGATGTATTGGCAATGTCCAAAATTGAAATCAAGCTGTCGGATATTCCAGAAGGCAAGAATATGGCGTTCAAATGGAGAGGAAAACCACTTTTTGTTCGGCACAGAACCCAAAAGGAAATTGACCAGGAAGCTGAAGTCAGTTTGGCTGACTTAAGAGACCCTCAACATGATTTAGACAGAGTCAAAAAACCAGAATGGGCTATTCTAATAGGAGTGTGCACCCATCTTGGCTGTGTACCCATTGCCAATGCAGGAGATTTTGGGGGCTATTACTGTCCCTGTCATGGGTCACATTATGATGCATCTGGAAGGATCAGGAAAGGCCCTGCCCCTTACAACCTAGAGGTTCCTTATTATGAATTTACTTCTGAAGACCTTGTGATTGTTGGTTAAATCAGAGTAACAAATTTAGATTCAACTTATTTAAGGTCTTGCTAACTTGTGTTCCATTGGATGCTCATTGTAACTATAATCATCGTTCAGGCTCTCTAAAGATGCCAGGCCTGCGAAATTCGCATGCATCCTTAAACCTGTTTTAAGCTTGTATTGTACGATCAATGCTTTTAATACTCAGGTGGTGTAAGTTTTAATAAATCCATCAGTAAGCAAAGCACTGCGTCACTACTTAATATTGATCTATGAAAGTAAACCTGTAATAACTGATTAGTAAGGGGAATTCACTTTTCATTTTGTTTTCTGGATAATTTATTTCATGAGAATCCTGTCTTACTATCTGATATATGGATGGATTAAATTGCACGCAACACCATTATGGTTTGCTGTATATTGTCCATGTTAATACACAAATTTCTCACTAGAGTGCAAAAACCCGATTACTAAATAAAAGGTAAAAACTTTTTCTTGGTGCAAACCTATATTAGTTTCTAATCTTGAAATGTGTGCGGTTGGAAGATCGTTTTGTATTGCTTTGCTAAATATCAAGGGAACCCTCACCTGACATGCTCTTCCTCTCTGCATTCCAGTACCATGTACAGTTGTAGTTTGCCTTTCTCTATAGCGTTAGCCATAATTAGATATCTTACCTTTCGTGCTCTTTTTTTTTTTTTTTTGCCCCCTCATTGTCTTTGCATCAACCCGGAGCAAGGTAATTATGGCTATATTATACTTAGACTTTCATGTACGAAAATCCCAGATCTACTTGAAGTTCAATAAGCACTTGTGTCCTGTGTCATTAAAAAAAATAATACACTAATCTTTCAGTGGGATTTAATGTTTTTCAATAGGTGAGAACTGTAGTACAATAAACTGACATAACAGAAGCAGACGTGGACCATTGTGCCAATCTGTTAAGGAAGGGCTGCTCCTTTGAAACACATCAATCTTTCCTGTTAACCGACACGTACAATAAACTACTTTTTTCTTTTTTGCACAACTTACGTTGGTACATCAGCTGTTGCCTCCCATTGCTGCTCTGCAGAGATCTTGCAAATCTCCAAATACCTTTCAGCTTTGTTGAGATTCCACTGTCCAAGATGCACTTGTCGGGAGAACATCGTAATTGGCCCTGTAGTGTTTCCTTGGCCTTCCAAGTGTCTCATGAGGGAACATTTGCCTTGTTTTGGCTGGTTTGAGCATTTCTCCTTTGCAGCCCCCAGCTCAGTGCTGTTATGGTGGTAGTGGTGCAAAGAGAGGCACACAGTGGCTTGTTTACATCCCGATGAATTTCTTTGGAAGTAAGTTGGTCCATTCAGAGTTTCCCTTCTCTTGTACACTGAGCAAGTGACCCACCTTTTAAAAAAAAAAAAAAAAAAAATGTTTTTCCTTTCTCTGGTTTGACACACAACTGCATGGTCTGTCTCATTGCTGGCACTCACATACTCTGAAGGTGTGGGATGCCAAATGACATGCTTGCTGCTCACAGCTACTTGCCTAACTGGACATGGCACCTGTGTCCACGTTTCACTACATAAGCTCTATCATTAAACTTGGTATGGGGTACCTTTCTGTGGCTGGGTGGGAGGTGCTACATCAGTTCATGGTCCTGCGTAATGTAGCTTCAGGGACAAGGTCACCTGTTTGATAAGCTAATAAGGAATGTTGTCACCAGCAGATACATATCTCTGAATGTGTAAATTAAAACTGGGCACCTATGCTGGGAATATGCTTTTTTTTTGTCCAGTAAGTTTCCTTTGAGGTGCACTGATATTGTCAGAAGGGGACCCAAAGAGTATTATTTGCCAAAGTTTAAACTGTTTGGTGAAGATTTAGACTGGAGTCTGTAATACAGTACCACTTTTTCCAAAGGCTATTAACTTTACCACCGGATGATATTTTTGTGCAAAGGCCATGAGTCTGGGCACTGTTTACTCAACCCCTTCCTGCCTGGTAGTATTTAGTCCAGACAAATTTACTAGCAATCCTTTTGGCTGGTTAAAAATTATTGAACTGTTTGAACAGGTAGGGATGCCTAAGGATTAAAAAAAAGAAAGAAAAAAAATCATGTCATTTGGTTCCAGGGGTTCTAATGGAAAGGCTAATAGGTTACCCTACCCATGGAGATATTACTTCGTTATGGACCCTACCTTTTAGATTTCTAAATCTGTTCCTGCCCCCCCCTCCCCCCCAACCCCCTCCAAACAAGCATAATAAATGTGTGCTAAAGCTAGGTTTAGATGCTAGTCTGGTGATGGTGTCTGCCCACACCAGCAAATTGCATTATTTTTTTTTATTATTTTTTTTCCAAGCACTGGCTACCTGTAATGTGCCCCTTTCTTAACCCCAGTATATTCATATAATGGTAAAAAGGCAGAAGCATATTGAGCAGTTTTCTTTAGGTCCTATGGTTATAGTTGGTTACTGGGAAGTTAACGTGAGTGGATACTGTTTACAATTGTTTTTTGGCCTGAAGTCTGTATATGACTATTATTCATTTTGTAAACTTGTCTCTACGAAGTTGATGATAGTGAGCAGTGAAGGCTCGCTCTAGAAGGTAGTGAATGTGTTGGAAGTCCCTCAGTATGACATAGTTATCGAAATCCAGTTGAGTTATCTGTAAAAGACTAATTTATAGAAAGGGGTTATTGCACCCCAACCGAAATGTTCTGTGGCCCGCAAGGTGTCCTACGAAGTTCTAATGGAAAGTTGACCACCCTAAGAAGACATGGTCCTCACAGCATTGGAAAGACATCACATGTCGGCTTGCCAGGCCATTATAAATGTTTTACCTCTTTATTACTTGATTTAGAGTAAAAAGACTGCTGGTTGAGCAGAGAGTGCTACTCGTCATGAGGAGAGTCCCTGGAATATTGGAAAAGTCACGAGCAAACAGATGAGTAACAGTAAGGGAGCTATAGAAGGATGCTGATGAGGGAGGAGTTGATAGGGATGATACAGTTGGGGATGTGGGTATGCTCAAGGAAGGACCCAGTAATTAACTGGATAGTAAGCTGTGAATGTATTGCAGAACTGCTTGTTTTGATCTAGTACAGAAATGTGATATTGTCCACCTGTCTTGATTGAGGTGCACTTGGGCCTTAGCAGTTGTGGTGCCCTTACTAATATTGTGATGTAGCGAGTGGTTTATAGACTTGAACTCTTGCATGTTGATTGGCCTGCATGTTGGATTTGATTAGAGCTGACTAAATTGGTAGTGAATTTGCAAGGAGAGGAGTTCAAAGTCTGGATTTGAAGGGGATTAAACCAGAGCTGCCAGCCAAAGCCTGTGTACTGGAATGGCATTGAAAGAACTGCAAAGATTGAGCTGTTTTGGCACAACTTCTTGTGAGGATCGAGCTCCTATAATGGCACCATTCAAACTCTAGGCCAGTATTAGTGTATGGAAACAGATTCATGTTACGGTCAAGGGACTGGAATAACGAGTGTGTGGAAGGGCTGCCTATCCGAAGTGAAGTGTTTTGACTGAGCTTTTTTTGAGGTGTTTGATACTGAAACAGCAGGTGGAGGACTTTGAATTAAGTGCTTGGACATGAATTTGTGAGTACCTTTGTACTGCTGTTGGGTTAACAAGGGTTGGGAGAATATCTAATTCCATGCAGACTTTGGGGAGGTGCATAATCTATTAAATCTGTCTGTTTTGCAGGGAGTATATTTTAATAAATGCAATTATACCAAAATCACAAATCCTATTAGCAGAACCGGAACTACACAATTAAAAAAAAAAAAAGAAAAGAAATTATGATAAAAATAGTGCCCGAAGCAGTAAGCGCTATGTCAGGCTAAGAGAGATGCAGTGTGGGCCGCATAGAAGGACCAGGTTAGACGCTCTGAAAGTCACCTTCTCAAGATCCAGCTCACAGAAAAACCTCAGGATTCCTTGAGGTGCTCAAATGATACCAGCCAAAGGTCCAGGCCCTGGGGAGACCTCTCAGGCATCGGGGACCCACTCCAGCAGGTCCAGGCATTGTCAAATGTAACTGGGCAGTTGCAGTGAGGCTGCTGAAGCTTGTTGTGTTCCTCTAACTGGAGGACAGCCAACAAACTCTGTCTCTCGGGTTAGGCTCAGATGAAGGGATCAGGTCCAGTTTTCCTTCGCACACAACAGGACAACCCTCTGGGGAAACAAGACCAGCCTTAAGCAGCAGGGCATACCTCGGGGTAACAAGGCAGCCCTGAGGGGAACAAGCAGTCCTCTGGTAGAAGCGTAGTCCCTGAGGTATAAAGTAGGCCTCAGGTAGCAGGGCGGGCAGTTCTCTGAGAAATGAAGTGGGCCTCAAGCAGCAGGTCAGTTCTGAGGTATGAAGTGGGCCTCAAGCAGCAGGGCAGCCCTCTGTACTACAATGCAGACTTTGTGGAATTCCTCCACAGATCCAGAAGTGAACTGATGAGTGGCTCAGGATGTTTAATATTTATAGTGGGTGCCACCCTTTGAAGTTGGTGGAAAACTTAGTCCACCCCCACACATGCTTTTGGAATTACATTTCTTCCCCTGCTCCAAGTGGTCTAGGATGACAAATGGCTGGTGTTGGGTTCCTTGCTGAGTGTGCTGGAGGTAGCCCTTTGAAATGTAAGTGGTGTAGAGAACAGCTCTGCCTCTCCCAGCCTGGTAGTATGGCCCTCTTCCAGCTGTAGCCAGGTCCTGTTGTTTACTGTCTGGGCCCAATATGCTTCCCTAATAGGCTTAAGCAGCTAGAAACTCATAGATGAACTCTGAATTTACAGCAGGAAAATGCTAACTTTGTAAAAGTGGCATTTTAAAAATTGTAGTCTTAAAGCTGACTTTCCCACTAAAGGGGATTTTAATTTACAATTCGTCCAAACATGGCATTTCTACCTGCCCCCACCCAAAGGTTAGCACTTAAGTGTAGTAAATGAACCCAATATTATCCTATGGGAGAGGTAGGCCTTAAAGTAGTCAAAACAGCTTTAGGAGTTTTTCTCTACCAGGACACATAAAACCTAAACACATGTTCTACTTTTTAAATACAACCACCATCAAATTGGCAGTTTGAAACCTGTCTACAGGCTTCATTGATGGGCCTGAACCCTATTTTAAAAGGCTAGTTTAAGTAGGTAGCACAATGAATAATGCTGACCACTAGCAACATTTAATTGAAAAATCCTGGGTACCAGGTGCAAGAGAAATATAAGTAAATTAAATGTACCAATCAGGTGTAAACTAGTTGTACCATTGCTAGAACTGGAGTTTCTGGTTGTCAGAATATGCACCCTGTACAAGCAGGAACCACCACTCTAGTCAAGGTAAGCTAGTTACTCACTTAGAGTTAACTTGTACTCACCATCCTGTAGTTGACACAGAGTATTCAGGCTTATTCAAAGAGGTAATTTGTAAACTATTTATGCAACACACTCAGTAACTATGAAAACACCACAAATATTCCATTCAGGGTTAGAGAAATGGATTATATTTTTATGAGTAAAACAAGATCAAATCGACAAATCCAATGTTAAGGTGTGGCGTTGAACCCTTTGTGATGAAGGCGATGCATCGTCGAGCCATGCAAGAGGTGCTGCGAAGGCAGTATGCTAGGGCTAGTGGTGATGCATCAGTACTGTGGTGCGCAGTTAGTGATGCAAAGTCCTTGTCCGCAGCGGAATGTGTCGGCGAGAAATGCAGCAGTTCCAATTGGCTGAACAGTGGTGATGTATTGGCTTTTGGGTGTTGCAGCACAGACACTTCCAAGGGCAGAGTGCTAGACTGGCACCTCTTAGAGCAGGACTCTCAGCAGGCAGTTCAAGTGCTGGTTGCAGGCTGCAGGCAAACTTTTATGTCCCTGAGATTTCAGAAGAACAGGGGATAAGCCAGCAAACCTTTGGAGTCACTTGGTTCAGGTGAGATGGATCCAGAACACCACTTCAAGACTCCTACTCGACCTCCCATGCTGCCCAATCACAAGAGCAGCCACTTCAAACTTCTCGTGCACATATGCAAAACCCTACACAATGCATGACCTGAACAGCCGCATACACTTTCTTGACTCACCAGACAACTACTCTCCACTTCACTCACACATTCCCTATATCTGCAAAAGCAAAACTGGAGGTCACTCATTCTCCTTCATCACACAGAAGACATGGAATGACGTCCCTCATATCAGAGCCTCCTCTCGTCTTGAGTTCTGCACAAAGCTGAAGACCTGGCTCTTCGTAGAAGCAACCTGGGGACCTCACATATGCCCTAGCTCTTGGTGATTTGTGCGGTATATAAATCAGTATAAAATAGCACAATGGCGGGTATATGTTACAGCCATTTAACAGACGTCATCCCCCTTGTAGAAATAATTATGGGCGTTACCTTACTGTATTAATGAAAATACAGTGGTAGGTATACGTAAAACATATTTATCATCCATCATCACCAATCTAGAAAACCTCTATTCACATTTAATACCTTGAACAATCCCAATACAGTCCCAGATATATTCAGTGACTATGCAGTACGCTATGCAGAACACAGCTGTGCCCATTTACCTTCAACTAGATAATAGTACTGGATATATATTAGCTGTTTAATGGCCATCATCCCTATGTAAAAGTAAGCAGGTGCTAATTACATGTTACTGTAATACTTCATCCAGTAATCCCTCTTTTGTAATGTATCTTGTGTATCCAGTACCACTCTGAATGGCTGTATTGCAGCTGTATGTGACCCAGCAATGTAACAGTTAAATATGCATATAATAGTCCGGATTCTACAATGGTGGGGAAAAACATTCTCATCACACTTCATATACAGGGGAAAATATTTCCAAATGCACACAAAGTGATTGTCTGCCAGCAAGGTAATGCTGAATAAAAAGATTAACCCAAGCCTGGGACAAGGTGGTTACATCTGCTGCTGAGGTGCCAGGGACGTAACCATCTCATCCTGCTATGGGCCCTTGCTTTCCCCCCTCCCCCCCCCCCCCCCCAACCCTCCTTTGAGGGCCTGGCACTCCCCTCCTCTGGGCAGGGATGGAGGGGGAATCGCTTCCCCTTCTACCCCAGGGGTCCCCCTCCTTTCCTTTGATGTCTTTCTCAGCATTTCTGCAGAAACGGCACTAGACACCAGGGATTTTCAGTTTTTTGGTAATTGACATGAGGGGAGCGGCCTTTTGGACAAGGGCTGCTTCCCAGGGGGCCAAATAATTATTATGCCCATTCCTGCCCCCCCCCCCCCCCCGGGGCAGATCGGACTAGTATAATTAATGGGGGGGGGGGGGGCAGAAACCCCCTGGACACCAGGGATATGTATATATTTTTGTATTCGTTTTATTTATTTTAATGTGGGGAGTGACCCCTTAGGCAAGGGTCGTTGCCCGGGTGTGGACGGGAATTTATTTTAGGTCATTTCTGCTCCACTTGGGGGCAGATCAGCCTATTTTACTAGGCAGAAACCATTAGACACCAGGGATTTATTTATTTATTTTTTTTTTTGGGGGGGGGCACCAATTTCACGCAAGGGGGAGTGACCCCTTAGGCAAATTTGGGAAAAATGTTTTTTTTTTTTTTCTTTCTTTTTTATTTTAAAGCTAAATATGAGCTATGCTGAGGATTCTGGGAAAAAAACACTGGGGATCCACGCAAGTCATACCTCCCTGGACATCCTCGGGTGTCTAGTTTTTAGAAATGTTTGGGTTTGGTAGGTTTTCCTGTATGGCTGCTGAGCCCAGGGCCAAAAAAACCACAGGAATTCTCTCCCCCCCCCCCCCCCCCCCCACAAACCCCCCCCAAAAAAATAGGCAGTTTTGTATTTGATAATTTTGATGTGCCCAGATAGTGTTTTTTGGGGGTATTTCCTTTTGTGGGCAGTAGGCCTACCCACACAAGTGAGGTACCATTTTTATCAGGAGATTTGGGGGAACGCTGGGTGGAAGGAAATTTGTGGCTCCTCTCAGATTCCAGAACTTCTGGTCACCGAAATGTGAAGAAAGTGTTTTTTTGACAAATTGTGAGGTTTGCAAAGAATTCTGGGTAACAGAACCTGGTGAGAGCCCCACAAATCATCCCATCCTGGATTCCCCTAGCTGTCTAGTTTTAAATAATGCACAGGTTTGGTAGGTTTCCATAGGTGCCGGCTGAGCTAGAAGCCAAAATCCACAGCTTGGCACTGGCAGTGAAGGGGTTGAAATGCATTCTGGTAGATAAACAGTAACAAATGCTGAAGAGAACTATCACTTTGTACATTCAGCATTAAATTATACTGCCACTGGTGGACACTTAAGAGAATGCAGCCCATTATCTCCAATTATCCTTTTAATGTGTTGAAAGGTGTTCTACTCTTCCTAGCAGGAGGCAACATTCTGGTTGACGAAAAAGTTAGTTTAGAAAGCAGCGATGAGAGGGTTGGGAGTAGGAGGTTAAGGCGCAAAGATCCAAATTGGGCCCCTGGGTGGACTCCATGACATCGTAAGCATTTGGGGTGGGGTTCCTGGGCAATGCATATTTTGGGAGCCCCTGTCTTGAACAACTTTGACTTTCATTAAATGTTTATGCTAAATCAAGCCTACATGATTCCAAACCATGCTTAATTGTATGCTAAACGCTCAGTAAAAGGGTCAGATAAAACTGATTAAATGTCTTGCCCTTGACACAGAAATCCTCAAGATTACACTGGTAAGTGAAAGACCGAGTTAGAGGTAGGCAAAGAAAAGGGAGACTTTAGGATGGGGAAAAGCTGAAAGAGAAAGTTCACTTTGCCACAGGTGCCCCTTTAACATGGGGGCCCTGGTCAATTTCTCAGTTTGCCCAGTCCTTAAAACATCCCTGGGTGGACTCTGATCAGGTAGCTGCCAGTATCTCTCAAGAGAGCATTTGGTCATATCAGGCTTTTGGAGTGCATATTAATGGTAGTGGTAGTAAGAGAGAGTCTGTATTACCAATGGTTTTAAAAAAACAAACCTTGAAGACCGTTGTCTGCAATGAGTTTATTTTTGATCCTTTACATCAGCGCCATTAGCCTCAAAAATAAAAAATATCTTTAAAATTAATGAAACCTGAGAAACCCACTCACCATTTACAGCACCCCTCAGGGGTGTGGAATTTATTAAAATATCTACTTGTCCAGGGGACAGGTTGCTTCTCAAATCTACTTGTCCTGTAAAAAGATCTACTTGTCCCTTTGGTGCCATGTAGTGTGGCGACAAATTATGGCAGCAATTAATAGCCTCTCTGATTATGCCAGGGCTACTACCATAGTAGGGCTTGAATACTTGGAGTTTCAATCCCTACTGTAGCAATTTCCTTATTTTGCCACCTTTCTGCAGATCTGCATACTGGGGCTGGAGGAAGCAGTAAGCAATAGTTCCAGGGATGGAATGCCTTTGAGTCTGCAAACCTACTAACCTGCATGTTTTAAAGATTTTTACCAGCTTCTCTCTAATATTTTCCCATAATAAGAAAGGTTGGACATTTACTCCTGACAATGGCAGAATTAGAACTTCTTCCAGGGTTGGGAAGAAAGTGGCTGGAGGGAAAATGAACTTGCAAATGCTCAATAGATTTTCACATGAGCAAATCTACACATCGTATTTACCCACGCTAAAATACAGTTCACAAATATTTTATAGGGGTACGACATATACCATGGGTGCACTTTTGTGACTTTCTTTAAGAATTTGGGGCCACAAGTAGGTAGGTTCAGATTTGTGACCTGCAAATTGCGAGTCGCAAATCCGAATGTAGGATGGTGTCCTTGACACCATCTGTGATTCGCAAGGGCTTCGCAAATGCCCACATCATGAATAATCATGAGGTGGGTCGCAATTTGCGACCCCCTCACGAATGGTGGCCTGCTGGAGACAGCAGACCACCATGTCTGTGACTGCTTTTCAATAAAGCAGTTTTTTTTGTAATGCAGCCCGTTTTCCTTAAAGGAAAACGAGATGCATAACAAAAACGAAAAATGAAACGTTTTCGTTTCATTTTTTCAGAGCAGGCAGTGGTCCACAGGACCACTGCTTGCTCTGAAAAAATGTTTACAGTGACATTCACAATGGGAAAGGGGTCCCATGGGGATCCCTTCCCTTTTGCAAAAGTGTTAGCACCCATTTGAAATGGGTGCAAACTGCGATTGGTTTGCGCCCGCGTTCGCGGTCACAAAACAATCCTACATTGCACTGCGAGTTGCAATTAGGAAGGGAACACCCCTTACTAATTGCGAGTCGCAAACCCGTTTTGTGATTCGGTAACCAGGTTACTGAATCGCAAAACTGGGTTTGTGCATCGCAATGTGCTTTTTGCACGTCGCAAACAGCGAAAGTCGCTGTTTGCGACATGCAAAAAGCTACCTACATGTGGGTCTTGGTCCCTAATTAGGCTGGTGTTAACAAAGACATTTTGTTTTTATTAAACTTCTATTTCTCTCTCTTTCGGCTGGCTTTACTGTGAGTGATCGCATTCTGCTCTTCCACAAGGAGCATATTGCCACCCAAAGTAGTTTTGTTCAGTGTCAGGAACTACAGTGGCAATCAGTGACGTAACGAAACTGGAGGGTGCCCCTTTGCAAAGAACATGGAGGAGCCCCCTCTCCAGACTAACTCAGGGCAGGTGCTGTGCTGACGGGGCCCCCTGGAGGGCGACTGCGGGCCTTTGTTATGCCGCTGGTGGCAACGTGTGCTATAAGAGTTCAAAAACTTTTTGGGGGGGTTTTGCCAATGTTTGTTACAATGTTGAGGGCCTGGTAGCTCCCACTACAATAAAGTGTTACAAAAGCCATGTCAAAACAAGACACGCATTGATGAAACTAAAAGACTTATAAAAATATGTCAGATCAGTTGGCTTGGTCAGTGTTTATTTTCATGCTTCCCATAATCGTGTTGAAAATGGTTACACTGATTTTCCATTAGAAATATTTTTGGGAAATACTAGCATGCATCAACACATTTTACTAAATGACACTTCATTTGCATATAATCAGAGAGCATTCTGGGAGCATTATACTTAGCCTCTTAGCCTAAACTTTTCAAACATGTGTGTACGCGTTTTTTTTTTTTTTTTTACTGGAACCAACGTCAGTAGTGAAGTGTGACCTTAAAACATTTATTTACAGCACGCACCCTAATAATGAAGGCTTTCAAATAATGAACCATAAATACAAGTTCGAACAGCATTATCCTTTGGAACCACATTACCTCAACTGCAGAGAGTTCAACTCTCTGTAAACAGGCAGCCAAAGGGTTTGTGCTGCAGGGGGTTGGGCCTACTTGTCCCAAGGACAAAGTAAACATAAAAACTTGTTGCCCTTGACCCCAAACAAGATGTCCCGGGCGTCGGGCGATAGGAATTCCACATCCCTGACCCCTACACACTGGGAAGGGGTGCTCCTCTAAAAGTACTGGGCACTTGGGTAGGGCATGCGTGTGGCTCTGGAACAGTCTTTGTTTTACAAGCTGTACTCATGGCACCAACTCTGTTCCGCTGGGCTTTACGCTATGTTTCTTGGGAGTAGGTCGCTCCTCCTGACAGTCCAGTCCTCTTGCTGGCTGGTTCGTCTAGATTTCTTGTTAGGGTCAATTAGCACAACATCTCTTCATACTAGGGCCCAGCCTGTTGGATGAATGGCAGTGCTTTCAATCTAGGTCGTTTTCTGGCCCTATATCTTATATAATTTCCAAGAGCACACCTGGGATTCATAAAGTGCCCCCTCTGAAGTCATATCCCAGGCTATTCCCATCTGCTTTATATTCTATGTGCTGACCATTCTGCTTTATAGTCTGTGATGATCATGGCACTTTACCTTCTTATACTATATTCCACTTCAACCTTATAATGCCTAAATAAAATTCAAGTGTTTTGTGACAGACTTCACCAGTGGCGTGATGCAAACTGATGGGGCCACCCTGCAGAAGGTGCGGGGGTACCTGAGTCTCTGATATAATTAGATATAGCGCCTTGAGACCCTCACGGGTGAGTAGCGCGCTTTATAAATATTATTGATTGATTGTTATTTGTTTACCTTGGGTTGACTCTGGGTCCCTTGAAGGGCTGGGCCACCCCTGCTTTCCAGGGGCATGTTACACTCCAGTACCTCCCCAGGCAACATATTTATCCCATTTTAAATTCCCAATCTCCCAAGAAAATGTGTTCCCACTGAACATTCACCCAATGCCAGATAGCGTGATAGAATGTGTTTTTGTCCTCCCTGCAGCAGACACTGGCACCAGACCATTTCCATACAGTTGTATGGTCTTCTGATAATCACAGCAGAGGACTTATAATTGTACCACTTACAAATTTGATTGAGGCAGCCTGGAGTGCAAAAATGTCTCTTCTGACTTTGCATCCTTGAGTGCCCACAAATGGTGCTCCCATGACTCTTTAAATGGCTCGAGCTGTCTAGCTCAGTTATTGATTTGTGCATCTAGCACATTTCAAGAACATTTCTCCCTTCACAGGCTAGTCATTTGAGATAGTGGCTTAAGTAGGAGGGAAGTCGAACAACATCTCGGCCATGTAGATGATGAAAGGAACCATATCTTTCACGGAGTGCCAGATCAAAATCAACACGCAGCTGATCAGATGTCTTCATGGTCTCAAACTCCACACTGTTTCCCAACACAACTGGGTGAGCCGCAAGCATCCGCCAATGCTGTACGTCATCCTGAAGGATGAAAATAGTAGATTCAAGTTTTGTCCAAGGGTCTGATACTCTTGAACTTGCCTGGTTTTATTTTATTTGGGGACTTCAAATATTCCTTCAACCTAAGTGATAGTCACTAAATGATCCAATGTGCAATTCTTGTACTTGGAAACTGGAAGACTTACCTTGTTAGTAGTATATTCCTATCATATCAGTCTGAGACCTGCTCCTTTACAAAAAAAAAAAAAGTGTAGTCATCTAGGGATCGTCTGCCAAGAATCATCTCCATTTATGATTGTAGGACAGACAAGGGCTTACAGAACTATAGCCATGGTGTGGGTTGTGGCTAGTTGCAACTGATCTCTAGGGGTTTGTACTAGGTCTCTGCAAGCGGGGATAAGTCCACCCCATCAGCACTTGGCTCTCAGGGTAGTAAGCTTAAGAATCTTACTGATGATTCTTACTCAAGGGTTACATCAACAACTGTGTCCTCTTCTCATTCTAAGAACCTTTCCTGAGGTCTGCAGTCACTTATTCAATATTTGTGCTGAAATAGAAAAATACAAGGCTTATATTAGGCAAAGGGGTAGTTCATTAATGTTTACTAGTGATCAGTAGTAATTAACCACAAGATAATTAATAGGTCATGTCAGGTAGTTCTTGCCAAAAGAAGTCACAGTGGCATCAGTTAGCGTTGTCATGACAGATTTGCCTCAACAAAATCAATTGTGTCATATAGGGCCTGCTTTACTTGCTCACAGAAAAATGGCATGTGCTGCTCTAGTGGGTAAGCTCATTGGACCTCCATTTTCTGTGCAGTGCGGGACCACAGTGGTGACCTCTGTCTGAACTTGGACCAATTGGTTAAACAGTGCATCAGGCTTGCTTGGCAGGCGATCCTCTTGGTCAGAAGCAGCCCTAGAGCCAGTATGAGGCAGGTGCTTGTCTTTGGCAGTTGCGGCCTCTGAGCCAATTCCAGGAGGGTACTTGTGCATTACAGTTGTCCTCCAGGCCAAGAACAGGTTTTTGCAGCAGTAACGACTCCCTCACCAGGTAGGCTGGCATGATATTGCTTATTGGCTGGATTTCTTTATGTACTCCCTTACTTGAATAGCACTAAACAGGTGATGACTCGCAACACTGATCCACTCTCGTTTAACTCCAGATAGGAGTCAGCTGCTTATAAATGTTCTTTAAACTGGAACACAGACAAACTTCTCATGGAATGTCTGTCTTCTTGCAGGATCAGACCATTTTCTTCCCTTGCTGAATAGACATGCTTGTATTCGCAAGGCAGATCCTTGGACTCTCTACTTTTGGGTGGATTGGTTATCATGCAGACATGAGCCGCGGTCCCATTGCAGCTCAGAGTACACTACAGAGCACCCTCTGTACTTAATTTGTGATCCCATAGCAGCTTTTAGTATACTACAGGGAACCCCCAGTCGTGGGTGACGAGGAACTTGGACCTGGACCAAAGTGAGGGGATTTGCATCCCACTTTCATACTCCTCTTCCAGACAGGTGATATTGGTCAATTGTATGATGTTCTCGAACAAGTTTGATGTGGTTCCTTTCAAATGTCATTTTCTGCCTACAGTGCAGCCGTCTTTGCGAAAGTTGATAGTTCTCACAGCAAGATAGGAGGCTGGCTCCATGCTGGAGCATCCGAAACATTGACCCAATTAAGTGTGAGGTCTCTGCACCTGGCTGTCATCAGCCTTCCTGAAGCAGAGGTCAAGGAAAAACCAAATGGCAGATACTGCCTAGGATCTCACCTTTAACACCAAAACTGCTGACCCACCTCTAGGTCAGCCGGTACCTAGAGTCACCTAGGGGAATCCAGGATGGGATGACTTGTGTGGCTCACTACAGTTTTTTTTTTTTTTAACCCAGAATCCTTTGCAAACCTCAGTTTGTCTAAAACACATTTTCCCCACATTTCTCTGACGTAAAGTTCTTGAATCAGAGGGAAACACAATTTTCCTACCACTCAGCTTTCCCATTGGTCTCCTGATAAAAATGATACCTCGCTTGTGTGGGTGGGCCAAGTGCCTGTGACTGGGAAGTGCCAAATGTGTAGAGTTTGATGGCACCCAAGAGTGTTAAATAAGTGTTTTTTTTTTTTTTAATACATTTTTAGGCCGATACTTTGGGCACCCACACAAGTGAGAGCGTTTTTATTGGGAGACTGAGGGGTACGCTGGTTGGTAGGATTTTCTTTTTTTTTTTTTTCAGGTTTCTGGAAGAATATGGGGCAAATGTGATTTTAATCACATTTTGAGGTTTACAGGGCATTGTGGGTAAGAAACCTTGGGAATACTGAGAGGCACGCCACCCTGTACTCCCCTGGGTGTCTAGTTTTCGAACATCTAGAGTTGGTAGACTTTCCTTAGAAAAGAAGCGAGCACGTTACCAAGTCTTTTTTCTGTGATGTCCCAAACACTCAAATTGTGAAGAAAAATGCTGCTAGGTTTTGTTAAAAAGAACCCCCACCCACAAACCTAGTTGGTGACATGCTTGGGACCTGAGATATTTAACTTGTCAGGGGGTGTGCTTTGACACCCGATCAAAGTGGAGCAGGTTTCTTTCATGAGGTGATTTCCCAACTGAGAAGAAAATGCAATAAATAAGTCTTGTAACTGCCCCCTATTTTTACACACACATACTTCTTGGATTTGGCATGGGAGTGAGTGATGCTTCAACATAAAATTTTTATTAACAAGATTTCACACAAAAAATGAAATGCACTGTTAATTGAAAGATCAAAAAAGTGAACCAGTGACTCGCAGCTTGTGAGCTGTAAAGACGTATCAAGGCACTAACATTACAGTCCGTTCACACTCCTTTCATATGTGACACACACAAGACTAATCACACCGCAGCCCCAGGCCCAGCACATTACAACGTTCACAACAAGAAACCGTGTAGAGACAGAATACACCCTGGCAGAGAAAGACAGAAAAGACAATTATTACTGCACAACCATATGTTCCACACACGCACAAACTATTTGGCATGAGGTGAGTGGTTTAATATATAAAATTGTATTAACTATTTAAAAAAAATGAAATGTACTGTTAATAATTGAAAGGTAAAAAAACGGAACCAATGACTCTCAGCTTGTGAGCTGTAAAGCTGTTGTCACCCAACCACTTTACAGTCCATTCACACACCTTTCATACGTGACGCACACAAGACCATTCATTCCACCAGCTGCGGGACTAGCACATTACATCACTCACATCAACAGACCGCACAATTCAAGGGCCCATCACTTTCATGCCCACATGCCTGAGCCAGCAATCACAGCGGCTGACTGAGTGTGTGAACTGGCGTTTGGCTAGCAGTTTGTGTAGTGTCCAGCAAGTCACTACTCACACACCTCCAGCCAAGCGCCAGATCACACGCACTGCCAGTCAAGTGCCAGTCTATGCACACAGCCAGCCAAGTGCCAGCCCAAGCATCTTTCAATCTAGCCACATCCTCCATCACTCCAACTCTAGGAATACTTGCCTGTTCCCCTACAACAAGGCTGCTTATCACAGACTCCTGGTCATAAGTCATCTTTGACTCTGGAGAACAATCCTTGAACACAATAAAAGCATTAAAGGTTGCTAAATGGAAGGGATGGATAACCAACTTCATACATGAGATGTACACCTTATGAACAGTAGAGTAAGGTTCTAACTTCTGATCTACTTTATCTACACTACCTATGTGCGTATTGTTGTCTAAAATGCACACAGGTTTGCACACGTCAGCATCCTGACCTCAACTGTTACAGTTGAAGTACTTTCATCATGGATGGTAGTCAGCATGTAGACACATCTACTGGCTGAAAATTTCACAGCTAGTAGTTCATCACTATGCAAGGCACTGCTCTGTTCCCTATTTATTTAAAGAAACCGGCTCCTTTGGATACCTTTATGGTTAGAGTGGACTGTGCCACAAGCAACAGTGTCCACTTTTAGCAATTCCCTGAACAGTTGCACACCAGTTAAGAAATTATGTAGTTACCAATGGTGACCTTTAAAAAGTTCCCCACAATGTTCTCACTAACTCTGAAAGTGTAAGGAAAACGAGGGGGCTCAACAGTTGACTCCCAACCAGTGTACACCTGGAAATTATAGACATATCCGGTACTAGCATGTACACATTAATTCTATAATGTATAATGTACTGACTAAAAAGCAAGCGGCCCTTGAACAGCACCAATGACTACTTTTATTTTATTTTGTTTTTCTCTTGGAACATAGATCTCCGAAAATTGATCAAGGACAGGCTGAATCTTAAAAAGGCTGTCACAATCGGGGTGATCTCATGGCAATGCTGCTGCATTATCCACAAAATGTAGCATCCAAAGCAGAAGCAAATAATGATCATGACTCATATTTGCAAGAAATATGGCTGCTGCCATCAAGGGAATGGTAGACCAATATGAAGACAGCAACTGCTTTCTTATCAAGTCCATCAAAAAAATCTACACCCAAAAACTTAATCTCATCCAGATTTGTTGGAGTCCCCTGGGACCCTCAAATACTGTTCAGCATTCAAATTAGTCTGTTCAACAATCTCATCCAAAGAGTGCTTTGTCCACAAACACCTGAAAGATATTTCTAAGCAAAAGGTTTTCAGTATTTACTCTATACCCTGCCATACCAGTAAAGGCAGGCAACGCTGGCTGCACCATGTTTGGGGCAACCCAGAGTTCAGCTCTTCCAGTGGGAAGCCTTTCAGCCCTAGGTTGCAATCCAGATGCCTCTTGCTGCATTATCAGCACATCAGTGCCCTCCTCTAAAACAGGCACTTTATTGGCACTGAGAGTGGTTTTATTATCGGATTATTCCACTTGGACAGAAAATTCACTGCCGTAATCTTGCACTGCCTCCGATGCAATGTCAGTCTCATAATCATCGTCCGAGGAAAATAAAAAAAAAATAAAACAAAAATACCAACAACCTGCTGAGTGGTAATCCTGCAGCTAGCCCTAATCTTTACTAATAAAAGTAATTTGGTTAGTCAACCACTACCAACACTGTAAAGTAAGTAATAAAGTGTGGCTTTATCACAAATACCTATATACTCAAAAATGATACCACTCACTTGCCAGAGGCAGCTAGACTCACCACCACCTACTCTGCACAAACACAGCAAGGACCAACCGTATCCTACCAAAAAAAAAAACAATACACATAAGACAAAACAATATACATTGTGCACAAATCCAATGAGAATTTAACACACAATAAAACGTAAGCTAAATATGTTGCTATCATTGCACCATTTACTGAAGACTAATTAATGCTTGGCAATGATACTCATTTGGAGGAAATGGTACAAAAAAGTTTTTCTGACAAAACACATGCAATTATGCAAACTGCAGATCTACCACCGCTGGAACCACAAGCAGGCGTCCCAGCAAAGGAATAAAAAGCTTGCAATACAAAAGAAAAATAAACATTATGACTGCAAATGATGTGCCAGTCCACACACACACCCTGCCACCAAACATTCAGAAACGTTGCCTGGTGTCTTGTGGTTCTTTGCACCCCTTGGGGCAAATGGGCTAAATAAATAAATAAAAATCTGCCCCAAGGGGGAAGAAATGACCAAACTATTTACCCCCTACAGGGCCTTTGCCCAAGGAGCAGCTCCCCAACATTGCCAAAATAATTATACCTGGTGACCTAGTGGTTTCTGCCCCAGTGGTTTCTGAAGGTCAAGGGTATCGGACCAGGTGTGGTGCTCCATGAAGAGGTGGGTCTTCAGCTTTGTCTTTTTTAATTTTACGAGATTGGGTGATAATCTAATATCAGTAAAGCTGGTGGTTTAGATGCTGGGAGCATGAATGGAGAAAGCTTGCCTTTTGTTTATTTCCATCTTGCAATCTTTTGTATCCAATATGGTGATATCTAGATGTCTGGTCTGGTGTTGCTCCCCAGATGTGTCTAGTTTGGTTACTAGATAAGCTGTGTATATTGTTACTTAAGGCTTTATAAGGGACAAAGCTGATCTTTAGGAATAGGGATCCAACATAGGTTTTTTAATGTGGGGGTGTTGTGGTCAAATTTCTTCCATTCCTTGAGGAGGAATGCCACTCTGTAAAATAATTTCTCAAGTGCTAGGGTGGTATTGAGCCCCACTGAGTAGGGCATTACATACATCTGGATTGCAGACCAAAAATGCTTGTACAGTTGTTCTGAAGCTATCTTCCTGGAGATATGGTCTCTCTTCTTCAAGAAGGAGAGTTGGGACCAAGCTCTCTTGGTCTTTCTGGTGATTAGTTGCTTGAATGAAAAGTGTTTGAAAGTGAATCCTAAAGATTTTACATGGTCTGACAGTTGAGGCTGTAGCCTTTTAGGTTTAAGTTGAAGAGCCAAGCTTGAATATGGTGTTGTTGGCAAACAGGATGAAATCATTGTTTAACTTCAAGAAGTTAGCACGCATCCAAGATTTAATGAGTTTGAGACAGCATTTGAGTAACTACTCCCACACAAGCTGTGCATCTACCCAGCATGGCAATACACGCTAATGAGGTTGGGGCCAAAATATGCTGCTAGAAAAGAGTTCCTTGCAGAACTGCTATATGGGGAGTCTTAAGGTACAAGTAAGCAAGATCAGTCCATTTTAAGGCAATAGGTATATTGCATATCTTATGCATTATTTGTGACAGAAACCAAAGCAACAGAGGTAAAGTAACCAAATACAACAGCTTGACTAGAAATAATAGTGGCATAATAATAGCCTCTGACAATCCTCAATGGCTAGTTTACTTCTTGCAGTGTCTGGCCTGTTTCTGTGGGGAAGAAGCCTTTTTTATCTCCTTGTTCCCCAAATGTTTCAGTAATACTTTTTCAGTCTGTCGTAATACAAAAGGATTGTTAAATTATATGTTTTTCTTTCCATTCAGTCGGATAAAAAAAAAAAAAAATCTAAATGCAAGGCATAAATAACCCATCCTAATCCCATGACTAGCAGGGCAGAATAATAAAATACTTGAATGTCCACCAGCTTCAAAACACACGTCTGTCATCATGTAGTCTTGTGCCTCTTTCTGACTTCAGTCCCTACTATCAACAGTGTCACAATTTTTGGCAAAATGCATGGCAGGTATAATACTGTTTCAACCTGTCTTCCAGTAAAATGTGTGGGTGAAATGCAGGAAGAGTATTACAAGATCCAGTATTTCCAGACCTAGATATCTAGAATCTACTAATCCTCTGAATCCACTGCAGACTAACATGGTGCACCTTCTGGGCTGTAGGATGTCCTAAGGGAAAGTGAGAGCCATTCAAATCAGCAACCAAAGTAAAGGTTATTTAACCCCTTCGCTGCCAGGCCTTTTCCCCCTCCTGTGCCAGGCCTTTCTTTTGGCTATTTGGGGCAGTTCGCGCTTAGGCCCTCATAACTTTTTGTCCACATAAGGTAGCCAAGCCAAATTTGCGGCCTTTTTTCCCCCCCAACATCCTAGGGATTCTAGAGGTACCCAGACTTTGTGGGTTCCCCTGAAGGAGACCAAGCAATTAGCCAAATACAGCAAACATTTAGTTTTCTTTTTTTTTAAATGCGAAAAAAGGGCTGCAGAAGAAGACTTGTGGTTTTTCCCCTGAAAATGGCATCAACAAAGGGTTTGTGGTGCTAAAACCACCATCTTCCCAGCTTTCAGGAACTGGCCGACTTGAATCAGAAAACCCCATTTTTCAACACAATTTTGGCATTTTACTGGGACATGCCACATTTTTAGTATTTTTTGCGCTTTCAGCCTCCTTCCAGTCAGTGACAGAAATGGGCATGAAACCAATGCTGGATCCCAGAAACCTAAACATTTCTGAAAAGTAGACAAAATTCTGAATTCAGCAAGGGGTCATTTGTGTAGATCCTACAGAAAATAACAACTGAAAAAGAAAAATATTGAAATTGAGGTGAAAAAAACATCAATTTTTCTCTACATTTTACTCTGTAACTTTTTCCTGCAATGTCAGATTTTCGAAAGCAATATACCGTTACGTCTGCTGGACTCCTCTGGTTGCGGAGATATTTAGGGCTTGTAGGTTCATCAAGAACCCTAGGCACCCAGAGGCAATAAATGAGCTGCACCCTGCTGTGCGTTTTCATTCTATACCAGGTATACAGCAATTTATTTGCTGAAATCTAAAGAGTGAAAAATAGCTATGAAGAAAACCTTTGTATTTCCAAAATGGGCACAAGATAAGGTGTTGAGGAGCAGTGGTTATTTGCACATCTCTGAATTCCGGGGTGACCATACTGCCATGTGAATTACAGGGCTTTTCTCAAATAGATGTCTTTTTTACACACTCTTATATTTGGAAGGAAAAAATGTAGAGAAAGACAAGGGGCAATAACACTTGTTTTGCTAATTTATGTTCCCCCAAGTCTCCAGATAAAAATGATACCTCACTTGTGTGGGTAGGCCTAGCGCCCGCAACAGGAAATGCCCCAAAACGCAACGTGGACACATCACATTTTTTGAAAGAAAACAGAGGTGTTTTTTGCAAAGTGCCTTACCTGTAGATTTTGGCCTCTAGCTCAGCCGGCACCTAGGGAAACCTACCAAACCTGTGCATTTTTGAAAACTAGAGACCTAGGGGAATCCAAGATGGGGTGACTTGTGGGGCTCTGACCAGGTTCTGTTACCCAGAATCCTTTGCAAACCTCAATATTTGGCTAAAAAAACACGTTTTCCTCACATTTTGGTGACAGAAAGTTCTGGAATCAGAGAGGAGCCACAAATTTCCTTCCACCCAGCGTTCCCCCAAGTCTCCTGATAAAAATGATACCTCGCTTGTGTGGGTAGGCCTAGCACCCGCGACAGGAAATGCCCCAAAACGGAACGTGGACACATCACATTTTTTTTTTTTAAAGAAAACAGAGGTGTTTTTTGCAAAGTGCCTACCTGTAGAATTTGACCTCTAGCTCAGCCTGCACCTGGGGAAACCTAGCAAACCAGCACATTTTTGAAAACTAGAAACCCAGGGGAATCCAAGATGGGGTGACTTGTGGGGCTCTGACCAGGTTCTGTTACCCAGAATCCTTTGCAAACATCAAAACTTGGCCCAAAAAACACTTTTTCCTCTCATTTCGGTGACAAAGTTCTGGAATCTGAGAGGAGCCACAAATTTGCTTCCACCCAGCGTTCCCCCAAGTCTCCCGATAAAAATGGTACCTCACTTGTGTGGGTAGGCCTAGCGCCCACGAAAGGAAATGGCCCAAAAAACAATGTGGACACATCACATTTTTTCACAGAAAACAGAGGTGTTTTTTGCAAAGTGCCTACCTGTGGATTTTGGCCTCTAGCTCAGGGGGCCAGAAATAGCCTAAAATAAATTTGCCCCCATCCCCCCCCCCCTCCTCCAGGGAGCGACCCTTGCCTACTGGGTCGCTCCCCCTGCGTGACATTGGCGCCACAAAAAAAATCCCCGGTGCCTAGTGGTTTCTGCCCCCTTGGGGGGTGGGCACACGACAAGCATGAACAGCCTCATGATTGATCAGCACTATGATCCCTCCCCATGTTAGGAAGGACAGGAGGGAGCACAGCGTTGGGTTTAGAACATCAACCACCAAAGGGATTGGCAAAAATGAAAGCTTTATTCATTCTGCTGTTGTTAGAGTGGAAGGTGGACACTGGAGTAGTTGTAAAAAAAATAATAAAAAAAAGTTTTCAATCCGTTGGAATCGTATGTGTTTTAGGATTGGTACCATAGGCACACTAGCAAAATCAAGTGATACTCGCCTGGATTGGTACAAACGTAGATCTGTTAGGCACAGCTATTCCAGTCTCATCAAAAGTACACATGGTCATACACTGAGGAGACATTGTATAAGCTAAATGCTTGCTTCAGAATTGGTTTCCATTTTAGAACATGCTGATAGAAAAAAGCTCCACTGACTCATCCAGGGTTGAAAAGGAAATAATTCCTTCAAAATAAAAGTAACTTAAAGGGAAAAAAACTAGAATAATGAGGGGGCGTTGCCCCAAGGTAATTAACACTACATATCATGGTGTATATGAGATAATGCACTTTTGTGTGCCATGCATTGGTTCCAGTGATGACTACACTCTCTGGGCCATAATCAACTATCAAATAACTCCTGAAAAAATCTACATTATTGAATTCTGTGAGAGGTCTTTCCTTCTTGTAATGGTTGTGCGGCCGAGGATGTCTGATGCCAAGACAGTGATTCATTGGCACACTTTAAAATATTTCTGGTGTAGAAAGTGATAATTTGAAAGTGTAATGATTACATTTTTAGTACTGGGTATGTGCTTGGAAGATTTAAGGTTCCCTGATTAGTTCTCAAGGTGCCCTTATTAAGAATAGGAATTATGATATTGAAATGCTGAGGGAACAGGATTCTGAAAGTTATATTCATATTTATATGGAACCAATGCCAGGACTTAATTGCCTCAAAATGCTTCAGTACCCTGGATAGCCTTGTTTGTCAAATCATCACCATCGCACCAGTTAAACATTCCTAAGTGAGAAAATACAGTTACATTAATTCATTTAAAAATGTGTTTAACTGCCTACTAGTTACAAAATTTTCAGACCTGACGTGTTATCTTCTCTATTCATTTCTGGGTTTAAACTGTGTGATATAATAAGTCAGTCAGTGCAAAAAATCACCTTTCAGCAATATTTGTAAATGGCAGCTTGATTTCTGCATTTTGAAAAATGCGTTGTGTAAGCTTACAAAATGTGCCATTAATAGAGGTAATACCAGTTAAGAGTTTTATTTAAGAATCATCACATTTTCCCTGTTACTGTTGGCGTCTCATACGCAAACTCTCCTCTTTACCGTACTTTCAAAAGGTAAACACAGACCTCAGAATTTATTCTGCAACTCACCAGCCACCTGGAACTCCACACCCTTCTCAACTACTTGTAATCTAGCTTCCGAAGCAACTGCAGTACATAGACATCACTCATTCCCACCACAGGTGAGATCCACACATTTCTAGCCCAAAGAGAAATTGCCGCCCTCACGCTGCTAAACCTCTGAGTTGCATTCATCACCATTTCACACACCAGCCTCATCAAAGGCTTACTCGGCCCAGGCTCATCATCCAAGGTCCATTCCTGGAATAGATATGTACCACCCTCATATGGAGAACATAGTGATTCCATCTTACTCCCTACAAGTCCTAGCTCAGGCAACTGATCTACAGAATCTCTCAAGGATCATCTCAGCCCCACCCTATTTTAACACATATATGGCACCACTCACCGATGTCATCACATCTTGCGGCATTCCGATCATCTCCTATACAGCTGACACCCAGCTTATCCTCTCAATGTTGGACAAGTCCCCCATGATCAGATCCAATTTTACCAAATACATGCTGTGCATAGCAGAATGGATGAAAACCAACTGCTTGAACCTCAGCTCAGACAAGACAGAAGTCATGATCTTCGAGAACAAGGACTCCCACCTGGAACTCCACCTGGTGGCCATCAGAACGTGGCCCAACACCAGCACCCCCTAACATCATAGACGATAAACTCAACATGGCCTCATTAGCAAACACAGTTAGCTCCTGCTTACACATTCAATGCATCCTCAGAATAACTTCAAATGGATCCCCAAAAGTGCCAGACATACCATCACTCGAGCCCTATCATGTCAACGCACTCTATGCCACAGTCCCCAACCACCTTCTCCACTGTCTCCACACCATCCAGAATCCCATAGCCAGACTCATCTTGGACCTCCAACAGCACACCCACAACACAACTCACTTCAGAGAACTCCACTGGCTGCCAATATACAAATACTGCCAATTCAAACTACTCATATGCATACAAGGCACTGCACAACATAGGACCAGCTTACCTTAACTTCCGCCTCCACTTCCACCCCTCTCATCCACAAAAGCAGAACAGGAGGCTTCGACCTCTCCTCCCTTGCACCCATAACTAGGAACGACCTCCCCTTACATATGATAGCCTCCGCCTCACATCCAAAATTCCGGAAGAAGCTGAAGACCTGGTTCTTCATCTAACACCCAGCAAAAGACCCTCACACCTGCTCTAGTGTCTGGATACCCTTTGTTGGTTAAGCTGCACTTTACAGATCCCAATAACATAACATACCAGTGGATAGATTTACTATTCTTCCATGCAACACAAACCATCAATGGAACTTGCTGTGCTGCATTGCATACAAAGGAGAGGGCGCAAATGCACCATATCTACTAAGATGTGATGTACTTCTTGTAGGAAGTTGGCTCTGTATGTACTATTTCAAAGTAAGAAATAGCATGCACAGAGTCCAAGGGTTCCCCTTAGAGGTAAGATAGTGGCAAAAAGAGATAATTCTAATGCTCTATTTTGTGGTAGTGTGGTCGAGCAGTAGGCTTATCAGAGGGTAGTGTTAAGCATTTGTTGTACACACACAGGCAATAAATGAGGAACACACACTCAAAGACAATTCCAGGCCAATAGGTTTTTATATAGAAACATATCTTTTCTTAGTTTATTTTAAGAACCACAGGTTCATGATTTACAAACAATGCTTTAAATGAAAGGTACTTCACTTAGAAACTTTAGGAACTTTGAATTAGCAAAATAGCGCATACAGTTTTCACAAATGGCAAATAGCTATTTTAAAACTAGACAGTGCAATTTTCAACAGTTCCTGGGGGAGGTAAGTGGTTGTTAGTTTTTGCAGGTAAGTAAACCACCTACGGGATTCAAATTTGGGTCCAAGGTAGCCCACCGTTGGGGGTTCAGAGCAACCCCAAAGTTACCACATTAGCAGCTCAGGGCCGGTCAGGTGCAGAGGTCAAAGTGGTGCCCAAAACGCTTAGGCTTCAATGGAGAAGGGGGTGCCCCGGTTCCAGTCTGCCAGCAGGTAAGTACCCGCATCTTCGGAGGGCAGACCAGGGGGGTTTTGTAGGGCACCGGGGAGGGGACACAAGTCAGCACAGAAAGTACACCCTCAGCGGCCGGGTGCAGTGTGAAAACAAGCGTCGGGTTCGCAATAGGATTCAATGGGAGACCAAGGGGTCTTTTCAGCGATGCAGGCAAGGGGGGGCTCCTCGGGGTAGCCACCACCTGGGCAAGGTAGAGGGCCACCTGGGGGTCGCTCCTGCACTAGAGGTCGGATCCTTCAGGTCCTGGGGGCTGCGGGTGCAGTGTCTTTACCAGGCGTCGGGTCTTTGAAGCAGGCAGTCGCGGTCAGGGGGAGCCTCGGGATTCCCTCTGCAGGCGTCGCTGTGGGGGCTCAGAGGGGTCAACTCTGGCTACTCATGGTCTCGCAGTCCCTGTGGTGTTTGTTCTCCACAAGTCGAGCCGGGGGCGTCAGGTGCAGAGTGCAAAGTCTCACGCTTCCGGCGGGAAACGTGTGTTGTTTCAAAGTTGTTTCTTTGTTGCAAAGTTGTAGTCTTTGGGGAACAGAGCCGCTGTCCTCTGGAGTTCTTGGTCCTTCTAAATGCAGGGTAGTCCTCTGAGGCTTCAGAGGTTGCTGGACCCTGGGAACGCGTCGCTGGAGCAGTGTCTTTAGAAGTGGGGAGACAGGCCGGTAGAGCTGGGGCCAAAGCAGTTGGTATCTCCATCTTCTCTGCAGGTTTTTCAGTTCAGCAGTCCTCTTCTTCTTAGGTTGCAGGAATCTAGTTTCCTAGGTTCTGGGGAGCCCCTAAATACTGAATTTAGGGGTGTGTTTAGGTCTGGGAGGGCAGTAGCAAATGGCTACTGTCCTTGAGGGTGGCTATACCCTCTTTGTGCCCCCTCCCTGAGGGGAGGGGGGCACATCCCTAATCCTATTGGGGGAATCCTCCATCTGCAAGATGGAGGATTTCTAAAAGTCAGTCACCTCAGCTCAGGACACCTTAGGGGCTGTCCTGACTGGCCAGTGACTCCTCCTTGTTTTTCTCATTATCTCCTCCAGCCTTGCCGCCAAAAGTGGGACCGTGACCGGAGCGGGCGGGCAACTCCACTAGCTGGGGTGCCCTGGGGTGCTGTAACAAAGGGGTGAGCCTTTGAGGCTCACCTCCAGGTGTTACAGTTCCTGAAGGGGGAGGTGAGAAGCACCTCCACCCAGTACAGGCTTTGTTACTAGCCACAGAGTGACAAAGGCATTCTCCCCATGTGGCCAGCAACATGTCTGGTGTGTGGCAGGCTGCTAAAACTAGTCAGCCCACAGGGGTAGTCGGTTAAGGTTTCAGGGGGCACCTCTAAGGTGCCCTCTGGCGTGTATGTTACAATAAAATGCACACTGGCATCAGTGTGCATTTATTGTGCTGAGAAGTTTGATACCAAACTTCCCAGTTTTTAGTGTAGCCATTATGGTGCTGTGGAGTTCGTGCATGACAGACTCCCAGACCATATACTCTTATGGCTACCCTGCACTTACAATGTCTAAGGTTTTGCTTAGACACTGTAGGGGCATAGTGCTCATGCACTTATGCCCTCACCTATGGTATAGTGCACCCTACCTTAGGGCTGTAAGGCCTGCTAGAGGGGTGACTTATCTATACCTATAGGCAGTATGAGGTTGGCATGGCACCCTGAGGGGAGTGCCATGTCGACTTAGTCGTTTTATCCCCACTAGCACACACAAGATGGCAAGCAGTGTGTCTGTGCTGAGTGAGGGGTCCCCAGGGTGGCATAAGACCTGCTGCAGCCCTTAGAGACCTTCCCTGGCATCAGGGCCCTTGGTACCAGAGGTACTAGTTACAAGGGACTTACCTGGATGCCAGGGTGTGCCAATTGTGGAAACAAAAGTACAGGTTAGGGAAAGAACACTGGTGCTGGGGCCTGGTTAGCAGGCCTCCGCACATTTTCAAATCATAACTTGGCATCAGCAAAGGCAAAAAGTCATGGGGTAACCATGCCAAGGAGGCATTTCCTTACACTTCTGCTCTCTTGTTGGGGCCAATCTGAAAATCTATAGCAGTTGTTGAAAGACTAAGTGGGAACTGCAGAGTGGTTTCTTAATCTATGTGGTTTATTTATTTTATTATTGCCCACTGTTCCATTACCCTTGACTACCAGGAGTGACAAAGTAAACAAAACAGATTCAACAGAAAAGTCAATTCTAAGGTGGAAAAATGAGGCAGTTTGTCTTCTCCCTGCTGAAGAGAAACAACCTTTTTTTTTTTTTTAGAGTAATATGTTTGTAGGCGATGAATATGCAGACCTCTCTCGAAAAGTTGGAAGGCACGTCAGACTGTGGTGGCATTAGAATATCATAGCACAGCACTTCCACTGGGAGAGCCCGCTTCCTCTCTATAGAGAACTGTAGCAGCTGATTGTTTCAATCAGGAGTAATTGCTAATTTTCTACAATATTAATATGTAGTGAATAATAAGTTGGTTATTCCATAACCTTTTTAGCTGTGATAGGCAAATCACAGGCCCAGGCATATTCATGGCCTTCAGATTGTTCAGAATGAGGCGGCTAAACTGATCTTGAGAACTCCTTTTCAACAATCTGTCACCCAATTAAAAAAGCATTTGAACTGGCTACAAGTGTCTGCCTGTTTCCAGAACGGTCCTGTCTAGATAAGGAAAAGACCAAAGCTTTAGCACCAATCTCTTAGATCAAACACTCATATGGTGCTGCAGGTTCCCAAAATATGCAGGGCCATAGGAAGTGGTAGATCATTTGCTTACCTCACTTCTAAACTCTGGAATGATCTTCCTTTGTCCTTGCAGAGGGCTTATACAATATAAGTTTTTATGAAGCAACCAAAGACTTTCCTTTTCCATTCGTTTTGTCATATCAAAATTGGGTGCCAGATCCTGCTTATTCCGCTGAGTGCTGGATGCTTCCTTGAAGCAGCTGTGTACTCTATAACTGACTTTATTAAATTATCATCACTATTTTGTGACATGCTTTTTTGCCTATGTTGCACAAGGACTGCTTTTGTGATTCACTAAAATGTTGTATTGTAGTGACTGTACAGTCATTCCCATGCATGAGATCTTCTTGTGTTCCACTTGATATATTTCAGAACTCATGTTTGTTATCTTAATCCCTGATTCCCTCCATATTTTAACTATTAGGACAAAATAATATACATTTAGTAGAGAAAATTCTGAGAAATGTGAGGTAGTAGATGTTAAAGGTAGTTGATGTTAATTTTAATGTGGCAGATTCTGACGACAAAACGTTAGTCCTTCTGCAATGCAAAGACTTTCAGTAAATTATTAGGCAAATGAATTAAATTAGCAACCTGCTGCAAGATATGGGTAGTGTTACGCTGGGCTGCTGAGAAGTTTATCCTTGTCAAAAGGCAAGATCTTTTCATTCTACTTTTTGATTCCAAATGATGAAGACATAGCAGTACTCATTTTCAAGCGTGAACTAAATAGTCACCTAACTTGCAGTCTGCAAACTTTTTTGCTGTGGCTCAGAGAGAACTCACCACCCAACTGATAATGCTGGGGGCTACTCAGCACAGCAAAATGTATTCACCGATTAATTGAGGTGAACATTACAGCATTCCACATGTAGATTCTTCTGTGGTACTCACATAAGCAAAATACATGCTAATGTGCTCCAAGAATACTGTGTGAGATTTATAGCCTATAGTTCCTTTACCTATGTACATTTTGTAGCAAAACAGCACTGCCATTTTACATAAGCCTTAACTACAGAGCCTCAATATTAAAACCAGTTTGAGACTGATAGTTACACAACTTCATTGTCCTGTTCCGCAACAGGGATGGTGTGTTTCATAATCCACACAGTATTGGCTTCTTGAGCATTGCATCACTAAGTACTTAGCTCAAAGTGTGTGGCTTTTTACCTTTACTGGTCCCAATTGAGTGCCCACTGCATCAGCTTAACCTAGCACACATGGTGTTGCCTAATTTCCTAGATAGTACAACTAACTGTGCATACAACTTTTCACCATGGTTAAGCACACCACTAACTCCTTTGTAGACTCCCAAATGGAGGAAGAGTAATGCTATCGGTGTGTCTCCGGGGATGTGCACATAGTCTATCAAACTTTCAATGGTGCCTAGAAGCACCTCAAGTATCAACCTTAATTCTACACACCTCACAAAGAAAGATTAAATCAGGGGTATAAGACGCATACAATAAATAGCTTGCGCTAGTCCTCCAGGAAGAATAGCAAGAGGCCCACTAAATGTATGTGATATTTTGTTCACTCTGTCCTATAATATCCCCACCATATCACCATCACCCTGTTTACGACCTAGTAGGGTTTTTAACAAAACTGAAACATTAGTTTAACTTAACTAGTTTTCTTACATTATTGAATACAAATTTCTTATTAGTTGTAGTCCTTCCCAAGCAATAAGTCCAAAATCCTGTCATGTTAAATACACGGTTTCAATAGTTTAAACGTCAGCTCATCTGCTGGTACCTATAGCACTGACAGCCTTAACGTAGGAAAACATATAAAGCATTTTTTAGGACCAACACTATTAAAAGTTCAAAATACAGCACCATATAATTCCAACAACAATTTATAAAAACAAATGTAGAGATGTCTAATAAGAAAAAAAGACACTCATCCAATAAGGGGAGCAAGCAATATGAATTTCTAATGTTTTAAGGCAAAACTTGCCAAGAAAAAGTAAAGCACGAATCAAAAGTCACTGTTCACGGTTGAACAAGAAGATGTAGGTGTGATTTCAGGCTGGCTGTGATGGAGCGGAAATTGTATACACTAAGTGAGTCATTCAGGTCAAAGCTCTTACCTCCTGACTTAGGGCCTTATTACAAGTGTGGCAGACTGAGGACTGCCACACACTAAGTTACAGTCGGACCGCTGCACTACAGGCAGTCCAACTGCCACATTACAACCCTGGTGGGTGGACCCATCTAAAGACCGCCTTCCCTGCCAGACACATTGTTCCCAATGAACTTAATTCCTGACAGGCTGACAGCAGTCTGAGTTGTACTCAGCCACATTGGCACTGAACTCAGCAACGCCGTGCTGATTACAACTCAGCTTTCTGCCAACCTTTCCATTGTGGTTATCCTGTCATGGAAAGGCTGGTGCAAAACCAGTGCCGGGGGCCACAGAGGGGCCCCTGCACTGTCCACGCCGATGAAGACAGTTCCCATTCTGACAGTGCTGGTATGCTACGATACTGGTCGAGCGTAGACCAATCTTGTAGCACTGCCCTTGCCTGTCAGCCCGGCAGGGACACGTAATACATGGCAGGAACATTGTAATACGCTTGGGGTGGGAACGCCACTGGTATGATGCCGGCAAGTTTGGCAGTGGGCTCGTCTGACCGCCTGATAAATTCCACTTTAAGTCCGATAGCTATCATATGAGAACCTGCTAGGGCAGCTGGTTTTGGGAGGAAAAGCCGACAGCAGAAGGATTCAAATTTCGTATCTAATGTAGTCCTCTCATTGGCCCAAAAATTGTAATGCCTTTGTCCAGTCAAGATTTCTACATAGGGACCTTTTATGGTGCTCAAAAACCTTCAGCACCACTATACTGGGAACTGTAGCTGGAGCAAGCAGAGCCCAGCTAACCAGCATCCAGTGGCCAATTGAGGATTCTGACCAGGTGCATTCTGGGAATTGTAGTCCCAACTAGCAACTCAGTTTCTGGAACCTTGGATCACATTGTAGACACTTCAGGGACCCAAAAAGGACCTCTGGAAGAAGATCCAGGAGTTTGGAGACGTTTGGAGCAACTCCTTAAGTTGAAGAGGTGCAATATGGGAGTTGTAGTCCTCAAGAGGCAAACCAGGGCCTTTGAACCCTTGGCTGGTGTTGTGGACCACTTTCCTGAATCAAGAAACACTTCTGAAAGCAAGTGTGACAGTGTTACCTCATGGGTGGCCTGAACTCTGGGCTTTGTTTGTTTCCAGTGTGACCTTTTTTAACCCTTTGAGTGCTAGTTGATTCCATGCGCTAGAAAACATTAATTCTTTTAAAAAATCACATCTCCGGTTCCCCTATCCGATTTTAATCGTTTTGGTGTCATTTTAAAGATAAAAGTATAATCTGTTTTATCAATTGGTGTTGGATTTTTCTTGTGTTTTGTGTTTTACTTATTTACTGTTTTGTGATTTTTAAATGCTTTACACATTTGTCTCCTAAGTTAAGCCTTGTCACTAGTTGCCAAGCTACCAAAGGTTGAGCTGGATTTAATTTATTGAGGCCTAACTGGACCTAAGTGGAGGTTAGTGGCCTATTGCTAAGTGTAGGTACTTAATTGCCCTTACGAATAATCCATTTTCCAACACAGATGTCAGCCGGAGGGGGGCTAGAGTGTCAGCGCATTTGGTGATCCATGCATTGAGATTGCACACTGCTGTGTTGGCGTCATCGGAGGGAGGAGGGATCGATTTGGCGAACGATGAGGTGAGTTGCTCGTTGGTGATTTTGTTCCATTTCCTGTTTGTGGTCCTGTGGGTATGGGTGAGGCTTCCGGGTGCGGTGATTATATAGTGTATGCAGCAGTAGTCGGTCCAATCTGGGGTGGGGATGTTCTCTGGTGATCGGGTTGCTTGAGGTGTAGATGGGGTCCAGTGTGTGTCTTGCGATATGTGTGGGTGCGGAGACCAGCTGTCTAAGACCAAGGGTGGTGAGGTTGTCGATTAGAGCGGTGGTGTTTGGATCGGTGTGGTCCTCAAGGTGGAAATTCAGGTCACCGAGGAGGAGGTAGTCGTCTGACACCATGGCCTGGGGGGTAGTGATGTCTACAATGTTGTCTTTGAAAGCTGGGTAGGGGCCGGGTGGCCTGTACATCAGGGTGCCATGGATGGAGGAGTTGTGGTTGGAATGGACCAGGAAGTGTAGGTGTTCCATGGTGGTGCATTAATCTTCTGGGACCGCCTTGACACGTAGTGAGGACTTGTGTACGATGGTGAGTCCTTCATCTGGGCGGGAGGGCCAGTCCCTCTTTAGGATGCTGTATCTGTCAGGAATAGCGATGGCGATTTCTGGTCCTGAGGTGGGGTTGGTCCAGGTCTCGGTAAGGAAGGCAATGTCCAGTCGGGCAATGTCGATCAAATCCCATAATTCGGTTCCATGTTATTGGAGGGAGCGGATGTTCAGGAGCAAGCAGTTGATGGGGTTGAGGAGGTTGTTGGTATCTTTGTGTGGGGAGGGTACCTTCAGCTTATTGAGGCTGGTGTTGAAGTTGCAGTTCCTGCAGGTGAGAGGTCCATGGATGTCCTTGGGGGAGATAATGCAGCAGTCGCTGAGTCGTCCGGTGTTGAGGCGGAGGAGGGTCTCGAAGTCATAACAGAGGCAGGCCAGCGGGTGGTTTAAAGGAGATCCAGGGTTCCTGACACTGTGCGCAATTTGGGAGCGATTTGGGCGCGGATGGGCACAGACAGGCTTGACTTTGGCGTGCCAACAGCCTCGCCGCTTCACACGTCTGCCATTAAAAAGGGGATGGGGAGGGGTGAGGGGAGCGGTCATCTGGGAGGATGGGAAAGGTGCTTCGTGGGGAGGGAGGGGGGCAGAGGGAAGGAGGGGAGAAAGTAAGATAAAAGGAAAAATGAGTGAAAAAAGCATGAGTGGAAGAGCGACAGAGAGAAATACTTACTTCTGATGGCCACTAGACCACCAGGGATGAAGCGCAGGGACGAGCCTGCGGGTGGAAGAGGGCCTCTACCTGAGAGTGAGGAAGCTCTCAGTTCGTGCCAGGCAAAAGCCAGAGGCAGCAACATCAGAAGCCAGAGGAGCTGGGGAGGGCAGCAGACGCAGATGCTGACCAGGAGGTCAGTGCAGTTGCCGTCTCACAGCGTTGCGGCCTCCATTAAGAAGGGGAGGGGGGCTGGAGGTAAACACAACACTAAGGAAATATGTCTCAGGACTATGGATGCCAGCTCTCAATTTGTTGGACAGGTTGATCTCCTTTAATAAGATTGACCATCCCCTGTTCCTGAAACTGCCTTAAGCTTAAGGCAGTAGCACAGGTTAAAGACCTAATTAACAATTTTCTACACTCCTTTTTTGTCAGGATAAACATGGCAGGCTTGCCTTAATTTGGGTTTTCCTTCACAGTAGACAGTGCTTGACTTGTAAAACAAACATATGTGCAAGGGCATAAACCTTTTCTTAGGACCTACCGCCAGAGGTGCTGAATGTTGGATTCCCGAATACTAAGTATGCCTAGTCTTGATTCCACCTCATATCTATTTTTCCCACCACCCTATACTTCCTGTCTCTATCTTACTTCTACAGGTCCTTTTACATCAATGCTTTCTCCCTTTGTCATGGTTTGCCTGCCTTTCTCTGCTTCCCTCTTGCTCCCTCGTCTGCCTTTCTCTGTCTTGGTCTGGATACAATTCTGATATTATCAGTAATGCTATCAAAGATGTCATGAGTGCTGTAATTTGTGCGATAATTAGCAGTGCATGGTGAGGGTTAAGTTATAGTTACTTTATGGCACAAGTTATAGTTACTTGAGGTAACTCTCTAATATGTGACTTTCTATGGTTTTGTAAATTTAAAATGTGAGCCCACCTATAAGTTCCCCGCAACCTTTGTTTTTTTCAGTGAATTTCTATGTTTTGTTTTAAAATTTAGTAATTTTAATTACTATATGCTAATCCAGCCCTGAGGCCAACCCCCTATAAGCACCCAACCTTGCACCATGCATGGCCTTTGTCCATGCGTGGCAGGGGGTGTCCGCAAGGTGCATAAGTGTCTGAGTGGATATGTGAGTGGGTGCATGAGGGTCTCAGTGGGGTTGTGAGTGGGTGCATGAGGGTCTCAGTGGGGTTGTGAGTGGGTGCATGAGGGTCTGAGTAGGTCTTTGAGTGGGTGCGTGAGGGTCTGAGTGGGTCCGTGAGTGGGTGTGTGAGTGAGAGAAAGAGATTGAAAGAGAGAGAGAGAGATAGAGAGTTTTTTAGGCGTTGGTATACTTAGAATGAGATATTTCTGGTTGAATTGAAAAATAAAATATATTTGTCAATTAAAAAAGAGTGAGATCACCTTTCGGCGTGAACCTTGAACTTGTGAAGACGTTTAAGGGATGGAAATGATCACTGACACACATGGAGTAGATCCCTCAACTGTCAGTGTGAGGGTCTGTGACCTTCACAATTAAGCCACAGGTAACTCCTTGATGGACTGTTTCCAAACATACTTATGACATACCACTCACACATTTGAGAGAAAAGAAATGTGAATGTTCTGTTACTAGGAAGGTTTAACAGTCAAAACACTACTAAATAAACTAACACACTGCCAAGCAATACACAGATTTGAACCTTCAGCCTACTGAGTGACAGTACAAGAATGTGACCATTATGCCAGCAGTGACTGTGTTCCACTCTGCATCCAAAGGTAACTATAACATTTGTACCAAACATCTTGCTAGTCTTACTATTTGAAGTCATTGCATGGAGAGACGATTGCAATGACCATCTCTCTCTCTCTCTCTCTCTCTTCCATCCCATAATAGGATGGAAGATAGCGAGTGACAGGACTGGGGGGGCTTAAGGCCACAGCAGTCCTAGCCAGCTGCCCACGTCCTGATAATAGCAGTGGGAGCAAAGTTTTCATCTGTCTTCACTGCACTCATATTTGTGTGCAGGGAAGACAGGATAAAACTCTGCTTCCTGACAGCGGGAGCTGTTTGACAGCTCCTACTGTCAGAAACAGGACTTGTTTGCTTTTTGGTGAACTCTCACCAAGCTAAACCAAACAGCTATGTCCCAGAGGTGGTCCCACCGAGACATAGTAGGAGCCGGCCTTGGGGAATGGTGGTTGTCAAGGTCATCATTAGCTCCTCGAGGGGGCCCATGCAGGCCCCCTCCAGTGTTATGTTGCCCTCGGGATGTGGTGGTTCCCAGGATTTGGGGGTCTAATGTGGCCCCCCTTCATTCTTTTAATCATAACCCTTGGGAGGTGGAGGAACCTGGGACTGCTGGGTGGGGTGTGGCCCACCCCACTATATACATTGAAAGCTCCAGGGATGTGGTGCTCCCCAGGGATGTGGGGAGCCATGCAGCCCCTTTACATTATATTGGATAATAGCCCTGGGGAGGTGGTGTTCACTGGGGCTGTGGGGGGGAGCATGTCAGTATGATAAAAGCCCTGGGGAGATGGCGGTCCCCGAGGCTGTGGGGGGACCGGGTGCCCCGCCACATTAAATTAGCAATGCCGTTGGGGCTTCAGAATAAAGAAGTGCAGGAGCTCGAACTTCATTTAAAAAAAAAAATAGTTTGTTGGAACCACAAATTACCGCACTCTTGACATCTTTGATAACATCATTGATAATATCAATGTAATATTCGGAGTAAAAATGTTCATGAAAAAACTGTCATGGCGGGGGCACGAGTTATACTTACCTTAAGGCATAAGCTATAGTTTGAGATAACTCTAACTATAACAGGTGAATTTCTATGGTCTGGTACATTTACAATGAGAGCCTAAATATAACGTCCCTGTAACCCTTACTTCTTTAAGTGAATTTCTATGCTTTCTTTGATTCTATTTCCTATCTATAACATCCCTGTAACCTTTGTTTTTCAATGTGTTTATATATATATATATATATATATATATACACGTTACCTCTAAAGTATATATAAGACTTACCAACACTGTAGTCTCTGCACTAAATATTAAAGACTTTTGGAATGCTGACATCTCATTAACACAATCTTTAGATGACTGAAAACAAATATGGTCTTTGACTACATCTAATTGGTTACCTCAGGAGCAGCATCAGCGAGGGACTTGAAGTTCCTGGACTCTGAAGGGCAGGCAAGATGCCGCGTGGGAGCATCACCTGTGGCAATTAAGCACAATGAAGTGCGTTTAGCACACTCGCTGTGTCGGATGTGCATGTGATACATTGGGGCAAAGCCCTCACTAAGGGCAGGCCTGTCCTGTGCCTGACAGCGCCAGGAAGAGTCAAGCAGGGCCACTCCACTTGGCTCCGCACTTAGGAATTGTTTCCATCAATTTTACTCTGGGAAGATTTCTACACAACATGCTGATAACTCCCCCTTGCCCTTGCAGTAGTTATAGCCCTGGTGCTTTAAACCAAAGAGTAATGCAGCATGGACCTTATGGGGCGCTCTTCTTTTTGAAGCGCTTCTCCTTCTCAGGCATGCCTTTACCCCTGTTTGGCCATAAACATAATCTTATGTATGTGGACTGCCTCATAATTTTGCTGCCTGAATCCTTTTATTTTACCTCAGCTTTCATCACTCTGCTCTCCTTTGATCTCTTGTAGTCGTGTGATTTTGCCCGCCAGTTTGCATGGGCTCCATCGTTAATTTTGTTTTCTTTTATTTTGTCTACGTTTACAGCACTTCTTCTGGCTCACTGGTGGTCTGAGACTTTGTTACCCAGTCTGACCACATGGGCAAGTATAGGCAACCAAGACCTTCCCAGAGAAGAGAAAGAAAATCTCCAGGGTTACTTTCAGCGATGTAGTAGTCAGACCCCTAGCCAACACAATGCTGGAGAATATTGACTCTCTAATTGAGGAGGTTGAATCACTCTTGAGGGGGGGCAAAGCATCTAAGGGTCTGAACCAACAGAATGTGGTGGATAAAATGGCACTAATAATTGCTATGAAACAAAAGAGTAAATTCCCTAGAACTACCGTGGAACACATAGGCTCAAATCCACTATTGTCTAGCGTGCCTCCAGGAGACACCACTCCTAACTCTTTTCTCCAATCCCAAGAAGCATGCAGTAATCATGATGGAGCCTGTAATTGTATGCACAGATAGGTATTCTCTCCTTGTGGGCTCACAACTCTGTAATGGTTTGGAGGAGAGAGGGAGACAGGTTGAGGGGATAGAGTGTGCAATGGATGATATCAACCCAAGTGGCAGCCCTCCGGTGGTCTTGGGGCAGGATACAAATGTTAACATGTTTAGTATCATCACGCTATTTAGGATGCTGCAGAATGAGGTAATTGGCCTGCGATCATAGTTAGCAGCCCTGTCTGTGGAAGTAGGGAAGCTCAACATCCCAAAGCAGTACTTAGTGGTATGTCCCCCACCAACATACCTACCAAGGCATAACCTAAGCTAATAGATGACCAAAACAAGCAGAAAGATAGCAGTGGTAAATCTGGTCATTTCCATACCGAAGGTGCACAATCTGAGCTCCAACCCACCTCAGAACCACTCTTTACTAAGTGCAGCAGGGGGCACCTAACTAGCAGGTTTCAGGCACTGCTGGTTGATCCTAGCCCTTTAATTAGGGCTGGCAAAGAACAGCTTGTAACACCTCCCACCCCTTATTCACAACAAAAAGGGCCCACAGCAAGGAATCAAGGGATCGTGTTGGGAGGCCAAACTGTGTATTTTTGACTAAGTTCCCACAATTGCCCTGAGGATTGGGGAGGATGAGGATTCATAAATAAATATGTGCACCCACTACATAAGGTCCACGCAGAACTGTTATTGCTTAATTAGTTCAGACATTCTACATGCCAGAAGATCTCACGATCTATCTACCCATGGGAGAACCCCTGATTATATTGAGGTTAGATTGCAGTATGCCTACATGGTGGAAGGGCTTGTGGGACTCGAGCTATGCAAAAGTCCCACAATTAGCACTTTAATTCAGTTTAAACTTAGTCCACTGTGCCTTCCCCCTCCTCCTTTTGCTCTTTGCCCTTTGTTCCCTAATAAAGACCTGGTGATGTCAACGTTGGATTGACTTAGAGCCAGGTGCCATCCCCTTTTAAATAGAAGCGAAGAACCTTTTGTTGACACTGAGAGACTTCTGCATGAAATCCACCGCAGAGGATTGGCCCCACCTTGCATACCTTGCCCAGTAAACCTTCCCACACCTCTACCCGATTTGCAAACTAAGAAGCTAGGTGATATAATCATTTTGTCCTGGAATGTTGCAGGCTTGCGCAGAAAGATTGGCAAGTCTGTATGGAGCACGTTGATCGATCAATTCAATATATGTCTGCTCCAAAAAACTTGGAGCTTTGATCCCATCTATAGACTAGGCTATGTAAATGTTTTTGTTCCTCCTAGTTCCAGCGGGAAGGGCTGCCCCTCTGATGGTCTTCTTGTTTGGATACTTGTTAAATTGTGCCCTCTTGCGATCTCATTCCCTGACATTCAAGCTATAACCATCACAGGGGAAAATATTCCTACGATCTACCTGTATAATGTTGACAATCAAGGGTTCTGGGTAGAGGGAAAACACTCACATTAAAACAAGTCTGGCCTCACAGGGAACAATTTGACACACATGACTGTAATTGTTGCTGGAGACCTCAATACTGCATTTGAACCTCTCGAAAATAATGGTCATTTGCTCATTGATGTAGAGGATTAGGAATGGGGTGTTTCAGCCTTAGATATTGGGTCTGTGAAGCGATGGAAAGATGCAGCATACCAACTACTTATATTTATGCTATTTTATGGCCTGAGGGCATAAAATGGCGGCACAAAGTCTGATTTACAAGCGCTTCATACTTACAGTCATCCTTAACCATACCAGTAGGGTTGGCTACATATTGATCTCTCTCCCTTTGTGGAGATTTGTAGTGGATATGAAGCTTGTCAACAGGAGTGATAGTGATCGTAATGCCATCCACTATATACTGACCAACTTAATTAATCACCTGGTGGAGATACAACTCTCACTTTCTTCTGGTTTGAATCTAACAAGTATTAGGCGTAGACTCAAATGGGCTAAAATAGCGCCGGAAGCATATCTCAGGGCGGTCATGAATAAGGCCCTCTTAGATGTCAAAGTGACCCTAAATAGTCCTATAATTTCACAGGATAAAAACTATGTGATTACAACTACCCATGGGAAACTCTTTAATACACTGGGTGTGTGCTCCTTGCAGAGGCACCTAGGAATTATATGACCTGGAAAAGTAGATAGCACATAGTACATTAAAGACTGCAAGAGTGTGAAAAATTGACTCTGCCAAGCCCTGCAGGGTGGGAATGCTGAATGCACTGGACTAAAAAGGAAATTATACAAGCAGGCCCAGGAAAAAGTGCACAGATCTATATGAGACAGCCATATCTAAGGACATCAAAAAGTTTTGGCGCCTGGTAGCTAATGTGGGGCAGAATGGTAGAGATTTTTTGGCAACTTCCATCCACCCAAGACTTGGTATAAGCACTTTTTTGGGATACATAATACATCTCCAGGTTTGGCTGTAGAGGTTTGTGCCCCTTCAGATCTTGAGGTAAATCCAAACTCACCTTCCCTAACAGTAGAGGTAAATGAAACTGCATGTGCAATTAAGATTGCCTCCCTTGATAAAACAGTAGGAACTGATGTGGACCCTGGGGACCATTTCCATTCAGATTTTGAGAACTGGACTATATATATAAATATTTTGACATATGCAGAGATCGAGGGTAGTGGAAGGCAGCAGAGATTGTCCAAGTTTACAAGAAGGGCTTCTTGGACTCACCCTTAAATTATACACCAATAAGTCTTATCTCATTAATGAGGTCTTTTGTAGGCAGATTTTAAATAAATTGGGTGAATTTATCAAAACTCCAATCAGGTTTCATGAGAGACATAAGTACCATTAATCATGTTTTAGATTTTTGATTATTTACTGGAAGACAGTGGTCCTCCAGAAATCACACTTTTATTTTTTTTGTGGACTTGAAGTCCGTTTTTGATGTGGTCCCTGACCACAAACTCTTAAAGGTCTTAAAATATAATGAACTTCACCCACACCTGCCGAGTTTATTGATGCATCTGCACCAAGATATGTACATACAAGCTTGTTGGGGTCCCCTTGGTGAGTTAACAACACATATAGGAATACATAAAGATGTATGTCAGGGATGTGTACTTGCTCCTATGCTCCCTTTATCTTAATGATGTGGTGGCTCATCTCTAAGACTGCAAGAGTGATGCTCCAAGGATTGTTGGTTGAAAGATCCCCCTGCTTTTGTCTGCATATGGCACCTTTTCAGTGTCCAAGACCTCGGCCGGTCTGCAGACCCTGGTGGGCCGCTTTGTGGCCTTTTGTGCAGGGGGAGGGCTGACAATAAATCACACCAAAATGTTTATGACCATTAATCCACACACATCTTTTAGAGCTTTCATAACCCTCGAGGGAAGTAGCCCAGATGGGGCAACTGAATTTGATTACCATTGTATTAGGGTAACTTGTAACATGCTATGGTCCTCCCAAGTTAAGAAAAGCAGCAAGAATCTATATCATCATGTGTGTGGGATATTGAGATTGTATTGGGCCTCAAAAACAAGGTGGATTTCACCTGCTCTTAGGGTATTTAGCATGAAGGGAGAGGGAAGTACCTTATTTGAAGCTGAGCTGTGGGGGTTTGTAGGATTGACCACTTTGGGTGTACCTGAAAACAACTTACTAAGATCTTTGTTAAGCCTCCCCAAAAGAACACGCCTGCTACCTTTATGATGGGATATGGGTGTCAAACCAATTATCCATAAAGCACATTTAAGGCGTGTTTACATTGGTGTAGGCTAAAGTACACACCAGTCCTAGCAGAGTGCTTTCAAGGAAACAGTTGAACTTCATAAGAACTGTAAAATACTTTGGGTACACTGCATTTGGAGCACCCTGTGCCACATGGACCTTGAAGAGACCAAGGATGTTCTTTATACCTCTATGTAGGAGGCTGGCTCTCTACATAGTGTACGTAAATTACATGCACTGTGCAGACAGTTCATGCAACCCCACTTTGGTATCCAGAGATGAAAAGCAGACCACCTAATGCTCTGTTTTTGTGGAAGTGTAGGCGACCAGTTAGGCTCATTCAGGAGATGTGCTAAGCATTTGTTGTACTCACAGTACCAATAAATGTGGGCACACCCTTGGAAGAATAACTTGAGACCAGTTTACAAAAAATACTTTCGACATTCATAACATTTTTAAGGTGAAGATCATCAATATATGGTAAGTACTTCTTTTCTTATGATTTTTTGAAGTTTAGAAAATGTTCAATGGAAAAACCTTTAAGAATGCATATAAATTAGGCAATGATCTCACAAATGTCTCTTTCTATTTGTAGGTTGAGGTCATCGAAGTGTCCAATGGGCCAGCTGGACAACATCGTGCAGTTCCCGGTTCATGCAGGAGCAGAAGCTGAAGGTTGTGGAGCTAGCACCCAAAGGAGAAGCGGACCACTTGGAAACACACCTCAAAGTTGGACTTAAGGGTAAGTCTGCTGGGTCAACTTGGAGGGTGGAGGTCGCAAGGGGTTATGGACCCCTAAAGCACGGCTGGTTGGTCAATGCACAGGCCAGGGATTCTAGGTGCAGCTCAGATAGGTCATCCAAGAGTCGTGCGTCTTTGAGTCGTTGGAGTCAGGAGCAGATCACTTGGAGGGTGGATTGCAGGTCAGCAGGGCCACACTGGGGTGGTTCTTGGGTGTTCTGAAGTCCCTTCACTGGTGCTTGCTTCTGAGCTTTTGAAAGTCTGGAATGGGCTTTTCTGCTGGTTGTCCAACTTTGGTGGTCTGGTACCATGGGTAGTGGTATGCCGCAGCCCTTGAGAGTCACAGTGCCACCAAACTTGGCACTGTGGCTGGTCCTTTCCTTAAGAGCTATTGTTCAGAATTTGGCTGGGCGCTGGGTCTGGGTCATTGGTCAGCAGCTGGTCACTTTAATCGACTTTGTGGGTTCCTTGCCTACTGGGTGCAGGAAGTCATACCTTCACCCAAACTGAAGATCTTGGTGATTTTTTTAGAAGACTGGAGGTGCTCTAGGGTTTTGTAGACTCCTTTAGGTTTCTAGGTGACACCTCAGCGGCAATTGTGGAGTCCTTCAAGCAGCATGCAGGGTTTGATGCCTTTTTCTTCCTGCAGCAGGGCTTAAGTTCTCGTGCCTTGGGTCTTCTTTGTCTTAGTCTTCTTTGCATCCATTCCATATGAGGTCTTGGTCTATGGATGCCCTCAAAATACTGTATTTAGGGAGTATTAGGGGGACGACTTGATAGTGGCCAATGGGCCACCTACCTTAGGGAGGCTACACCCACCAAGAGACCACTTCCTGTGGGAAAGGTGTGGCCACACCCCTAGCCCTGTTTAGCTATTTTCCTGCCTTCCAAGATGTAGGAATATGAAATAGAGTGGTCACCTTGCTTGCCACACCTACTCTGGCTAAGTTATGTCACCAGTTTTCCCACTCAAAGTGTGGGGAAAAAACATTGGGCTGCCATTTGCTACTAGCAGCAGAGGCGGGTTCAGGTTTTAAAGGCTGTAAAGCCTTTGAAGCTGTCCGCTGGTGTAGGATACCTGCCTAGGGGGATGTGTAACACCTCCAGTTACCTCTTCAGTACCCATTCCCTAGGTACCAGGGGTACCATTTGCTAGGGACTTACAAAGGTGGCTGAAATGCAAAACATGGTACAGTTTTGGGGAAAGAGACTTGGCCCTGGGAACCTGTTTACCATGAGCCCAGGACACTTACAGTTTCAAAGCACATAATTGTCCAGGCAAAAAGTGGAGGCTACCATGTCAAAAGTGGCCCTTTCCCTCACCATCTCCTCACATCCCTGGTAGCAGTAAGGAACTAACACTGCACCAGCTCCAGAGATGCCTCACCTCCCCAACTCCGTGCAACGTCATTGTATCCTCATTGCTTATCAATGGTACTGTGCCAGGTGTCAGTGCCAGTGCCAGTCTGTGACCGGCCAGTACTCCCTCACATGTGGTGGTGGGGCTGTTGGGAACAACTCTGTCAAGACAGCATGATAGCTCCAATTTAGCATTCAATTTACAGGCCCTTGGCACATGTAGTGCACTTTACTAGAGACTTACAAGTAAATCAGATATGCCAATTGGGGATGAACCAATGTCACCATGTTTAATGGAGAGAGCATATGCACTTTAGCACTGGTTAGCAGTGGTAAAGTACAGAGTCCCACAGCCAGCAAAAACAGAGTCAGAAAAGTGGAGGGATGCAGGCAAAAAGTTGGGGGATGACCACCCTAAAGCTTTCCAGTCTAACAGACAGCAATAGATGCACTTGTACATTCACTCATACACCCACACAAAAGGTATGTATTCAGCAGTATCAGAGCCAGTTTCACACATAGTTACATATCCCTGTACTCACCAACATAGCTAGTAAGCTCTTCATACAGTCACATACATTCACAATTAGAAACCCATAGTGTTACTAAAAGAACCAGTGATATGCTGGCATACTTATTTACACATCTGGTGATACACCCTTAAAGGGACTCATACATACATACTATAACAAGTGAATTTCTATGGTCTGGTACATTTACAATGAGAGCCTAAGTATAACGTCCCTGTAACCCTTACTTCTTTAAGTGAATTTCTATGCTTTCTTTGATTCTATTTCCTATCTATAACATCCCTGTACCTGTAACCTTTGTTTTTCAATGTGTTTATATATATATATATATACACGTTACCTCTAAAGTATATATAAGACTTACCAACACTGTAGTCTCTGCACTAAATATTAAAGACTTTTGGAATGCTGACATCTCATTAACACAATCTTTAGATGACTGAAAACAAATATGGTCTTTGACTACATCTAATTGGTTACCTCAGGAGCAGCATCAGCGAGGGACTTGAAGTTCCTGGACTCTGAAGGGCAGGCAAGATGCCGCGTGGGAGCATCACCTGTGGCAATTAAGCACAATGAAGTGCGTTTAGCACACTCGCTGTGTCGGATGTGCATGTGATACATTGGGGCAAAGCCCTCACTAAGGGCAGGCCTGTCCTGTGCCTGACAGCACCAGGAAGAGTCAAGCAGGGCCACTCCACTTGGCTCCGCACTTAGGAATTGTTTCCATCAATTTTACTCTGGGAAGATTTCTACACAACATGCTGATAACTCCCCCTTGCCCTTGCAATAGTTATAGCCCTGGTGCTTTAAACCAAAGAGTAATGCAGCATGGACCTTATGGGGCGCTCTTCTTTTTGAAGCGCTTCTCCTTCTCAGGCATGCCTTTACCCCTGTTTGGCCATAAACATAATCTTATGTATGTGGACTGCCTCATAATTTTGCTGCCTGAATCCTTTTATTTTACCTCAGCTTTCATCACTCTGCTCTCCTTTGATCTCTTGTAGTCGTGTGATTTTGCCCGCCAGTTTGCATGGGCTCCATCGTTAATTTTGTTTTCTTTTATTTTGTCTACGTTTACAGCACTTCTTCTGGCTCACTGGTGGTCTGAGACTTTGTTACCCAGTCTGACCACATGGGCAAGTATAGGCAACCAAGACCTTCCCAGAGAAGAGAAAGAAAATCTCCAGGGTTACTTTCAGCGATGTAGTAGTCAGACCCCTAGCCAACACAATGCTGGAGAATATTGACTCTCTAATTGAGGAGGTTGAATCACTCTTGAGGGGGGCAAAGCATCTAAGGGTCTGAACCAACAGAATGTGGTGGATAAAATGGCACTAATAATTGCTATGAAACAAAAGAGTAAATTCCCTAGAACTACCGTGGAACACATAGGCTCAAATCCACTATTGTCTAGCGTGCCTCCAGGAGACACCACTCCTAACTCTTTTCTCCAATCCCAAGAAGCATGCAGTAGTCATGATGGAGCCTGTAATTGTATGCACAGATAGGTATTCTCTCCTTGTGGGCTCACAACTCTGTAATGGTTTGGAGGAGAGAGGGAGACAGGTTGAGGGGATAGAGTGTGCAATGGATGATATCAACCCAAGTGGCAGCCCTCCGGTGGTCTTGGGGCAGGATACAAATGTTAACATGTTTAGTATCATCACGCTATTTAGGATGCTGCAGAATGAGGTAATTGGCCTGCGATCATAGTTAGCAGCCCTGTCTGTGGAAGTAGGGAAGCTCAACATCCCAAAGCAGTACTAAGTGGTATGGCCCCCACCAACATACCTACCAAGGCATAACCTAAGCTAATAGATGACCAAAACAAGCAGAAAGATAGCAGTGATAAATCTGGTCATTTCCATACCGAAGGTGCACAATCTGAGCTCCAACCCACCTCAGAACCACTCTTTACTAAGTGCAGCAGGGGGCACCTAACTAGCAGGTTTCAGGCACTGCTGGTTGATCCTAGCCCTTTAATTAGGGCTGGCAAAGAACAGCTTGTAACACCTCCCACCCCTTATTCACAACAAAAAGGGCCCCACAGCAAGGAATCAAGGGATCGTGTTGGGAGGCCAAACTGTGTATTTTTGACTAAGGTCCCACAATTGCCCTGAGGATTGGGGAGGATGAGGATTCATAAATAAATATGTGCACCCACTACATAAGGTCCACGCAGAACTGTTATTGCTTAATTAGTTCAGACATTCTACATGCCAGAAGATCTCACGATCTATCTACCCATGGGAGAACCCATGATTATATTGAGGTTAGATTGCAGTATGCCTACATGGTGGAAGGGCTTGTGGGACTCGAGCTATGCAAAAGTCCCACAATTAGCACTTTAATTCAGTTTAAACTTAGTCCACTGTGCCTTCCCCCTCCTCCTTTTGCTCTTTGCCCTTTGTTCCCTAATAAAGACCTGGTGATGTCAGCGTTGGATTGACTTAGAGCCAGGTGCCATCCCCTTTTAAATAGAAGCGAAGAACCTTTTGTTGACACTGAGAGACTTCTGCATGAAATCCACCTCAGAGGATTGGTCCCACCTTGCATACCTTGCCCAGTAAACCTTCCCACACCTCTACTCGATTTGCAAACTAAGAAGCTAGGTGATATAATCATTTTGTCCTGGAATGTTGCAGGCTTGCGCAGAAAGATTGGCAAGTCTGTATGGAGCACGTTGATCGATCAATTCAATATATGTCTGCTCCAAAAAACTTGGAGCTTTGATCCCATCTATAGACTAGGCTATGTAAATGTTTGTGTTCCTCCTAGTTCCAGCGGGAAGGGCTGCCCCTCTGATGGTCTTCTTGTTTGGATACTTGTTAAATTGTGCCCTCTTGCGATCTCATTCCCTGACATTCAAGCTATAACCATCACAGGGGAAAATATTCCTACGATCTACCTGTATAATGTTGACAATCAAGGGTTCTGGGGAGAGGGCAAACACTCACATTAAAACAAGTCTGGCCTCACAGGGAACAATTTGACACACATGACTGTAATTGTTGCTGGAGACCTCAATACTACATTTGAACCTCTCGAAAATAATGGTCATTTGCTCATTGATGTAGAGGATTAGGAATGGGGTGTTTCAGCCTTAGATATTGGGTCTGTGAAGCGATGGAAAGATGCAGCATACCAACTACTTATATTTATGCTATTTTATGGCCTGAGGGCATAAAATGGCGGCACAAAGTCTGATTTTCAAGCGCTTCATACTTACAGTCATCCCTAACCATACCAGTAGGGTTGGCTACATATTGATCTCTCTCCCTTTGTGGAGATTTGTAGTGGATATGAAGCTTGTCAACAGGAGTGATAGTGATCGTAATGCCATCCACTATATACTGACCAACTTAATTAATCACCTGGTGGAGATACAACTCTCACTTTCTTCTGGTTTGAATCTAACAAGTATTAGGCGTAGACTCAAATGGGCTAAAATAGCGCCGGAAGCATATCTCAGGGCGGTCATGAATAAGGCCCTCTTAGATGTCAAAGTGACCCTAAATAGTCCTATAATTTCACAGGATAAAAACTATGTGATTACAACTACCCATGGGAAACTCTTTAATACACTAGGTGTGTGCTCCTTGCAGAGGCACCTAGGAATTATATGACCTGGAAAAGTAGATAGCACATAGTACATTAAAGACTGCAAGAGTGTGAAAAATTGACTCTGCCAAGCCCTGCAGGGTGGGAATGCTGAATGCACTGGACTAAAAAGGAAATTATACAAGCAGGCCCAGGAAAAAGTGCACAGATCTATATGAGACAGCCATATCTAAGGACATCAAAAAGTTTTGGCGCCTGGTAGCTAATGTGGGGCAGAATGGTAGAGATTTTTTGGCAAATTCCATCCACCCAAGACTTGGTATAAGCACTTTTTTGAGATACATAATACATCTCCAGGTTTGGCTGTAGAGGTTTGTGCCCCTTCAGATCTTGAGGTAAATCCAAACTCACCTTCCCTAACAGTAGAGGTAAATGAAACTGCATGTGCAATTAAGATTGCCTCCCTTGATAAAACAGTAGGACCTGATGTGGACCCTGGGGACCATTTCCATTCAGATTTTGAGAACTGGACTATATATATAAATATTTTGACATATGCAGAGATCGAGAGTAGTGGAAGGCAGCAGAGATTGTCCAAGTTCACAAGAAGGGCTTCTTGGACTCGCCCTTAAATTATACACCAATAAGTCTTATCTCATTAATGAGGTCTTTTGTAGGCAGATTTTAAATAAATTGGGTGAATTTATCAAAACTCCAATCAGGTTTCAGGAGAGACATAAGTACCATTAATCATGTTTTAGATTTTTGATTATTTACTGGAAGACAGTGGTCCTCCAGAAATCACACTTATTATTTTTTTTGTGGACTTGAAGTCCGTTTTTGATGTGGTCCCTGACCACAAACTCTTAAAGGTCTTAAAATATAATGAACTTCACCCACACCTGCCGAGTTTATTGATGCATCTGCACCAAGATATGTACATACAAGCTTGTTGGGGTCCCCTTGGTGAGTTAACAACACATATAGGAATACATAAAGATGTATGTCAGGGATGTGTACTTGCTCCTATGCTCCCTTTATCTTAATGATGTGGTGGCTCATCTCTAAGACTGCAAGAGTGATGCTCCAAGGATTGTTGGTTGAAAGATCCCCCTGCTTTTGTCTGCATATGGCACCTTTTCATTGTCCAAGACCTCGGCCGGTCTGCAGACCCTGGTGGGCCGCTTTGTGGCCTTTTGTGCAGGGGGAGGGCTGACAATAAATCACACCAAAATGTTTATGACCATTAATCCACACACATCTTTTAGAGCTTTCATTACCCTCGAGGGAAGTAGCCCAGATAGGGCAACTGAATTTGATTACCATTGTATTAGGGTAACTTGTAACATGCTATGGTCCTCCCAAGTTAAGAAAAGCAGCAAGAATCTATATCATCATGTGTGTGGGATATTGAGATTGTATTGGGCCTCAAAAACAAGGTGGATTTCACCTGCTCTTAGGGTATTTAGCATGAAGGTAGAGGGAAGTACCTTATTTGAAGCTGAGCTGTGGGGGTTTGTAGGATTGACCACTTTGGGTGTACCTGAAAACAACTTACTAAGATCTTTGTTAAGCCTCCCCAAAAGAACACGCCAGCTACCTTTATGATGGGATATGGGTGTCAAACCAATTATCCATAAAGCACATTTAAGGCGTGTTTACATTGGTGTAGGCTAAAGTACACACCAGTCCTAGCAGAGTGCTTTCAAGGAAACAGTTGAACTTCATAAGAACTGTAAAATACTTTGGGTACACTGCATTTGGAGCACCCTGTGCCACATGGACCTTGAAGAGACCAAGGATGTTCTTTATACCTCAATGTAGGAGGCTGACTCTCTACATAGTGTACGTAAATTACATGCACTGTGCAGACAGTTCATGCAACCCCACTTTGGTATCCAGAGATGAAAAGCAGACCACCTAATGCTCTGTTTTTGTGGAAGTGTAGGCGACCAGTTAGGCTCATTCAGGAGATGTGCTAAGCATTTGTTGTACTCACAGTACCAATAAATGTGGGCACACCCTTGGAAGAATAACTTGAGACCAGTTTACAAAAAATACTTTCGACATTCATAACATTTTTAAGGTGAAGATCATCAATATATGGTAAGTACTTCTTTTCTTATGATTTTTTGAAGTTTAGAAAATGTTCAATGGAAAAACCTTTAAGAATGCATATAAATTAGGCAATGATCTCACAAATGTCACTTTCTATTTGTAGGTTGAGGTCATCGAAGTGTCCAATGGGCCAGCTGGACAACATCGTGCAGTTCCCGGTTCATGCAGGAGCAGAAGCTGAAGGTTGTGGAGCTAGCACCCAAAGGAGAAGCGGACCACTTGGAAACACACCTCAAAGTTGGACTTAAGGGTAAGTCTGCTGGGTCAACTTGGAGGGTGGAGGTCGCAAGGGGTTATGGACCCCTAAAGCACGGCTGGTTGGTCAATGCACAGGCCAGGGATTCTAGGTGCAGCTCAGATAGGTCATCCAAGAGTCGTACGTCTTTGAGTCGTTGGAGTCAGGAGCAGATCACTTGGAGGGTGGATTGCAGGTCAGCAGGGCCACACTGGGGTGGTTCTTGGGTGTTCTGAAGTCCCTTCACTGGTGCTTGCTTCTGAGCTTTTGAAAGTCTGGAATGGGCTTTTCTGCTCGTTGTCCAACTTTGGGGGTCTGGTACCATGGGTAGTGGTATGCCGCAGCCCTTGAGAGTCACAGTGCCACCAAACTTGGCACTGTGGCAGGTCCTTTCCTTAAGGGCTATTGTTCAGAATTTGGCTGGGCGCTGGGTCTGGGTCATTGGTCAGCAGCTGGTCACTTTAATCGACTTTGTGGGTTGCTTGCCTACTAGGTGCAGGAAGTCATACCTTCACCCAAACTTTTTTAGAAGACTGGAGGTGCTCTAGGGTTTTGTAGACTCCTTTAGGTTTCTAGGTGACACCTCAGCGGCAATTGTGGAGTCCTTCAAGCAGCATGCAGGGTTTGATGCCTTTTTCTTCCTGCAGCAGGGCTTAAGTTCTCGTGCCTTGGGTCTTCTTTGTCTTCTTTGCATCCATTCCATATGAGGTCTTGGTCTATGGATGCCCTCAAAATACTGTATTTAGGGAGTATTAGGGGGACGACTTGATAGTGGCCAATGGGCCACCTACCTTAGGGAGGCTACACCCACCAAGAGACCACTTCCTGTGGGAAAGGTGTGGTCACACCCCTAGCCCTGTTTAGCTATTTTCCTGTCTTCCAAGATGTAGGAAAATGAAATAGAGTGGTCACCTTGCTTGCCACACCTACTCTGGCTAAGTTGTGTCACCAGTTTTCCCACTCAAAGTGTGGGAAAAAACATTGGGCTGCCATTTGCTACTAGCAGCAGAGGCAGGTTCAGGTTTTAAAGGCTGTAAAGCCTTTGAAGCTGTCCGCTGGTGTAGGATACCTGCCTAGGGGGATGTGTAACACCTCCAGTTACCTCTTCAGTACCCATTCCCTAGGTACCAGGGGTACCATTTGCTAGGGACTTACAAAGGTGGCTGAAGTGCAAAACATGGTACAGTTTTGGGGAAAGAGACTTGGCCCTGGGAACCTGTTTACCATGAGCCCAGGACACTTACAGTTTCAAAGCACATAATTTTCCAGGCAAAAAGTGGAGGCTACCATGTCAAAAGAGGCCCTTTCCCTCACCAACATCTCACATCCCTGGTAGCAGCAAGGAACTAACACTGCACCAGCTCCAGAGATGCCTCACCTCCCCAACTCCGTGCAACGTCATTGTATCCTCATTGCTTATCAATGGTACTGTGCCAGGTGTCAGTGCCAGTGCCAGTCTGTGACCGGCCAGTACTCCCTCACATGTGGTGGTGGGGCTGTTGGGAACAACTCTGTCAAGACAGCATGATAGCTCCAGTTGGAGCAATTGTGTTTCCAAGTGCTTTACTGCCATTTAGTGTTTGAAACTTTGAATCTTTGTTTATGTATGTTGGATTTTTGTCATTTTGCTCTTGTTTAACTCGGATAAATGTTGGCTATTGTTTCTAAACTGGTGTGTTGTACTTTTATGGTGTTTGCACTGTGTTACTGTGTGTGTGTGTATACAAATACTTTACAAATTACCTCTAAGATAAGCCTAACTGCTCATGCCAAGCTACCAAGGGGGTGAGCAGGGTAATCCTAGCTGTGAGACTTCCTTATCCTCACTAGAGTGAGGCTCCCTGCTTGGACAGGGTGCAAACCACTGCCAACTAGAGGCCCCATTTGTAACAGTTTTGATAAATTTATGAATGTGTGAGTACCCGTCTTTCTGTCTGACAAGTTGCTCATCAATGTGTTGTCCTGAACTATATACTGTACATGTGTTGTTTTACTGCATGGTGTGCTTGCCACATAAAACTGGTTCCTTAATTTTATACTTCAATTTAAATATGTACTAACAGACTTGCAAAGTTTCACATGTCTATGCATGATCTGCTTCTCCAGGATAAGGGTTTTCTTTGAATGCAGAGACTTGTAGTCATTCTTCTTTATTCTATTACAAAAGGACACTAAAAGTCCCAGTATTCAGAATAGAAATGCTGTACTGGAACAGTACATCACGCATGAACCTGTGAGACTTGGAGCTATGTACTATATACCCTTAGGGTAGGGTGTAGATAATTCACAAGGCAGGTTTATATGTGTTTAGATAATAAGACGTCATTTTAAGTCATACTAAGTCACATGTGAATTTTGAGACATCTAGGCATAGTTAAATATGTAGAGTTTCACTTGTACTATGTTATATACATAAGTAGAAAAGCATTGTTACTCATTTAGCCTGTGAGAGAGAGACAGGGGCATGTAGATATTCAGTGATATGCCCATACAGTGCTTATGTTTGCAGCAGTAAGAATATATGTTATCCCTATGGTAGGCTATTAGGCAGAGTGCTTTCTGCTAAAATGTGTTCATGTTTTACTGAGTATTATGTGTACTTACAGACTCATATGCCCAGTTATACATCTAGTTTCCCACCCATACTACAACTCACATACCCGTTTACAAAAACATCGAACCACTCACACGCCCAGCCAGACATTGTTAGAAATGGGGTCCCTAGTTGACAGAGGTATACACCCATGTCCAAGTAGGGACAACAATCCTAGTCAGGGTAAGTCAAACATAATCCATATTATCCTATGCCCACCCTATGGTAGCTTGGCACTGAGAAGTCAGGCTTAACTTAGAAGGCAATGTGTAAAGTATTTGTGCAATAAATCATAAAATAACAAAGTGAAAACAACAGAAAAATACACCACACAAGTTTAGAAAAATATATTAATCTGGTTAAATTAAGGTCAAAATGATATAGATTAAAAAAGCTAAAGTTGAGATATCACTTTTGCAAAATTAAAAAGAGTCTTAAATCTCAGAAATCAACAGTTGTCTCTTGGTTTTACAAAGTACCTGGTTTGCGTCACAAATAACACAGATGGAGACCGCAGAGGAGGAGATGCGTGGAAAAATAGGGTGTGCAGCGGATTTTCAGACACAGCACAGACAATGCGCTGTTTCTTTCCACACTGCAAGGGGCTTTGTGTTGATTTCGACGTGCAGTCTTGGTCCCTCACTGGGATGTGGGGATCTTTTTGACGTCCAGGGATGATGTGGGGAAATCCTGGGCGTGCGGGAAGAAGTCACAGGTGTTGCGTCAATCTGGTATGCAATTTGTTAAATTTTCTGTTGCGTGGCAGGCGCTGCGTCGATTCTTCACTTCACTGAAGTCGGAATGCGTTGTTCCAGTTCAGCTGTGCTTCAATCCAGTAGGCTGTGCATCGAATTTCCGGCCGCAAGGCAGGTGCTCTGTCGATTCTTCACTTGGGAAGTCAGGCTGCATTGTTCTGGCTCGGCTGTGCGGCGATTTCTCTGTCGCGAAATGGCTGTGCGTCGTTTCTGGCAGACTGTGCATCTATTTTTGGTGCACAAGGAGTTTCCTCAAGAGGTGAAGTTTTTTTGGCCCTTAGACTTCAGGAAACAGGAGGCAAGTTCAATCCAAGCCCTTGGAGAGCACTTCTCAGCAAAGACAGAGGGCAGGAGGGCAACTGGGCAACAGCAGCACAGCAGTCCTTCTCAGCAAAGCAGTTCCAGATTAGTCCTTTGGGCAGCCAGTCGGTTCCTCTTGACAGGTTGCAGGTTCAGGTCCACAAGTGTTTAATTTGGTGGGTTCAGGGACCCAGTTTATATACCCAAAAATGCCTTTTAAGTGCTAGAGATTTCAAAAAGTGGTTTTGAAGTGCATAAGTTCCCCTTTCAGTACAGGTCTGTTTGCCAGGGTCTCAGTAGGGGATTTGGCAGCCCAGCACAGACGTTGATTGGAGACAGGCTGTAAGGCACAGATGGATTTTAAGTGCAGAGAAATGCTCACTTTCTAAAAGTGGCATTTCTAAAATACAAATATAAAATACAACCTCAGCAATAAGTAGGATTTTCTATTTCCGTTCTAGCCAGACTAAATAGGACCTGGTTACCCCTTTCTGATCAAAATCTGCCACTCAAACAGTATATGAGGGTAGCCTAATGCTAGCCTCTGAAAGGAGCATACCTCACTGCAGTGGAAAATTTATTTCGGAGTTTTCCATTCCCAGGACATATAAAACACACATGTACATGTGCTGCCTTTTACCTACCTAGCACCCTGCACTATGGGTTACCAGGGCCTCCCTTAGGGGTGACTTGTATGTTTAAAAAGGGGAGTTTAAGGATTGGCAAATACTTTCAAATGCCCAGTTGAAGTGGCAGTGAAAGCGCACACACATGCCTTGCAATTGCAGGTCTAAGCCATGTTTAAGGGGCTACTTACGTTGTTGGCACAATCAGCGCTACAGGCCCACTAGTAGCATTCAATTTACAGGCCCTTGGCACATGTAGTGCACTTTACTAGAGACTTACAAGTAAATCAAATATGCCAATTGGGGATGAACCAATGTCACCATGTTTAATGGAGAGAGCATATGCACTTTAGCACTGGTTAGCAGTGGTAAAGTACAGAGTCCCACAGCCAGCAAAAACAGAGTCAGAAAAGTGGAGGGATGCAGGCAAAAAGTTGGGGGATGACCACCCTAAAGCTTTCCAGTCTAACAGACAGCAATAGATGCACTTGTACATTCACTCATACACCCACACAAAAGGTATGTATTCAGCAGTATCAGAGCCAGTTTCACACATAGTTACATATCCCTGTACTCACCAACAAAGCTAGTAAGCTCTTCATACAGTCACATACATTCACAGTTAGAAACCCATAGTGTTACTAAAAGAACCAGTGATATGCTGGCATTCTTATTTACACATCTGGTGATACACCCTTAAAGGGACTCATACACTCACTCAGATATGTAGCCAAGTACTGACAGAACCTAGTCACCCCTCCAGAGAAGTAGTCCTTTAAACATGGGTCAGACCTACTACTGCGGGGCCTGTGTGTGCGGTTTCACTGCCAGCTTGACTTACCATAAAAAGCACCTTTTCCAAGCCTTAAACTCACCTTTTAGTGTACATTAATCACCCCTCTAGTAGGCTGTAGGTATGCCATAAAGCAGGATGCATTGTGCTTGAAAGGTTTGACATGTCCTTTTGAGTTTCACTAAGTTACATGTGCACTTGCAGACCCCTACGCCCAGTTATAGATCTATTCTCCCACCCATACTGCAACTCACATACCAATTTACAAAAGCATAGAGCCAGTCACACACCCAATCAGGCAGCGACAGAGGTACTTATATCACTGACATACCCAGACACCATTTATATATCCACCAGTATCAGAGACTGTTACACACAGAGTTACATATTCCTGTAGTCACCAATGCAGCCAGTAATCTATTGGTACAGCCACATATATTCACATTTAGAGACCCATAGAGTAACTAAAACAGCCATTAATATATACCAGCATACTTACATAAACATCTGATGGCCCTCCTGTAGAAGAACTCATACACTCACTCAGATAGGTAGTCAAGTACTCACACAACATAGTCACCGATTCAAACAACTACGCTTTCAAACATGGCTAAACACTCAGGAACATGGTAATGCATACAGTAGTATAACCAGGGAAAGACTGATGTATACGCTGACACAGAGACATAAACATCAAAATAAATAGAGTGAGGGTGGCTATAATATAGTAGCACAACTGTTTATGTTGGCAGTTAAATATTTAAAATATGTAATTTCATAGTACATAATGAAAAGCTAAATGTATTTATTTGTTTTTCGTTATAGACATCTACTTCTACTTAAGTATAGACAGTTACAACGCCATCAAAAACAGAAAGAAGAAAGAAACAGAAAGGATACTGTTTCCTCACAACTCAGAAACAAAAGAAGCAAAATGTAGAGAATGTGGTGAGAGAGAAAAGATCTGCTGGTAAGAAAAAAAATAAAGTTCTTAACATCAAGTTAATAAAAAATAAAAGTTTTAAAACAGCTAAGAAAGGAGAAAAGGTACATGACATTAAGAGTAAAAAATCATGTAATAAAGCAGGGAGTTTAACCAGCAGACAGAGGCAGTTTAAGGAAATAAGGGTCAGAATGTTTCATAGTATGGTATTTCAGAAACTCATAACAACTGTGAATCAGTATAAAAGGGGAAGAGAAACAGTCAGACAAAAGGAATGTGTTGAGGCTGTAGTCGATAAGGCCTTTGCCCTAAAGAGGAAGCTGTTTATTTTGATTCTAAGCAGAATGACGATACTGGATAAAATAGTGGTGTCTATGGGGAAAAGAAGCCAAAAAAAGTCTTGTCAATAGAAGTAACGTTTGCAAAATTTTCAGTGGCGAATGGAAACATACTTCCAGTACTGAACCTTTCTTTAATGGAAAAAAAGCTACTTCCAAAGAGAAAACATTAGTGCATGCAGATGAAACATCTGGATCAATGTTATGATATGAAAGGTGGTAGTCAGTTTCCAGAAGAGGAGATGGTACCTAGAAATATCGAGAAAGTGATAGCTGAAGAGATACAGGGAAGGTGTAGACAGGCCCCTGTATACAAATGGAACTGTAACAGTATTTACAGTGTTCAGCAGGAATCCATTGATAGTTTGAGAAATGTCCTACTTATGTTTCCCTGCAGACATTTGAAAAAGAAAATAGGTATGTTGCAAGGATTCGATCCATGCAAAGTAAGCAAGTGCACTAATTTACGGGGACACTCACTAGCATGCCTATCAAAGAAAGTATGCCAAAGCACCTTTCTTCACTTCAGAATGTTAGCTGTACACCACTAGAAAATTTAGTTAGGAGGCTTTACTATGTTAAAACTCCTGTCCTATGTTTAGGAGAAATGCATAGTAAAGTAGCAGAGATGAAAAAAAAATGTAAAAATGTTCAATTTGTTTTTTGGGCCCTGAACAGGATTCCAGGAACAATGAGGAGTTGGTATCTGCAGGTATAGAGGAGCAGGACACAGGTACTAGTGTTGATAACTTTAGAGAAAAAAAAATGGAAGTTTAACAGAGTTTCTTTGGAAAAACTAAACTGTGTTTGTATATGTTGTTGACACACTCACTACAAAAGACAAAACTCATAATGTTGTTCTCTACTTAAAAACTGAAGAAAAGAACAGAGATAAGTGGCAAGAAATTACTGCTTATTTGTTGTTTGTAGAGGAACAATTTTATTTGTCCACATGGCTAATTATATGTAAGTACTGCTAATATAAGTTAGAGGATAATAAAATGCCAGCTTGAGCAGTACATAACAAGTTAGAACTAGTTTGGATTCCTCAAAAAATTCAAGATTTAAATGCTTATGAATCAATTCTTATACAACATATACATCCTTTTCAAATTGGTACGGATCCAAAAACAGGAAAATTGCCTCCAACAGAGCTACAGAGAGGTCTTAAAGGTAGAATTGTGCATTGCCATTAGATTTCAAATAGAATATTGAAACAATAGGGGTGCAGAGAGATTTTAGTGAACTACGTATTATTCTAGTAAATGGTGTCCCTACCAAGTCCAAACAAATATGGCAAGAGTTAATGGATGTTAGTAAAGTAATAAAAAAAAACATTTTGGCCCTCATTACAACATTGGCGGTAAATCCCGCTTACTGCCGTGCAGAAGACCGCCAACACACCGCCGCGGATGTGGAATTCCGCCACAGCTATTACGACCCACAGCTCAGAAACCTGCAAAATCTAGACACCCACACAAGTCCGCCACACCAAAGGTCAGTGATAAACTGGCGATAACAAAACCTCCACCGTCATGCCAACAGGAATACGCCCATAGTATCATGACCCACGAATCCAAGCAGCGGTCTTTCAACCGCGGTATTCCATTGGCGGTACACACCGCCGCCCTCAAAATACACACACTTATACAAAACACAACCACATTGGACAAATCGAAATACACACACCTGATACACATACACACACTACTCCCTCACACTCAATACAATATAAAACACACACCCACATTACCCACAAACCCTTACTACCCAAAAATTTGAAGAAGGCCAGAGAGACAGCAAAGCAAAGACAACACCAGCATACTGAGGCACACAACACCATCACACATACACATCCACGCACAAAACACCACACACCCCTAAACATCACCCCACACATCACAACACACACCACCCCACACATTAGCCACACCACCCCATGATACCGCAAACACACCCCAGGTTTTCTGAGGAGGAGCTCAGGGTCATGGTGGAGGAAATCATCCGGGTAGAGCCACAGCTATTCGGATCACAGGTACAGCACACCACCATAGCTAGGAAGATGGAGCTATGGCACAGAATCGTGGACAGGGTCAACGCAGTGGGACAGCACCCAAGAACACGGGATGACATCAGGAAGGGGTGGAACGACCTACGGGGGAAGGTGCGTTCCGTGGCCTCAAGACACCACATTGAGGTTCAGAGGACTAGCGGCGGACCCCCACCACCTCCCCCACAACTAACAACATGGGAGGAGCAGGTCTTGGCTATACTGCATCCTGAGGGCCTCGCAGGAGTAGCTGGAGGAATGGACTCTGGTAAGTTAAATCTTTAACTACTTCATCCCCCACCCTACCAGCATGCTATCACATACCCCCACCCTCGCCCCACCCCCATCACTCCAACTCCTCACATATGTCCCACTATCACAAACCACACATCCCAACACCAAGCCCTACATGCAACAACAAAGCATGTACACCCTTCACCAATGCATGTCCACTACACATACCCACACAAACCCCTAAACAATTATCACACAAGGTCCTACACTGGAATGGAAGCACTGAGGTACAGGGTCACCCACCCATTGCACACCATGGCACACACAGATGCAATAATCATGCCTTTACACCCCTGCAGGACCCCTACCCAACGTCACCGGACAGGAGGGTCCAGACATGTCCACTCTACCCACAGAAGAGGCCCACAGTGATGACAGCAGCTCTGTCCAACTGGATCTAGATGACCAGCCCAGTCCATCTGGGACCTCAGGACAGCCGGTTCCCCTCACACAGTCACAGGCCACCACAGAGCCTCCCCCCTCAGGAAACACCAGCACAGCACCCACCCAGCGGGTCCATACCTCTGTCCCCAGGACACGTCACGTCAAGCAGCAGTGTGTCCACCACTACAGGGAACCCAGGCTAACCCACCACCCCAAGAACAGCAGGGACCTGGGGGCAGTGGTTCAGGGGACAGAGGCCCAGGAAAACCGGGGAACTGGGAAGGCTGTTGTGCGACAGGGGGAGGAGAGGCCCAGGGAACCCACTCTCCACGAGGCCCTCTCCAACATCCTGGGAACCTACCATCATTCCCAGGAGGCGATGGTAACAGTACTGGCCAAGTTTCAGAAGACCCAGCGGCTGCAGGAGGAACAGTATTTGGGGTTCAGGGTGGAACTCAAATCCATCAATACCACCCTGGGTACCATTGTAGGGGTGCTGAAGGACCTTGTGAACACCAGGAGGGACACTGTGGCACAACAAGAGGCCCCTGACACTAGCCTGGATGATGAACTGGCCACCACCTCCGCCCGCGCTAGTGGCTAGGAGGCACCACCACAGGACCACGACACCAGCACCCCACCCCCTGCAGATGGAGAACCACCCCGCAAGCGGTCCCTGAGATCCAGGACAAAGACAGAGAACAATGCCAAGACCACTGCCAAGAAATGAGACCACCCTGATTGTCATCCTCTGTCCCACTTTGTCACCCTGTCCATCCTTAAACTGCCCTAGCTCCACTTCCTATGCCCCTTTGGACAATGCACCTGTGAGACAAATAGACTGGACTCTGCCATGGACATTCCTCCACCATCACCCCTGACCATTTTACAACCCCCTCCACTATTTTGCACTTAAATAAACACCCTTGAATCACAAACCAATCTGGAGTCAGTCTGTGCTTTAAAAAATGTGTATTTGCTACAACTAAGGAAAATACCAATGTCCATTGTATTGTCAACATACCTATGTCACACAGCTCTAGTCCATGAGGTAACATAGCAGAGGACACACAGTGGGACCCACATCTGTGAAATCGAAAGGGAAAGTGAAAAATCAGGGTCCATACACTGGGTGAAAGTGACAGAAAGGTGAGAGGACGAACAATTTTATCAGATGTAGGAGGCAGTGAGGTCTTCTTACCTGTGTCTCTCTGAAGTATTGATGGATCACTGTGTTTCTGTTGTCTATGTCCTCTTCACTGTCCACAGGCTCCACTGCTTCCACAACATCTCCTTCAGGACCATGCTCCTGCAGAAAAGGCACCTGTCGTCGCAAAGCCAAGTTGTGCAGCATACAGCAGGCCACGATGATCTGGCACACCTTCTTTGGTGAGTAGTATAGGGAACAAGGCCTAGATATGTGTGACACATTTAAAATGTATGCCATGTGGCCCCCTGAAATGGCAGCTGCCTGACCTGTAATGTGGATCAAGGGGATATGAGGTAACTGCGCTGGCATTGTACACCGTCGCGGGAGGCGGTCGAAGACCGCAGCGCAATCCTACATTGGTTAACATTGCACCCTATGGGTCCCAGGAGCCAATGACGATGTACGCCGGTGGTGACGGTACGCACCGCCGCGGACGTGACCGCAATTTTCTCTCTGTTCACTCATTTGATACCTGATCTTCGACAGGAGAGGACCTACACTGCAAGTGCTGCTGGGACCTCAGTCTGGAAGCAACAATGGCTCAAGTGTCTGTGGAAAAGGCCCCTGCCTTCACATCGGAGGAGTTGGACAAACTAGTGGATAGGGTCCTCCCCCAGTACACGCTACTCTACGGTCCTCCAGACAAACAGGTGAGTACAGTGTGAGCATGCTGTATGGGCAATGCCTGTTTGGAGTGTTGTGGATGGGAGATGGGTGGGGAATGAGGCGTGTATGAAACGACGATGAGAGGATGTGCATGAGGCAAGTGTGGGAACGTGGCCCAATGACTGTGATGGTCCGGACGGTTAAAGTTTTTCCTTTTCCCCTGTACTATTCCTCTAGGTCAGCGCCCATCAGAAGAAGGATATTTGGCGAGCCATCGCCAAGGGCGTCCGGGCCCTGGGAGTTCACCACAGACGGAGCACCCACTGCTGTAAAAGATGGGAGGACATTCGCCGCTGGAGCAAGAAGACGGTGGAGGCCCAGCTGGGGATGGCCTCCCAACGTGGGAGGGGTGCCCATCGCACCATGACCCCCCCTGATGTTCTGGATCCTGGCGGTGGCGTATCCGGAGTTGGATGGGCACTTGAGGGCATCACAGCACCCACAAGGGGGGGTGAGTACCGTCACATCCATCTGATTCAGCATGCATTGGAGGTGTCTGGGTGGGGGAGGTGGGCTGTGGGTTCCCCTAGGCCAGGGCGAGTTTTGTAGGCAAGGTCCCTTCGTGAGGCAGGCTATGTGGCACCCCACCCCACCAGTGTTAAGAGCCATCTACCCCTAGTCAGTCTCCTGTGACTTCCATGTGCTCATCAATCGGGCATAGGCCTTGTACCCCATGTCCCTGGGATTAATTAGGGAACTCTAAGTGCATGGCGTAGTGCAGAGGGCTGCTGTGTCTGTAGTGTCCGCCAACGGTAGCGGTATTGCATTCACTGAACATGTCTTTCTACTTTCTTTCCCCCCCTTTTTGTGGTCTCCCTGTTCTTGTGTGCATTAGCATCATCAGGCGGAGGAGCTGTGCCACCGGAGCAGGAGGGA